>NC_089583.1:6574145-6885717 GCF_019320115.1 Miscanthus floridulus | reverse complement strand
AAAGTTCCTAGCAGCCAAGGTTTCACTGCAGCCACAACCCCAGTGGATCGCATACGGGAACCAACTAGTTGCACCTTGGTGTTTCTCAGCGGCCGATAGAACACTGTGATGGAGGTGGCAACGGGTGTGGCACATCCTCCCGGTGGCTTACACCACAATAATAAGATACCTCCGGACTACACTAGGGTCGATGTGCATACAATGAAGCCCAAGTTCATGCAGTGGAGGATAGACTATGCAACTCCCGAGGGGCTGGTGTTACTCGGAGACGTTAAAGGGCAGTTCATCCTCTGGCACAAACGGGACATTATATTGACTGCTTCTTCACCGCCTCCCCCTCTCCCAAATTTGGAGCGAGTTGTTGAGGTTGGGGAGATATTTTCACCATCTCGTGACCCCCACATTCCTGAGATGCCACATTCTTCCTCGCCTCCTAGCGAGCATGTGCCTGATGAGATGTCACAACCTTCTCTAGCTCGTACCGAGCAAGTGCACCATGAGATACCACAGTCTTCTCAACAAGCACAGCCGATACATGAACAACGAGTGCCTCCTGAAGAAGCTACAGCACAAGAAGTTGAGGACGTGCCTATATGGGAACTTCGAAAGAAGCATCCAATCAGCATGAGGCTAGTTTATGTTCTGATCAAAGACGTCTCATCGGTGTCCAAGTGGTATTCCCATGACCAGTTCAAGCCTAAGAACCAAGCTAAAAAAGTCCCATCACGGGGTTCTGAGGAGGCCGTCACTAGCAAACTCCACCAAATTGCAAAGCAGTATCCAAATGTTGATGCCATCAAATGGTCAAAGGATTGCCCGAAAACATATGAAAGAGGCAAGCCCTTCCTACCAAACTGGGACATCCAGCGCCTACCACTTGGAATGAGAAGGTTCCATGATTGGTACTTACGTGTTCTCCCAACGAGCATAAATATCATACAAGCATGCTTTCCCACCAGCACATTTGGAAGCCCAGCCGGAAAAATTTTCTTTGACTTCAATGACATGCAAACATGCTTTCACCTGGGAGAAATGGAGATGAATCTAATTCGCACGTGGTGCATGTAAGTCCTTGTCCTCCCGATATGATATGAATGTAATCTTTGAAATTTGTTGTAACTAACCCACGCCGTGATTTATAGAATGCAAGTGCACATTGTCAAACAAATGCCAAGTGTGAAAGCCAGGTATGTGGACCCTCAAGCTATAGCCTAAACAAATTTCAATTACCCTAAACGGTGGATACTTGATGTCAAAGAGCTAGCTGCTGCAAAGACTCTTCGTGAGAAAGAGCACATCCGTATGGCGAAACTAAGGGAAGAGTCCCTTAAGGTTGCGGCATACATTGCCCTGGCTTTCAAAAATCTCCAACAACACTCTACTATATGGCTACCATACAACTTCGAGTAAGCTCAACTCTATACTTAAAGCTTTGTTCGATATATTTTATTCAATGCAAAAGAGCTTATCTAGTTCTATGATTAAATCCATGCAGCAACCACTGGATTTGTATAGCCGTCGATGTCGGGAGGAGCATGGCATGGGTCTTTGATTCATTAGATAAGGACACGGTGACATACAAAGACTTCATATTGATTCTCAAGACGTATACATATCGACAATCCTCATTAGCTTATATGTTTGTATACATACTTGTAACGTTCACTTTTGGATACTAACAAGTTGTATTTGCTAAAATAATTCAAACATGACATTTAGGTTCTATGTCACTAATCATCATGGAAGGCATGATCCAGCAAGGAAGAAAAAACTGGCTATAAAAACACTATGTGCGGTAAGTGTAACTTACTTCTTCAATACTCCATTACATGGCTGTCAAAAACATTACTTAACATTTTCATATGCAAAACACACAGTGCCCCAAGCAGAAGCCTGGGAGTGTATATTGTGGATACTATATATGTTCTATAATGAGTAACACCGGTGCCTACAGGAGACACCCCTTAAGGGTAAGTTTGAACCTCTTTACCCATAGTATAAAAACTTCGTAAATGGTATAAAATAGTAAACCGAAACTTGTTCTCTTGTAGTGGAGAGAAGACAAAGGAATGAAAAGAGACCCATACAAGGATGACCAACTCTTAGAGCTCGTCGGCGACCTTTGCAACTTCATATTGTACCAGATTGTACACGTCAGAGGCGCCTATCATGACCGAGAGTCTGAGTTAGCTACAAATCCTCAGTACCAACATCTTCGTAAGACTGAAAGGCTAGCTCTAGGACGTTGATAACAATATGTATGGAATTTATATATTTAATGATGGATTGTATATATTCTTCTGAATTGGACTTGTAATTGTAGTTTATAGAATACTCTTGTGCTTGTAGTCGCGGTCGCGGGGCGTTCGGCAACGTGAACGCTAGTCGCGGGGCGTTCAGCAACGCGAACGCGGTTCGAAACGCTGGCCGTGGGGCGTTTGGCAACGCGAACGCGGTTTGGAACGTTGGTCGCGGGGCGTTCGGCAACGCGATTTTGAATTGTAAATTTGAATTTTTTTTGCGGAAAAACTGTACTGTAGGGGTGGTTCTAGATTGAACCGCCCCTACAAACAGCCGCCCCTACAAATCTATTTGAGCCGCCCCTACAAATAGATTGTAGGGGCGGCTGGTAATACGAGCCGCCCCTACAAATCGATTTGTATGGGCACCAGCCGCCCCTACAAATCGATTTGTAGGGACGGCCTGGGAACCGCTCCTACAAATACATAATTTATAGAGACCCTTGAGTAGGGGTGATTGGGCAAACCGCCCCTATAAAGGTTTACCGGCCACCTCTAGAAATATATATATATATATATATATTTTAAGTAGCGATCGATCGCTGTGCAAACAGGAACAGGATTTAGTTCCATTTCCACGCACGAGCGGAGCGTGTCGATCGATCGAGGCCCCGGCCCGACAGGGCTGGGACTGGACACAAGTCATGGTCAGGGACTAGCTGTGGAAAGAGATTGGAAATGTTTTACTAGCTGACACTGACATTGGCAGCAGGCAGGCAGGACGGTTCTGCTGCTCACCTAAACCTGCCGCTGAGCCGGCTGGCTGAAACTGAAAGCGACAACGTGACGAGGAGTCTGGAGCTCGAAACATCCGCGGATGCTGAGGTTTTCCCTTTCTCCTTTGTTGAAAACCGTACGCTAAGTGCTGAAATATGTCTCTGATGGATCGGATCAGATGGTGACCTCGTCAGGCCGGCGTCCAAATACTAGTAGTTTACTAATTAGACGACAAAGTTAATAAAGCTTGTGCTGATCTTCTTAGCCTCTGGCCAATCAGCAAGCACGCTAATCTGTTTTTGCTCTCTAGCTAGCTAGCTAGCTATAGCCGTCTTGCTAGCTGCTCAAGGTTACGTACGGTACGTGTCACGTATACATAGCCCTGCTGGCTGCTTTGGTTACAAGTTGTAGTGAAAGCAAGTTTGACAGGTCAAGATCAAGACTTAAGCTGTGATTTCGGCCATCCTTGTGCTGCTCTTACTAGTTGTGAGTTTCCTGGTTAGACCGGCCAGATCATGTTTCACAGAGGAGCTTAGTGAGCACCTCCCAGCTGGGCCAGCTTGCTTATAGTACATATGAAATTAAATTTATGTTTAAATTTGTATTTTGAATTTGAAGTGCCATGTTTGAATTTGCTAAGCTGATTATTGTGGTTGAAATATATGTATTACAAATATTAATCATTGAGTTATTAAGGTGAAATGATGCATATTCACGATCAATATGTTGGAATAAGGGAAAATGAATAGGGGCTGAGTTTTAGGGTGGCGCTACTACAGTTGGGTGTACAAATCAACCTCCCAAGGAGCCTCTATATATAGACAAGTAGAGGCCCTGATTTAGGGTTGTGCCCGATGTGCTCTAAAGGAAATATGCCATACAAGGTAGTTATGTATGAGCGTTGAATCGGGTTGATGTGTTCTTTGTGTCATTATATTTGTCCATTAAGAAAAATGATCTACTATCGTGTCTAGCTAAATAATGAAGCCGCTCTGGCTTCATCATTTACAGATCCAACCCTAATTCAACATCACATATATTCAAAAGAACTAAATGATGCACACTTAAGAGAAGTAAAGCAATAATTCCGATTCAACATATAATGATTCATCATCACATAATCGATTCACTCCACAAGCAAGTGGATTCACAATGAAATCTTGAATTTGTGCTAGCAAATGAAACAAATAATTGGCAAAACAAGCAGCTCTTGTTGTGGTTATAGCCTACGTATAGTGAATTTTACCACCGCACAGAGCACCACAAACATAGATCTATGCCAGTTCCCTCCATCGTCATTGCAAGCAAACCTCCATTGTGGTGTGCTTCCTTCTACCGATTATTCGCTTAGCAAAGACCTACCAAAAACCAAATCAACGAAATGCAAAATATTTGCATTCTTCAATTTGTATCATGATACTATGCTTGGCAAGTGAAGCAAATCAACATGTTATGCTTGGTACATGCCATCGCTATCGGTTCATGTATTGCCGGTTGTAATGTGGCAATTGTAATGGAGGCTGCAACGTGGCTGACAGCAAGAATGGCACATTTTTGTAATGATCCTAAGTATGATATGATGCACCTTTGTAAGAGGATGTCTAAAGATAGAATTCTATCCATTTTTTGAAGAAAAAATTAAACCCATTTTGCTCATCTTGTAGTAATCTTAGTTGTGACTGATGATAATCACATTATAACTTACTCACTCTATCCATTTCAAAATGTTGGTTGATTTAATTTTCCTTCGTCAAAATTCTCTTAGTTTAACCAACTTAATTCATAGAAACATAAGTATGTACAACATTATTTTAGTTTCATTAAATCCATCATAAACATATCTTAATAGTGTATTAATTTCATGATGTAGATGTTAATATATTTTTTATATACATTTAGTTAAAGTTAGGTAACCTTGACATGGGATAAAAGCTAAAGTACCTACCATTTAGAATGGAGGAAGCACTATATATTACTAGCACATGTATGTTAGACTTTCCTTTGCACCAGGTAAAAAAGTGCCATTGTTTCATTGTGCACCTGTCCAGCCCACGCTTTTCACCTCACACTTGGACCAGTGAAATCAAAATGTGTTTTGGATTTGGACCAGGTTATATTATGTGGTGAAACCACATCAAATATGAACCATAAAGGAAAATAAATCTCATTAGCCTAGCTAGGACCATATTTCACGAGGTTTAATTGCTCATTATATTAGGTAATGATGATGTCACACGAGTAAATTAATATCGTCTCTCTAGTACATTGGGAACAAACAAATAACATCATATATATTTATAAAAAAAACAAATAACACCATATATCCAATACGATGTATACTATATACATCGGCATCGATACAATTGTTTTGACAACATAATACATCTGGGAAACTCTATAATTAATAAGGTCGATCTATCGTATATGTATATTCTCTCTGTATAAGAACCTAGCACCTGCCATGCAGGTCCCACATGTCAGTTCACTACCCCAGATCTAGACATCACTGTCGGTTCAAAAACCCACTTCACTGCCGGATTTTGAACCGACAGTGGCATCACTACCGGACACAGTGGCTTTGCTGAGTGCCAGGGGCACTCGGCAAAGCCCAATTTGCACTCGGCAAAGGCTTTGCCGAGTGCTGCACTCGGCAAAGGACACTCGGCAAAAAATGGGCCGCAAAGGTGTCTTTGCCAAGTGTTTTTTATCGGGCACTCGGCAAAGCCTTTGCTGCGTGCCCGACACTCTTGCAAAGTTGGAACCGAAAAAAACCCGAAAAAATGGGAAAAAATGGAAAATTTTTTTAATCGGTGGAGGCCCCCACCGGCCAACGCCCGCCCATCTCCGGCATTTTTCGCGTAAATTTCACAGCAACGCGGCCGACGGGATTCGAACCCGTGACCTTCGCCTACGCGTGAACCTCCTCTACCACTGCACCACACTGTCACTTGTATTTAGATTCCATTTTAGTTCCCAACATATTATACTAAACCGAGTGTAAATTGCTTGTTTGAGGCCCTAAACAAATTCAAATAAAAAAGTTATAAACTACAAAGTTTCATAACTTTTCGAGATCTACACTTTAAGTTTAGGAAGTTTTTCCATCCAAGGTCGTTTACAAAATTTGAATTTCAAAATTTTGAAATTCAGATGCAGTTTTGCATGACAAGATGATTTCAAATCAAAAAGTTGCCAACTACAATGTTTCAAAACTTTTCGAGATCTACAGAGTTTATTTTGGTTGTTTTTCCATCCGAGGTCATTTGACAAGTTCAAATTTTAAAATTTTGAAATTCAAACATAGTTTTGCATGACAAGATGATTTCAAATCAAAAAGTTGCCAACTACAATGTTTCATAACTTTTCGAGATCTACAGAGTTTATTTTGGTTGTTTTTCCATCCGAGGTCGTTTGAAAAGTTCGAATTTTAAATTTTTGAAATTCAAACACAGTTTTGCATGACAAGATGATTTCAAATAAAAAAGTTGCCAATTACAAAGTTTCATAACTTTTCGAGATATACAAAGTTTATTTTGGTTGTTTAGTCATCTATTCATCCGACATGGTTGTTTAGCCAATTACAAAGTTTCTAACATTGTTCACAAATCTTATATATCTCTCTTGTAGTTTCATAAACTACAAGAGAGATATGTTAGATTTGTGAACAAATTTACTTTCACTTTGTCATATGAAGAAAAGACCAAAACAAACATTGTACATCTTGATGAGTTATACAACTTTGTAGTTGAAAACTTTTTCATTTAAATTAATTTACTGCTTTAAAATGTGCTTTGAAATTTTCTTTGCCGAGTGTAAAAAAAACACTCGGCAAGGAGCTTCTTTGCCGAGTGTCAAAAAAAACACTCGGCAAAGAGCTTCTTTGCCGAGTGTCAAAAAAAACACTCGGCAAAGGCGTCTTTGCCGAGTGCCCGAAAAACAACACTCGACAAACCACTTGGCACTCGGCAAAGAGCCGGTCTCCAGTAGTGCATACCGGCCGTGATGGGGGGTTGACATCACTGCCGGTCCTTAAAAACCGACACTGATCTATAGGAAACAGTGTCGGTTCCTGGCTCCACCTGACAGTGTCCAGTTGAACAACACTGCCAATTTGTAGTGCCAACTGACAGTGACGGTTGCTTCAAGAGTGTCGGTTCTTGGCTCAAGCCAGCAGTGTTGAGCAAGCCTGCACTGTCGGTTCATGGATCAAACCGGTAGTGTTGTAGTAAATATCAGTGTCGGTTCATGGATCAAACCGGCAGTGTTCTCGTAACTATCAGTGTTGGTTCATGGTTCAAGCCGGCAGTGTTGAGCAAGCCAACACTATCGGTTCATGGATCAAACCGGCAGTGTTGTAGTAAATATCAGTGTCGGTTCATGGATCAAATCAGTAGTGTTCTCATAACTATCAATGTCGGTTCATGGTTCAAGCCAGCAGTGTTGAGCAAGCCAACACTGTTGGTTTCCTTCTAACTAGCAGTGATGGTTACGACAACACTGCCGGTTTGTTGCAAACCGGCGGTGATGACCCATTCGTATTTTATTGTTTTATAATTTATTTTAATTTATATTTTTTCGTGGAATCATGTTTCGATTTATATACGCTACATAGACGATAGGTCCATCAATATTAAACATTACAAATGTTACGATTACAATTCAAATGTTCTTATCCACATCTCGATCCCTCAAAATAAAAAAGAAATGTTCTTGGACTTCACACATGCTTCTCGGACTTCCTACAATAATCTGGCGAGCCGCTCTAGGCCATACTGATCCTTGTACTTCATGGATTGTGCAATGGAAAATACTCCATCTTTTTCCAATACCTCGGCTAAGATGAATTTTGCTAGCTCCGATTGTAGTGCGACGATCTCCATGTCTAGCAGCCTTTCGTGCTTAAACTTCTTGCGCTATCATTCAAAAAAGATGATATCCAAAGAGGAACAGTAAATCATTTTGTTGAATTATTAATAGACATAAATGAAATGGAGATTATACACACCAACTTATCAGCTTCTTCTGATTTCCTGCCGATATAGCGAAGCATTGTCCACATTACATAAAACCCGCATTCATTGTTTCCTGCCGGCTGTGATAGATACTTCCCCTCCATTTCGACAACCTTGAATGGGACCGGCGTCCCACCGATATGCCTTCTTTAGACATCGAGCAACATTAAAATGAGAAACATTAGAAAGCGGTATGTATGATTAGAAAATAATAGTTATTAGGATCGCTTACTAATTTAGCACTGCCACCGGTGCATCCAAATGATGAAATAGTTTTTTCTTCGAGTCCCACACCTCGAGCAGATTTTTGGCAAGATTAACACAAATGAAGACGAAATGGTTGCTGCAATCACAGAATCCTAATTATCGAATAATCTTAACAATAAAAAAGCATAAAATTAAAAGCCGAGAACACATACTCGCAGTTGTAGGCTAGAAGTATGTGGGTTTTCTTCTTCATCGTGAATTCGTCGAAAACAGCAATCAATCTCTGTTTCAGGTCTTCTACGTCACATCCATAGAGGCCTAGACATGTCCTCTCATTGACTCACATGGGGTCCAAGAAGCCTATGTAATCCCATTTGCTTTTTAGAATGCAAAATTTTGCTATACACCTACATAAAATCATGGGAAGTGCTCAAAAGTTAACAATTTGTGTCTCGAGAGAGTAGTTAATTGTAATATCGTGCATGTAGGGTACTTACATAGTCCATAGCGTCAACATTTGAACATCGAGAGAGCATTTTTGGTATAGCTAGAACAAGCACTCCCACTCGACATCGAACTTCTCTTCTTCAGGATATTGGAAAACATGTGGCGAACGGATAGTAACCTCAAAACCAAAGTCGTCCGTCTCTGTTGCTTGAGCCATATAATATTCATGTAATTGGCGCATATATGTTGTCAGATTTTAATACTCATGATTGGGAACCAAAAGATTGCCCCTTTCATACTTCATTGCCAGTGTTCCCGTCCCTTGTACTTCATAATAGATGTTCGCAGCCTCTTCCATGGTTAAATCTGGGTTGTCTTCGACTAACTTCATAATGTTCCTTAAATCTTTATTGTGTATTTCTTTGTCTCTTGTTGTAGCATATTTATTCTGTGTTTGCCTTTCAAATTTGGACTTCAATAAAAACAGAGGCAGTGAGGCACATAGATTGAAGAAACTAACACAATTTTCCTTCAAGATGTGTGCTGTAAATTTGTCTTTTATCAAGGTGATAACACTGCCACTGAATGACCTTTTTCTTTTATGTTGGTCCACTTTGGGAGCATTAGCAACTGAATCCAAGGACCTTTTCTATGACTGCGAGGATGTCCTTGATCTTGTTTTGGGCTGAGGTGGAGGAGGAGGATGATGACAAGAATTATGTTTTCCCAGCGCTGATGAAGATGGAGGAGGAGGAGGAGTCTCTTTTCTCGGGGCTGATGAAGATGGAGTCGGATGAGGAGAAATAGAAGGAGACCTCTATCTTCTTGGGGGTGATGGCTCCGGATGAGGAGGGGAGTGATCTCTGTTGGGAGATGGTGAGTGATCATCGCGGGTGGGCAAAGACTCATAGTGTCCTCATCATCAGATGACAATTGATGGTCAAGCTTAATGAAGCGCTTGCGCCAGGCGACTTGAGAGCCCTTGTTTTGACCAAGTTTTGGCCTGTCTTCTGCTATGGGGTACTCAATGGGTATCTTGTTATACTTCTTATCAAGTATTCTATCAATGGTGATGTGCGCATACCCTAGTGGAATTGGGTAGCCATTAATTGTCCTATCTCCCGCAGGCTAGGCCTGGCCGAGCGCCACCTTGTCCTTTGTCCATTCTTGATGGATGTACAACCTGACATTGATGGGTTCAGTGATGTCATCCACCGGATGAGGCACATTCGCCTCTTCTTCGTCGAGTGGGGTTGATCCGCAGCTGCTGCGACCCCTAAACTGTGGGCTAAAGGCACTAGGAGTAGGGTTTTGTGGTACTACTGACCCCTTGGATAACAAAATTTGCTCGACTCGCGCTTCAACGGTCACCTCAATTTGTGCTTCCATTCTATCTTCTATCTCTTTTAGTCTTCTCAAATACTCTGCCTCATGTTCCGCTCTACCCCTCGAGCGACTCCGGTAAGTGTTAGATTCTTGGGGGAATGCTAGTTTCCAAGGAACAACACCGGTTCCTCTAGTGCAACTAGGTTGCTCCTTGGTTCCAAGTGCTTGGGTGAGCACATCTTTCTCCCTATTAGAAGTGCGAGTCCCTCACCTCACCTCCTTAGTTACCTGGGAGATCCTCTGGATGAGTTCGCTCATGGGTTGATTTGAGGAGCTAAAGCTCCCATCCTCGGTGTACCATACATTTCTCCCCATACAGTATAATACCGATCTGGCCTCCCAATCGGCGGTCTCAACCTGAATGCCTTCCTCAGCAAGGCGATCCATCTATTGAAGTTCTGCTTCAAATTCTGGCATCTTTTTGGCGTAGCCACGATAGCCGAGATGATGGGGATTCGTCACTTTCTGTGAATTCTCCTTATTCTTCCTGCTTAGTTCTAAGTACTCATCGGATAACCTGTATTCCTTGAAAGCCTGCCAGAAGTCCTTCTGCTTGCTAAACTGTCCACCATCGAAATCTAGCTCTTTATTTTGGAAGACAAAATTCTTGTACATTGTCCCCTTGAAATTCTTGAAGCATGTCCCCATGATTTCTTTTGCTTTTCTCTTGACTAACTCCCTGTCATACTCGGTTGGGAAAGTGAAATACTCTAGGATCTTGATATCCCATATGTAATCCTTCTCGCTTTCGAGAACCCTCCACCGGTCATCATCTTTCACAATCCACTTCCTATACTTAATCGGGATGAAGTCCCTAACAAGTAACTCGAGGATAGTCATGTATTTGGTCAAAGCTATAGGCGGTGAGAGTGGATCCCCGAATTCATCAAACTCAGTAATGTGCTAGTGTGCATTCCTACCAACAGGAATCTTTGACATGCCTTGCTTGGATCTAGCCTTCCTGCTACCGAACCCTCTGGCTCCTCGACCGTCGTAGGCTCCTGCTAGAGACACCAAGTAAGCTATGACCCTCTCAATTCATTAGTGTGTGTGGCTACATAGTGACATGATACCAAAGTTACCTAGCTATCTTGGTCATTTTGACCTAGATCGAGCAGGCCGGATGGGGTCCATGGTTGCTCGTTCTCATTGACCTGATTGACACCGTCACCGTTTGTCGGATCATGCGGCTCTCCCATCCCAGCGATATCAGCCGCTTCTTGTTGCCGATCAGTTATTCGGCGATGGGGTAATAGGCGATGATGAGTCATGGCTGTGACACGATCGTGGTTAGTTTTGGCCACAGACAACTACTAATAGCATATGTTCATATATATATAATAGGTTTAATGCAAAGTCTAATAATAAGTCCACATACAACAAAGTCAAATAATAGCATATGTTCACCTAGAACAAATTCATTGTTTGATTGACCACATACAACAAAGTCCACCTACTGTTCTACGAAACTAAGCCAATATCAACTTCTAAATAAGAAAAGCGATGACCATAGCCATAAATAAAAGCATGACATCTTCCCAAGACCAAGGAGCAATTCTCCTAATCTTCACATCTCTGGCGGGTGGCTTCTCTTCGATCTCTAGTGCCAGCAGATGGCCATGGTTTGCATTCATTGGACCATAGTAGGCCGGTTGCCTATGGTTTCCAAGGTAGACCGGATGACTATAGTAGGCCCTCAAAGCTTCAGCTTCTATGTTGTATTTTTTATGCAAATTACCAGGGTAGCGATTGACTTGAGCATAGCAATCTTTCCAGGTTTGATAAATCCCAGGCATGTGACCAACATGCACAACATACCATGCCATGGTTGCCTATACATTTAAGTAAATTAGGCATGTGGTAAGTGGTAATGGTAACTCACTGAACAAGAGTTATTATTCAAGTTATATGGCCAAACTAAATCTATTTAATGTTCTTTATCCTTGACATTCCAAACTAAATCTATTTAAGCAAGAGCAGACATTCTTATCTAACTCTTACACAAACAGAACACTCCCTACCATCACAAATAAAGACGTCCACAGTCATTAATGTGTACCTTTGACTGCTAGTTTCCATTACTTGCAATAATTATAAAGTACAGAGATATCATAACATTATGCAACTACTATTTGAGACAGATATGCTCATATCATTGTCACATATTCAATCTAACTATGTCAAGAGGTGTTGATGATCAATGTTTAAATACTTAGACTGCACACAGCGCAAAAGGTCACTTAGTTGTGACTCGAGGGAATAACTTGTTGCGACAACATGCAAATAACACCAATGGTTCTTAAATAGTTTAGGGCCATGATTACTAGGTCTTCTCTAAATCAGTAGGTAGCATAATCTCTTCAGGGAAAAACTAACTGGTTTATGTAACAACATGTACATATAAGGATAGCTAAACCAAGGAGTAACAACATGTAACTCAATCGAATAGGAATCGACTGCTATTGGGAAGACAACAACCATGGGGCATTTCATCTAACACTTAGCGGGCAGTGAGCCATGCACTCACCGTGGGGGTGGGAAAGCAGCTGTCCACGCGTGCTCCTAAAGGCCTCGACGGTGCTCTGGTGTCGGGCGGTGGACGGCGTGGGGAGTGCTCCAGCGTGGGGCGATGCACGGGCGTCGGTGTCGAAGAAGAGCAACGTGGGGCTAGGAACGGTGGCGTGGGGGGGGTGGACGGTTGCTCTGGCGTGGGGTGGTGCACGGGCGTCGGTGTCGAAGAAGAGGAGCGCGGGGCTAGGAACAGCGGCATAGGGGGCGGTGGACGAGTGCTCTAGCGTGTGGCAGTGTATGGGCGTCGGCGTCGAAGAAGAGGAGCATGGGGAACGGTTGGCGCGGGGTTGAAATTTGGATAATTTCAACCCACGGCGGCCTTTTATACCAGACCTCATCACTGCCGGTTCTAATTAGAAACCAACAGTGATGGTGGTACATCACTGCTGGTTGTAAGTAGGAACCGACAGTGATGGTGGTACATCACTACCGGGCCATTCTTTAAACCGACAGTGATTTCTATGTAGCGGTTACAACATAAGTAACTCATCTTTCCACTTCTTTCGAATACCTCCTATTGGCTCAACGGTTAAGACCCCACAACTTAGCCCCTGATACCCGTGTTCAAATCCCGGGTGGCCCAATTTTTTTGGTTTAATTTTATAATTTATTAAGCAGTCTAAAGGTCCAAAAGATAAAATAAATGTGTTGCATCCCTGAATCAAACCAAAGCCTACAAGTTCTAGAGTTGTGGACAAACCATTGAGCTATCACCTGATTTCGGAAAGTTTGAAGGAATTTATTCCTTTGAGTGATTATCTGTCCCTGCTTTGCGCGTAGGCCCTTCAACTCCCCGACCACGCTGGTCGCGTGGTTCCCATGAAGAGCCATTGTTTTACCCGGTCCTTGGACTGGTCGCGGCCCTTCAGTTCCCCACAAGGAGACACCACGTTTACCCAGGAGTCCATCGGTTGCTCGCGCCGGTTCCCAACATAGGCGCGCTCTGTCTTCCGAGGGGTGCGAGTTATTGCACTGTGATTAGTTCCACCCACTGACACGCCTATATATAAGCCAGCCCCCCATGCACAGTCGGCCACCATTGCACCACCGTGCGTCAAGAAAGCGAAGCACCCTTCCCACGCACACCTCGCCCTGGCCCTTGACCCACCGCCACAATGCCTCGCCCCTTGAAGACAACATGGGCAATGCTAAACCCATCGTCCTCACGTCGCCCCCCGATGCCTGCTCCACCGATGCCGTCGTCCGAATTGAACCTCGAGGTGAACCTCAAGGATGATCCGGACCGTGAGACCGCATTGGAGGAGGAACCGGAACCTCTTCTAGTGGAGGAGGTCGTCTTCATCTCGTTGGAGACGGCTCGGAAGGAGGAGGAGGACCGGCACCTCTGCGCCATCACATAGAAGGAGACCGACGACTGCATCCTGAAGTGCGTCGTCGAGATCTCCAAGGAGGAGGAGTGTCGCCGCGAGGAGGAG
This sequence comes from Miscanthus floridulus, assembly GCF_019320115.1. Classification (NCBI taxonomy): domain Eukaryota; kingdom Viridiplantae; phylum Streptophyta; class Magnoliopsida; order Poales; family Poaceae; genus Miscanthus; species Miscanthus floridulus. The sequence continues at coordinate 6,871,641 of NC_089583.1, read as the reverse complement.
GAGACCGAGCGGCGTCTTGCGATGGACGCAGAACGGCGCTGGTGCAGGGCTGAGAGACGAAAGAAGCGTGAAGAGGAGCACCGGCAACAGGGGGACGACGCATGCGGCAGCACCGACAGTAATTAGTAGCACTAGTGATTAATCGATGTCTTAGGTCAATGTAATAATTTACTGGTGCTAAAAAAAACTGTGTCGTCGAATCCTTTGTTTGATCATCATCACCTTGGGTTGATACTTGCATTGCATGACCTCATTTTATTTGCTTACATATTCGATGTTGCATTGTATGACCTCGTTTTGCTTACATCGTCCCTTGGATTGTATGTGGCGATGCATCTTGGTCATTGTCTCGTTGTCACGAAGACCGTAGTATATGATATGCTACGTACCGGAGATCGAGGGGGCCAACATGACTATTGGTCTTCTAGACATCACTGCTGGACTATTCTTTAAACCGGCAGTGATTTTCATGTAGGGGTTACAGAATAAGTAACTTATCTTTTCCACTTCTTTCGAATACCTCCTACTGGCTCAACGGTTAAGACCCCACAACTTAGCCCCCGATACCCGTGTTCGAATTCCGGGTGGCTCAATTTTTTTGTTTAATTTTATAATTTATTAAGCGGTCTAAAGGTCAAAAGTATAAAATAAATAAACCTTGACACATATCCTATACTAGCGCAGTGGTTAAGTGTCTAAACTCTGTAGCCCGAGACCCGAGCTCAAACCCGAGGGCTGGCACAATTATTTTTTAATTTTTTATATATCACTACCGGTTTTCAAAATAAACCGACAGTGATAACAAGCATCACTGTCGGTTTTTTCTCATCACTGCTAGTTTTTTTTAAACCGACAGTGATGTTTATATATATTAAAAAAATCTTTTATATATTGAATAAATATAAGCATATGTATTCCTATGTCAAAATGGCTTGAAATTTTTTTGACAAGCTTGTACACCCAAATTAAGATCCCACACAGGATCTTAGGTTTTTCTAATCATTTTTTTATTAATTATATTTTTCTGTGTGCTGAATGAGACAAAAGTGGGTGAATTTCATCTTGGACCCAATAAATTTTTTCATCCATCTCCACAAAATTCTTATCCCTAGGGCACATTAGATCCTGTGTAAAAGTTTGGCACCATTCCGGATCTTTTCGTGGGTACAATCAGTTCAACCTATAATTAAACAGTCTCGTCGCGCAGAAATTCAATTAAACCTCAGAAAGTAGCAAACCATCTCCAAAAAATCCCAAACTTGGTGTTTCCTTCACACATGGCACATGCAAGCCTGAGAATAATTTTGAGACCAATACGACACCAGAATGCATATGAACCATAAAAACATTGATAACCTATGTGTATAGTCATGTTTCGATGAAAGGGCACATGTACCTCTATGAAGCATGTATACTTTGCCTATGTCGAAATGGCTTGAAATTTTTTTGGCAAGCTTGTACACCTAAATTAAGATCCCAGAGAGGATCTTAGTTTTTTTCTAATCATTTTTTATTAATTATATTTTTCTGTGTGCTGAATGAGACAAAAGAGGGTGAATTTCATCTTGGACCCAATAGATTTTTTCATCCACCTCCATAGAATTCTTATCCCTAGGGCACATTAGATCCTGTGTAAACGTTTGGCACCATTCTAGATATTTTCGTGGGTAGACTCAGTTCAACCTATAATTAAATGGTCTCATCACGCAGAAATTCAATTAAACCTCAGAAAGTAGCAAACCATCTCCGGAAAATCCCAAACTTGGTGTTTCCTTCACACGTGGCACGTGCAAGCCTGAGAATAATTTTGAGACCAATACAACACTAGAATATATATTTCTAATTGCCCAACAAATATTACACGAATTATATGCATGACAATAATTAAACACACAAAGCCGTACATATTAAAATTAGAACCCAATTAAATTATGACCTTGAAAACCTAGCTAAATAAACATTAGTTACTATCGGAATCACTGCCGGGATCGATTGGGCCACGTACACTAACATGCCTCTATAGCCATATATGGTAATTGATGTCACGGATTATGTATCCGCTTGTATCGATGAACTCCAATGCCCGTATGAGTGCACTCTCTCGTGCCTCACAATACCGAAAGAATGATCGGCCATAGATGTAACCTACTGAATGACCACTGCCGCTATTAGTAATCCTTATGCAGTACTAGCGTCCTTCTATAGTGAGTTGGCCAAGGTTTCTATTACAGAAGTCCCAATCATACCCGAGTTGCTCCGTAGCTTGGTCTAGAATGGCCCACAAGCGACATGCAGCATAGGTAAGGTCCTATAGCGCAATCTGCATGCGAAGAAAAAAATAGAGAATGTTATTACAATAATAAACAACAAATAACCATGACTCAGGTATAAGTGACAATTTTACCACATCCGCATGGTTGTAGCTTGCAAAACATTCGCTTGCTTGTGGGACGGGGATATCACCAGCATTCAAAGCAAGTGCCTTGAAGTGCGAGAAATCAGGCACATCATTGCAAATACGTCAAAGTGCCTCTAAACAGATGCACACGGCACTTAATTGGGCGCTTATCACGTTTGGGCTCTGTATTCCCGTCCCGTGGATATGGTTTCGATGATTTGAACCCCTCACAGGGATGAAAAAACTGAGTTCACACGTCCATAGTCGACCACTTGCATTAGATGTAGTGTTCTCAACGATGTCCGAGATAAAGAACCAGCTAAGTGTTGTTCACAGCCAATCTATTGGGGATATAGTCTGCGACATATATGCATGCAACAATGATATTAAACTAATTACACTTATTTGTTAGCATAAAAAAACAAAAGATGTTGGAAAATATTTCATACAATAGCTGGAACAGGGAACCGTGGAATGGCCACATTAGGAGCGAATGGCTCATCGCCAGGGTGGAAACCTGGTTCTTGTGGTGGGGGAGATCCGTTGTTCATACCACCTGATCAATAAAATGCAAAAAAAATATTAACATAAAATATATGCACAAAAAATTCTTCCAAGTAAAATGTGGCAACATAATTAAATATAGATCGAATGCAAGGAATAAGAATATATATAAATGTAGAATGCAAAGAAACATGAATATAAATATAGATCAAATGAATATAGATACAATATTGGAGAAGACAACATATCAATACCATTGAAAAATGTAGGAGCCATGACCAAATCACGTAGAGAGAGAGTGGATGTCGTGAGAAGTGAGAGTGAAACGTGAGAAATAAGACTGAGAGAGTTTGTGGGTGGGTCGGATTGATGTATGTGGCCGGCAGTTTGTTTTATATAGGGGGGCATGGACATCACTGCCGGTGTTTAAATAGAACCAACAGTGAAGGTGGCTATCACTGCCGATTTCTAAATAGAACCGACATTGAAGGTGGCTATCACTGCTGGTTTCTAAATAGAACCAACAGTGAAGGTGCATATATGTAAAGGATATATTTATTTAGATACTATAGTGGGAAAGTTTTAACAAGAACGATATATTTATTTAGATAGTAATGAAATACATCAAAAAATTACAAAAAATTAGAAATAAGTTACATATACGATAACAAAGACCTTACACTAAAATTCCATATACGATAACAAAGACCTATTTTCTTACTAGTCAATGTTACCATCAATGTGTATCAACACATTATAATTTTCTTCTAGCAACAACTAGGGTCAAACAACAACACTGAGGTGGTCTACGAGCTATACCGGTTGGAGATGATAAGGTGGCATCGATGAATCCATGCCTCTGTTGTACATGGCCTTTTTCTCGGTACAGTCCAGAGCACATCGGATTCAGCTCGGCACCGCACCGATGAACCAATGCTGCTCTAGGATAGGAAACTGCCGAGAGCACACCAGGTCTATCTAGATATACAGTCCAGAGCGCACCACAGCAGATAGCTCTATGAACCTTGTGGCATCTCTAATCTTCGGCGTTGCTCTATCTTCAGTAGCATTCTTCTAGTACCTCATGTGTGCACCATTTTGGTCGACTACGATGCATAACGATATATGTGGTTTGTTATGAGAGGAAAACATTGTATCATGGCTGATAAGACTTGGCTGAAACCAACATGCATGGAGAGGCTAGCTCTTGGCCGAGGGCCATTTTATAGGGGCTAGCAGTCATGGTATATTTTTATTTCTGAACTAAAGTTGTCGAGGTGGGTGGGAGCAGTATTCCAATTGTTGTGGTCATGGGAGCACTGTTGGCATGTGAGGAGCATCTACACATCACCGTCGGTTTTAGTTTAAAAACCAACAATGATAGAAGCTATCACTACCGGTTTTAAAACCGACTGTGATAGAAGCTATCACTGCCGGTTTTAAAACTGACTATGATAGAAGCTATCGCTGTCGGTTTTAAAACCAAAACCGGCAGTGAAGGGCCCTACCGCCATCTTTTAGTAAAAAAATATAAAAAAACATGGTCAGTTTGGAGCCTGCCATTGCAGCCTTTTTGTAAAAAATATAAAAAGTTTGGCCCGCCGGAGATTCGAGCGCGGGTCATGGGGTTGAGAGTGCGCGGCCTGCGATCGCAGCCTTTTTGTAAAAAAATATAAAAAGTTTGAACCGCTGAGTTAGGATATGGAGTTCAGTTAGAATGGTTTTATTTTTTTCTTTTATCCCATCGTAATGCACTACTAAATAATAAATGCAAAATCAAAAAAGTTTGGTCCGCCTAGGATTCGAGCGAGGGTCTCAGAGTACAGAGTGTGCGGCCTTAACCACTGAGCTAGGATAGGGAGTTCGGTTAGTTTGCTTTTCTTTATTTATTTATAAATAAAAATAATGTAGTTAGTTTATATTCTAAAATAACACAAAAATGTGTGTCTTGATTATTTAATTCTATGATAATTAATTAATGGTCTATAATTATCAAATAATAGTGTTTGTGAACATCATCTTAATATTTGATTACATAGTCAATAATTAAATTGTAGAGATGCGCACAAAATATAAATTAAATATTCAGTGCGAATTACTGATACAACGTCGGCATAATGATTACATAGTTAACAATAATCTAACTATCTTTAGGTGCATCAACAATGAGGGCCTCATTGTGATCAATTCGTATGTAAGCAGGTTTGTCACCCTCTTGAAGGATAGGTAAGGGTACGTTCGCCCCGAATGGATGCATTTCTTGATAGCCCCTGTAGTCTTCTTCGTCCGTCACTCCATCGACACCGATAATCTTCCTTTTCCCTTCTAGGACTACTTTTAGCCTTCCTTTTGTCTTATTGTGCCTTGCATAGAAGACTTGCATACCATCTCTTGCAAGGACGAAGGGGTCATCTCTGTATGCGGTCTTAGTGAGATCAACGGTAGTGAATCCTTCGCTGTCAGTGTTGATTTCCTCGAGCCAAACCCACTGGCAGCGAAAAAGAGCTGCCTTCAATGTACCGTAGGCTAGCTCTCATATCTCCTCTATGAAACCATAGTATGTCGACTGCACATTGCCGTTCTCGTCATGAGCATCAAAACGAACACCACAATTTTGGTATGTGCTCTTTCCATCTTGCTTTTTTGTGTAAAATGTGAATCCATTGATCTCATACCCTTTGGTACTTAACATATGTACTCGAAGGCCCCTTGGCTAAGGCATCTAGTTGATTACCCAACTTTATTCCAAGCAAGCGATGTTGCAACTAGCTGACAAATTCCTCCTTATGTTTTTTATCCAGCCAAGCCTATGACCTGCTCAGATACAGAGTTTGCAGCGATTGCCTGTGCTCGTCAATGTATGGCATCACACCCTCGGCTTGCTAGAGAACAATGAACTATGCCTGTCTAAAAGAAATAGGGTCGTCTAATGTAACAGATTTCTCCCAGATCATTCCTTTGCCATGTAGTCTTCCCTCATGACGAGATTCTAGAACTCCAACCCTTTTGATGTCCAGATAATATGTGCAGAACTCAATGGCCTCCTCCGTTGACCATCCTTCAACCATGCCCCCTTCTGGCCTGAATCTGTTCCTAACATACCTCCTAAAAACTTTCATCAATCTTTCGAAAGGAAACATCTGATGTAGGTACATTGGGCCAATGGCTCTAATTTGGTCAATAAGATGAATGAGCAGATGCAATGAGATATCAAAGTAAGTCGACGGGAAATGCATCTCAAGCCTAACGAGATTTTTGGCTATGTCCTGCTGCAACTGCTCTAGCGTGGACACATCAATGACCTTTTTTGAGATAGCGTTGAAGAACGAGCAAAGCTTTATGATTGGGGCGCAGACCTTTGGGAGGAGGATACCACGCAGGGCAACAGGGAACAGCTGAGTCATAATGACATGACAGTCATGGGCCTTCATAGGGCCATAGTTGAACTTGAGTTCTCTCATGTTCACTAACCTCTTTGGGTTCGCACAGTAGCCCGTCGGGACTTTGAGTTCATTGAAGAAAGAAATAAGTGCACGCTTTTCTTCCTTCTTCAATGTCCATGACGCAACTGGAAGTTCGAACTGGCCATTCTCTAGCTCCATGGGATACAGCTCCTTCCTGATTCCCAAGTGTTGCATGTCCAGGCATGTGGCTAGTGAATCCTTCAATGTCCCCCTGGTGTCCATCAAGGTGTTAAGAGTGTTAGTGCACATGCTTTTAGTGATGTGCATGGGATCAAGATAGTGGCGTACACTCAGAAATGGCCAGTAAAGTAGTTTCTAGAAAACTATTTTTTTCTTCCAAATGCTCCCATCAGGCGCTGCTACTGCATTGTCCCCCTTCCCAAGGACAACCTCTAGTTTGTTGAGTTCTCGAAGTATCACAGGCCTGTCTCGATATTTTGGAGCTATGTGTTTCTCAATAGCACCGTTGAAATCTTTTCTGTTCCGGCGGTGAGGGTGATCCTTAGGTAGGAACCTATGGAGTCCCATATATACTATCTTTGAGTTATTTGGCAGATTTACCGCATCGATGTTGTCCAAGCACTCAACACATCTAGTATAGCCTTTTGTCTTCTCTTCGGACAACGAACCTTGACCTGGCAGGTTGGTTATTGTAGCGATAAGTACTCCCTTGATCATGACATGTTCCTTTTTGTACTCGTCCCAAACATCCGGCACACCCTTTTCAAACATCTCCACTAGTTCATCGATCACTAGTTCCAGAAACACATCGATGTCATTCCTAGGCTGTCTTGACCCTTAGATCAGTAGTGGCATCTAGATGTACGACCGCTTCATACAGACCCAAGGTGGAAGGTTGTATATACAGAGCATCACTGGCCAGGTGCTATGATTGCTTCTAACCTGGTTGAAAGGATTCATCCCATCTGTGCTCAAAGCAAACCAAATGTGCCTTACCTCTCCACCGCTGTCCTTATAGAACATAGTATTGACAGTCCTCCAGTCATGCCCATCGATAGGGTGCCTCATCATTGTATCTTTCTTACACTCTTTGCCATGCCAGCGCAACACCTTGGTTGACTTTGCACATGCAAATAGCCTATGCACCCGGGGAGCTATAGGGAAATACCAAATGACCTTTATGGGACCTCCTCTAGTCTTGGTACCCTCATCTGACGGCCCTTCCTTATACCATGGAGCTTCACACTTGGGGCACTTGTCCAAGTCTTTGTATTTTTCTCCACGGTACAATACGCAATCATTGGAACACGCGTGGATTTTTTCAACCTCGAGGCCAATGGGGCAGATCATTTGCTTGGCCAAGTATGTCTTTTCTGGCAACTCATTTTTTTCTAGGAGCATTTTCCTTATTATACTTCACAACTGATCGAAGCCTTTATCGCTCAATTCGTTTGTCGATTTGAACTCTAACAGCATGATGTTGGCTTCTAGTTTGCTCATTGGACAATTCCTATACAATGGTGTTTTGCCATCTTGTCTCATTTTCTCTAGCTTTCTCAGCTGTCTTTCACTAAGACATCCGGTCTCTACATTACGTAGCAGTTGAGAAATGCCACCGTTATCCATGGTGTCGTCAGCTAGCGTGTTCCTAAACACATTATTAACTGTGGCCATATGTTCTGTATTGACACCGGGTTCCTCGTCAGCATCATGGATGGCTACGTCAGGCATGTCCACATCATCATCATTTTCCTGCAGAACATTCACACCAACCTCGCCATGCATAGTCCATATTGTATAGTTTGGCATGAACCCCATGGTAATCAAGTGCGATCGTATAGACTCAATTTGATGAAAGTTCCTATGATTCTTGCAATCTTTGCATGGGTAGAAGATAGGGTTCCCATTCCTAGCATGGGCTTTGGCATCGGTGATAAACTGGCTGATGCCATGTGTCGGGTTCATAAACCCATGGTCCCTCGGGGACCAGCTTCTATGCCAAGGCTGGGCCCGAGTAGACAGCACATAACTCATGGGCCGGCCCAAGAGTCTAAAACGACAAGCTGAAAGGGTGGCCCAGTCACCAACCGGAAGGTCTGGCCGAAGAGGAACAGTGCCCGCTCATCGGCTGCTTTGGCCCACCACTTCGACTGGAGTGTTCGCTTCGACTCTAGCCGCCACTGGACGGCCTCTCTGATCGGAAGGCCTGGCCCAAAACACTACTTCCGACTCTAACCCCGTGTCTCCAATCGGGGATCATAGGAACCCTGCTCACCGCTCTTCTCTGACCGGCGCACTCAGAGTCAACTAGAGCCATCAGACTGGGGACGCTCGCTCGGTAGGAACCAGAAGACGTGCGGAGAAAAGAAAGGCAAGGCTCACAAGTCAAAACCACTGCACTAGGGACCATACCCTACATGGAACAATACTCTGTAGCTACCCTGACACAAACAATATTGTAGGCATGGACATCTCCCTCTATAGTATTGTAGGCACCGCTAAAACTCCCATACGGTGAGGCCCCCATGTGCCTCTAGGCATCGATAGCGGTATGGGCGTCGGGATTTACCATACCGGGTGAACATAGTGAGACTCCTCATATGCCTCTAGGCATCAAATAGTATTTGTATGTACTGACGTCTACCATCCCTGAAAAAGGCAGCATGACCTCCCACATGAATCTGACATTCTATAGTGACATCAACAGTGTTGTAGGCGCCTACCATTATCTTGTACCTACTAGCGTGTGCAACAAGGCTCGGTAGCATATGTACCCTCACCCTCTCACTTGTAATGCCATCCCCTTTATCTATAAAAGGGGACACGCCCCCTCCAACAAAGAGGAGGGCCCTTCTGGAAGATAACCAACATCGATCGAGTTCATCAGCTCACAACCACAGAACCGCCGGGTCCATACCCCAAGCACACACTTGAACACTTAGCTCATAGCGTAGCTCCTGTCGCTCTTGGCCCTTCCGACCGGAGCCGACCAGACCTCTTGTACACCCCATCTTTCTTCTTCTCATTTGTAACCCCACTGCAAACTTCGAGCACCTGGGCTCAGGAATAAAGTCACTGACCGACCCAAACTTTATGTAGGGCACGTTGCCTGAACCAGCATAAACCCTGTGTCATTGAGTGCTAGGCCACCTCCGATCACAACGTACGACAAAACTACAAATATTTACTAGTTGGTCACATTCTGCACCGACAGTTGGCGCCGTCCGTGGGAATGACGTTGTACGTTCAACACTTCTTGGTCATCAGATGGCCCACTTTTCCGCCACCCTCGCAATGGCGGGCTCGGGCGATACGATTTGCTTTGGCTCACTAGAGTTTCCTGCACTCTCACCCGCTAGGATGCGGGTTCCACCCGTCTTCAAGCCATTCCAGGCCTTCCTCTTTGGAAGCCAGGACTTCATCGCTGGCCGGCTCGATGTGCTACACCTTCGTGAGGAGGCTCACATCCTGGTACCCATCAGAGGGGCACCCACCATCGACTTCGGGATGCATGACTTCGACAAAGTGGCATCTATGCTTCTTTTCAAGCAAACTCTCTGCTCAAACCCCGCTGTGAGTAATATGCACGCTGTTATTTACTTACTATTCTCTATCTTCTACCGATTACCCGGCAGAACCCTATTGTCCCCAATGCAAATGCCGTATGACCAGTTCCCCTACGGCCTTGCGTCTTCCACGGACGCATACACCTGAGGGCTCTAAAGGATGCCTACGCCACGCCCTCTCGCACTTGAATTTGTGGGAATGGCGAGCTATGCTCCCACTTGTTTCCTCGACCTCATGGATGACGATGGTGAGAGTGATGGCTCCAACATCGGCGACATGGCACCTAGCCACCGTCTGTCTTGGGAGTGCACCATGGCGGACCCTCCGAGACACCCACCGGTGGAAGCGGAGTCCTCATGGACTCACACCTCTCAAGACCCTCATGCAGAGAGCCTTGAGCTCACACTTGAGCACGGGGAGGAACTACGACAACGGTGGCTGCATCAGCCACCAACTGTGTCGGCACGCCCGATGCACCACACTATGCCCCGCGTGCATAGACTGGCGAGCGGCACCCGAGGGCACACCCGTCAGGTCTAGCACAACACCATGGACAGGGGGAATGATCCCCCACACTTCGCTCGGGCGAACCAGAACATCACCGCCGTAGTAATGCTTCTGCACGGCCTATTTGAGCCAAATGACCCTCATGAACAGGCGATCCACCAGAACCTTCGGGCACTAGTGGAGACCGCCATCATTCAACAAGTGGAGTGTTCCATATCACGACGCTGACTCACGTCCTTGCTCTCCGCTAGAGGAACAAGGACGTGGCAGATGGGTCGCTCCACCCGATCGCCGCTACAATCGCCGAGTGCGGCACAGGAGGCTGCACTAGCACCTCATCTTGACTCAGCGATGGCTCTACACCGATCGCCTATATTCATGCAGCTCAGAGCAAACTGAGACATGTGCAGCAGCAACTGGAGTCCCATCCCTGATGGCCCAAGACCGTGGACCTTTGTCCAAAACCCCCAACAAACGCCGCTCCTGCCATGCTCTGACAGAGGCCAAGGCAAGGGCAAGGCCAAGCATCGGGATCAGGACGAAGGCCCCTCCACGTAGATAAGGGAAAAGAACAGAAAGAATCACCACCGACCGGCCAAGTCTGTGTTGGTCGCCACGGCTAATCATGCAGGCACGTAGCCCTGGTAGGACCCTCTAGGCCACTTCCATGAGCTCATGGAGAGCCCATGCACCAACCATGACTACCCCGTAAAACACCTCTACAAGGACTACCAGCTCCTCAAGCGCCTTCTATGACAGACCGACAAGCTAAAGAAAGAGAAAGGTGAGGAAGCAGCAACCAAGAAAGGGAGCATAGCGGGCTAGGATCTGGATGACTGTAGGATGAAGTGATCTAACCAGACACATACTGACCGAAGGATGACAATGATACCCATCTCTCTAAACTACTAGAACAGCTATGTCATTTTTCCTAAGCTTCAATCTTACCATTGTTTACTTAGTATATGCTCCTACAAAAGCACACCGACCCGAACACTTTTTGGCCTAGGGCACTCGAGGGCTCCACTAGGGTACACTACTATCATTATGCTTAACGACTACCTCCATGTTTTGTTTACATATGGTGGAATTGCTTCCTACCCAACCAACGGGATAGTTTGTTCCTTAGTTTTGCTTTATGTAGCTTTGCTTTAGAAACATTCCAACCGATTGCACCCCGCCTTTCCCTATGGTTACGAGCAGCCGACCCTCGCGGGCCATGCCCTGGGCTCCCAAGGTCGCGGCCTATGGGACAAATAGGTAGGTACGAGAAAGAAAGAATAAAAAACAAAATTATGCTAAGGGAAAACTAAGTAACGAAAGGGAACAGGCTCCCCCGAACCGAGCAATTCCATCACAGAAAACAAAACCGACTGTAGTCATTAAGCACATAGTCATATTTACACGGGGGCTCCCCCACAAACTTAAACTTCTACGTTCACTAAACTACTTATATTTTGCAAGCTATTAGACCGGCCCGGCGGCATCTGCTGTCGGAGCGACCGATGGGGGCACGGGCTGCACACTCTTCGGCGACATGACATTTGGCTCAGTCAGGGCTAGGGCGATGTTCACCTCCAACCTAGGCTCCACGCTATCTGCAGACGGGATAATGTCTTCTCCATGCATGCTTCTAGACATATCTTCACGGTGGATGTCCATCACCCACTGGGCAGAGACTTGCTCCGCCACCGACCTTGCGTGCGGCAGCAAGCCCTCCCCGATTGACTGGATGTCCTCCATGCTCAAGCCTTCAGCATACTCGCTGTAGATGGTAGCGAAGTCAGAGTTCAGATGGTGCGTTGCCACCAAAGTCAGCACCCCCGATGCCCCATAGAACAGCCCACTCCTGATAAGGTCTCGAACCACATCCAGGACCTCCGCCAGCTGGACCGTAGGTTCGCTAGTACTGGGCACTGACCCGAAGACCTCTGAGACAACGAGCTGGGCAATGTTGCGGATCTAGTCGAGATCCCCCTCGAGAGCATGACGCTCTTCATGGGACTTGGCTAGCTCCTCTGCATTCCGGCTGAAGGTCACTTTGATTGTCTCCAGGTCTCGCTCCAGCGTCTTCACCCTTCCACCTAGCTCTGAAAGAAGAGCGACAAGCTTAGAAATAGGCTGAAGGGAGAACCAACACAACAAAAAATAGAAAAGGTACGTACCGACACAAAAGTTCTCAAGGGTGGAGAGATCCTCCGCCTATCGGGCCACTTGCTTGCGCAACCGGCACTCGCATCCTCCATCCCCATCACCCGACCTCGGAGCACGAGCACCTCCTGGTCCGCCTCCGACTGGGCCTTCCGCTTTGACTCTAGGGCGTTCTGTGCTGACACCAAAGCGGCCCGCTTTGGCTCAAGGGCCGCTAAGGACTCTTGCAACGCCGCCTTTGTGTTCGCCAAGGATGTCCACAACCCTGCCTTGGTCTCCGCCTAACGGTAGCCGCCTCGGTGTTCGCCAGGGATGTTCGCAACCCTTGCTCGGCAGTAGTCGTCCACTCGGCTGCACGCTGCCCCTCCGTCTACACCATGGTTGCCTTGGCCACCTAGTCCTTGGACTCACGATGGACGGACGCTAGCTGACGCTTGAGCTCGGCCATTCAAGCATGCTCCATTCATAGAAAGCAGGACTTGTGGGACGATGTCCCCTTCAGTCTCTACGAAAAACAAACATAGTAAGGCAACCAACAAAAGATATAGAGGTCAAAGACAAGTCTAAGAAACTCACCTCCGCAGCAAGCTGCAGGTCAACCTCAATCAATTGCTGAGCAAACTTAACCTGCTCCTGGGCGTCTCCAAGCTTTGCGGACAGATTGGCGAGTTCAGACACCGTGGCGTGCCCCTGCTCCCCAAGGATGTCCTAGAGCTAACACTCCTAGGAGTCCTGAAGGACAAACCACACTTTCACCAGGTCCTCAGGGTAGGGCCACTCCAGGTCACCCTCTGGTAGCCCACCAGAGGGCCCAGCCTCTAATCGGACCACCGCTAGCTCCTGCGATGACATCAGTGGCTCCACCGTATTATCCACCTCGTCATCGAACAGGATATCCACCACCTCGGTTGCATGGACCGCCGTCAGACATTCTGACTCTGTCCCGACCGTGCTCCCCCTAGTGCCTTTGGCTCTGACCACGTGGGTGAGCCATGTGGCCCTCCACCCAACAAGGTAGGGAGCTCGGTCTCCCTCTCCTCTTCCACCACGACCGGTCGAGGAGGGGCCACGAGGGTTACTTCCGACATAGCCCCCGCCGTCGGCACCGGAATCACCGCAAACGTCGATGCCGCCACCATCACTGTGGCAGCATCCACCCTCGAAAGGGAAGGGCACGCTGATCAGGAGAAGGCAAAATGGCAGAGCAAGGAACTCTCTCTCTCTCTTTCCCATTTAATACAGATAAGACGCACCCTAAATGATGCGACATGCCATGCCCAATAGAATGGCTCCTGATCAGACGAGACGTGGCCTGGGCCAGGCCCACCACTACCGCATGACCAACCACTACCGCACGCTAGGCACGAAAACCGAAGCGCCATCACACGTGGGCGGCACCCCACTTCCCTAGGCCAAGCCTTGAGAAACCCAAACAACATCTCCGCCGGGGGTGAGCACCAGGCCCCCTGAGTTGATCGAATCACTCAGGATAGACACCAAGAGACAGGTAAGGAAGCGAAGAGGCACCCCATGTAGTCCATGCCGACTCCATCACGAACGACGAGCACAGGTCCCAGTCGGACATTTCCGACTGAAGCTCTCTGAACCCCATCACTCAGGTCATCAGTGAGCATGTGTTCATTAATACAAAAACTGTTCACACAAGGGCTCACCCACGATTGATGAGCGTAGGTCCCAGTCGGACATTTCCAACTAAAGCTCTCCGAACCCCATCACTCAAAGCCATCAAGGTACCACGAAAGAAAGATCAAGGGGAGAATCCTCGAAGTCGGCGACCTCGTACTCCAGAGGACCCAATCAACAAAAGAAAAACACAAACTCTCTCCGCCATGGGAAGGACCCTATACGGTGACTAAAGTAATCCGACCAGGCACCTACTGACTGGAGGACGACAACGGCAACGCTATCACCAACACTTGGAACATTGAACAGCTATGTCGTTTTTCCCCTAAAATTTGGTATTACTGCTTTTTTAGTCAACACTTACTCCTAAAAAGCGCCCCGGCCCGAACAGTTTCAGCCCAAGTAGCTCAGGGGCTACATAAGGCATAATACCGAATATTACCTCTGTTTTTATTGTCACATGGTAAACAAAATTTTCCCCGAATGGAAGCACTTTTCCTTTCCTTTAACTATCCTACGTAACTTTGCTCTCACTCCTAACCGAACGCACCTCACCACGACCTATGGCTACGAGCAACTGAGCCCCACGAGCCATGCCTAGGCTCTTAAAAAAGCTGCAGCCTACGGAACTAATAGGCAGGTGCGAAAAAGAAAGGACAAAAACAATAGCTACGCCAGGATAAAAATAAGGAACGGATAGTGATCCTATCACAGAGAACAAGACTGATGTGTTCATTAATACAAAAACTATTCACATAGGGGCTCACCCACGAACGATGAGTGTGGGTCCCGGTCGGACATTTCTAACTGAAGCTCTCCAAACCCCATCACTCAGGTCATCAAGGTGAGCATGTGTTCATTAATACAAAAACTGTTCACACAAGGGCTCACCCACGATCGATGAGCGCAGGTCCTGGTCAGACATTTATGACTAAAGCTCTTCGAAACCCCATCACTCAGGTCATCAAGGTGAGCATGTATTCATTAATACAAAAACTGTTCACACAAGGGCTCACCCACGATTGACGAGCGCAGGTCCCGGTTGGACATTTCTGACTGAAGCTCTCCGAACCCAGTCACTCAAGCCATCAAGGTGAGCACTACCAACCCCCTCTATTTCCTTACAATCATTTCATACATCCATACACGCATTCATTCCATACGCCCAAACCTCCTGGATGATTCGGGCCCTAAACCACCTAGGGGCTCGAGAACTAAGCATCGCACGTGCAGCGAAATGCATCACAACGGTCTGTGTTGCGTCACGAAGCGGTGGTTGCCTCATTTGACATGAGCAACCAACAGAGCCAGGGGAGAAAAATGTAGATGAGCCCCATGCGGCCCTCGCCTGGTCTGGCAGATTGGGTCATCTCAACCTTCTCATTCGATCCTGAACCTCTCACCAAACCCATAGAATCTCCATTTAGGGGAGGCCGTTAGGACACCCAGGTCGGTCTCTGGAATGACCCAGGCATCTACCAGGTTATATGTAAAGGAGTAGTGGAATGTCACAAGAGAGCTATGCCGACCCCATCACGAACGACGGACCCGGATTCCACTTGATCACACCCGTTAGCGAACTCACCGAGCGCGTCACTCAAGCACGAGCGATCGGGACAAGCGACAAAACTCAGCACCTCTGGTTGTGAGGAACCGAGGATGGGGTAATGCACACAACTCACACCGACCCCTACTAAGGCCCAATAGGGCTCAGGGCTCAAGACAAAAAGCCTAGGACTGCGACCCTAAACTCAGCCCTTCCGACTGCGCTCCAAAAACCTAGGTTTGCAACCCTGATCTCGCCCCATCCGACTACGCTTCCAATTGTGCTCCAAAAAACCTGGGTTTGCGACCCCGATCTCGCCCCATCCGGCTATGCTTCCGACTGTGCTCCAAACATCTAGGTCTGTGACACCGATCTCGCCCCACAACTCTGACTCGCTCGATCTGACAGCACGCATCGATGCTAGCATCAGTGAGCTCTATCTAGTCCAAGACTGACTCCCTCTCTCGATCCCACAGCGCACATCGACGCTAGGATCAGTGAGCTCTGTCTCATCCAAAACACGACTCTGACTCGCTTGATCCCACGGCGCGCATCGATGCCAGCATCAGTGAGCTCTGTCTCATCCAAGACTGACTCCCTCGCTCGATCCCACGGCGCGCATCAACGCTAGGATCAGCGAGCTCTGTCTCATCCAAAACATGACTCTGACTCGCTTGATCCCACGGCGCGCATCGACGCCAGCATTAGTGAGTTCTGTCTCATCCAAAACACGACTCTGACTCGCTCGATCCCACAGCACGCATCAACGCTAGCATCAGTGAGCTCTATCTTGTCCAAAACACGACTTCGACTCGCTCGATCCCACGGCACGCATCGACACTAGGATCAGTGAGCTCTGTCTCGTCCAAAACACGACTCTAACTTGCTCGATCCCATGGTGCACATCAACGCCAGCATCAGTGAGCTCTGTCTCATCCAAGACTGACTCCCTCGCTCGATCCCATGGCATGCATCGACACCAGGATTAGTGAGCTCTGTCTTGTCCAAAACAGACTCCTACTCGCTCGATCGCACGGTGCGCATCGATGCTAGGATCAGTGAGCTCTGTCTCGACCAAAACTAACTACCTCGCCCGATCCCATGGCGCGCATCAATTCCAGGATCAGTGAGCTTTGTCTCGTCTAAAAACCTTGACTGACTCTCTCGCTCAATCCCATAGCACGCACCGACGCTAGGATCCACAAGCTCCCTCTCACCCAATCTCTCAAAACAAATAAAAACCGCCTCGGCTGTACAACGACGCCTTGGGCGACAAAACTTCGTCCCAAAATAAAAACCCCCCCACTGATAACACAGTAAAACCCCCAGACGGTTCTGCTCGAACTTCTCGGGGGCTTGGGGGCTACACCCGTGGGTGCGCTTGCGCACACCCGCCAGCAAGACAAAAATCCCCCAGATGATTCTGCCCGAATCACCCGGGGGCTCGGGGGCTCCTGTCGGGTTCATAAACCAAGGGTCCCTCAGAGACCGCCTTTCACGCCAAGGCTCGGGCCAAGCAGATAGCACATAACACATGGGCCGGCCCAAGAGTCTAAAATGACAGGCCGAAAGGGCGGCCCAGTCACCGACCAGAAGGTCTAGCCGAAGAAGAACAGCGCCCGCTCATCGGCTGCTTTGGCCCACCTCTCCGACTGGAGCGTTCGCTTCGACTCCAGCTGCCACCGGACGGCCTCTCTGATCGGAAGGCCTAGCCCAAAATACTACTTCCAACTTCAACCCCACACCTCCGACCGGGGATTGCAGGAACCCTGCTCACCGCTCTTCTCCGACCGGCACACTCAGAGCCAACTGGAGCCATCCGACCGGGGACGCCCGCTCGGTAGGAACCAGAAGACGTGTGGAGAAAAGCAAGGCAAGGCTCACAAGTCAAAACCACTGTACCAGGGACTATACCCTATGTGGAATAGTACTCTGCAGCCACCCTAACACAAATAGTATTGTAGGCGCAGACATCTCCCTCTACAGTATTGTAGGCGCCGCTAAAACTCCCATACGGTGAGGCCCCCCACGTGGCTCTGGGCATCGATAGCAGTATGGGTGTTGGGATTTACCGTACCGGGTGAACATAGTGAGACTCCTCACATGCCTCTAGGCATCAAGTAGTATTTGCAGGTACCAACATCTACCATCTCTGAAAAAGGCAGCACGACCTCCCGCATGCATCTGACATTCTACAGTGACATCAATAGTGTTGTAGGTGCCTACCATTATCTTGTACCCACCGGCATAGGCAACAAGGCTCGGTAGGCATGGGCAACAAGGCTCGGTTGCATATGTACCCTCACCCTCTCACTTGTAAAGCCATCCCCTTTATCTATAAAAGGGGACACACCCCCTCCAACAAAGAGGAGGACCCTTCTAGAAGATAACCAACATCGATCGAGTTCATCAGCTCACAACCACAGAACCATCGGGTCCGTACCCCAAGCACACGCTTGAACACTTAGCTCATAGCGTAGCTCCTATCGCTCTTGGCCCTTCTGACTGGAGCCGATCGGACCTCTTGTATACCCCATCTTTCTCCTTCTCGTTTGTAACCCCACTGCAAACTTTAAGCACCTGGGCTCAGGAATAAAGTCATTGACCGACCGAAACTAGACGTAGGGCCCATTGCCTAAACCAGTATAAACCCTGTGTTATTGAGTGCTAGGCCACCTCCGATCACAACGTACGGCAAAACTACAAATATTTACTAGTTGGTCACATTCTGCACCGACACCATGCATGTACCGCTTGTCCGTTCGGGACAGATGCATCCACTCTCGATTCATCTCTGCACAAAAAAAAAACTGAGATAGTAATTACATAGAACTAATAAGAAATTGAGCTTCATGAACAACAATTTTAGCTCAAAAGTACCATTTTTAGAAAACATTATTGTACACTAATTATTGAAAAATTGAAATTGGTAGCCCCAGCCCTGTAAATTGAAAATTGTAGTAAAAAACAATTATTGCACAATATTGAAGAACAACTATTCTACTCTACTTCTAAGAACTAATTATAGCATCACATACTAACAATGATGATCTTGACCACCTTGGAATAATTAGCTAGGAATTTAAATGTGTTCATAGACACCAACCTTTTGGATGATGGATTCACCACAATTTGAGCCTTGCACAAATGTCCAATTGGAAAAGTGGTCTCTAGAATGGAGAAAGAACTAGAATGAGAATCAAGCAATGTAGCCATCAAAATCAAGCTAATTAAGCAACAAAATCAAAGGAGTGGATGTTTGTTACTAACCTTAAAGCAAAAAGATCAAGCCATTCTTCAAAATCCAAGCACTAGCTTCATGGTGAAGAGCAGCCGCAGCAATGGAGGGAAGGGTCCAAACGCACGCCTCTATTCTCGGGATGGAAGAGAGGAGGAAGCAGAGGATGGCTGTAGCCTTTTTGTGTTGTAGGCTTATCATCATCGGTTCTTGGCTAGAACCGACAGTGATAGAGCACAATCACTGTCGGCTCTTGGCTTAAACTGGCAGTGATGAGTGGCCGCCAAAACACTGCCAGTTCAAGCCACAAACCGGCAGTGATGTGGTCCTTCACTACTGGTTTTAGCCTAGCCCCCATCATTTTTTCATTATCAAGCTCATAACCGGTAGTGAAGGTACATCACTGTCGGTTCTCACAAATCCGGCAGTGATGGTGCCAGCAGTGATGTGCAAATTTGGCGTAGTGGTTTGTTGTTTCGTTGGCGGGTTTCGTTCTCTGCTGTGATGCTACGTGGTGTGGTGGAGCTGCAGTGGACTACCAACCAAAAAATCTAGCATGCACAGAACAAAGAACGAACAATACAACCTCATGCATGTCTACTAGGCATATGATCTAGTGTCATAGATGGAGAACACACTGGGGCTGGGGTCCGTCAGCTCCATCACCATCCTGCCAACACTACCAGAAATAGTCACTTTGCCGTGTGCCACAGGCACTTGGTAAAGCCCAAAAAACACTCAATAAAGGATTTGCCGAGTGTAACACTTGACAAATAGCACACGGCATCTACAGTGCTAGAAAATAGCTCTTTGCCGAGTGTTTTCTATCAGGCACTCGGCAAAGACTTTGCTGAGAGGTGAAACCGACGCTTGGCGAAAAAAGTAATGTGACATAGTGGAGACGGTCATGATACGTTTGTCGAGTGTCAAATCTCAGGAACTCGACAAACCTTCCTTCTTTGCCGAGTGTCAAATTCGAGGCACTTGGCAAACCTTGCTTCTTTGCCGAGTGTCAAAGTTTAGGCACTCGGCAAACCTTCATCCTTTGCCGTGTGTCAAATTCCAGGCACTCGGCAAACCTTCGTCCTTTGCCGAGCGTTGAATACTAGGCACTCGACAAAGAAGCCATTTTAGTCCTAGAATGCACAAAATTTTGGCTTCTTTGCCCAGTGTCATAGCATAGACACTCGGCAAAGAAGCCATTTTAGTCCCAGAATGCACATAATTTTGCCATGTGTCCACTTTGCCGAGTGTTTTAACTCTAGCACTCAGCAAAAGGCCTCTTTGTCGAGTGTAACACTCGGCAAAGTGACCATATATTTCTTGTTTTTATGGCTCAGTCACGTATAATGTATGCCACTCAAATAAACATACAGGCATCACACATAGTTCACAATAAGCATCACAGGCAGTTCATAGAGATATATCGACAGCAAATAAATGCAAATAAACTTCAGAATCACAAGTAGGTTCATTCACAACCATAAATAGTCACAAGTAGTCACAAGTAATCCACAAATGCAAATAAAATCACAAGTAGTCACTTAGGCCATGAGTTCCACTGCGACCACGCTAGGTCATGAGACTCATTCGATGTCGCCAATTGATGCTGTACAAAGGAGAAGTGATTGCATGTGTGAGACAAGATTGCATGGTCTCTCTGCTGCCTAACTAGTATTACCCTTGCAACTATCAGCAATATCTTCTCAGTTGCATTGTGCTCTAGTATGATTACTTAAGTACTAGTTGGTAACAAACATATATCATTAGTCACTAAGTTTCTAGTGTCTGGGCATCTTTGTAAGATTGATTCTGCATAAACTAGAAACGGTGATTATAAGGTTGTAAAGAGACTCACAGTGCCTGAAACAGTATTTGGAGCAGATTGAGGAGGAGGGACTGGCATCGGTGGCGGAGGTTGACCAATTGCAGCGTAAACACCCCTCATATATTCAAACATATGCAGTTCCATCCTCTGCCGCTCTGCCAACATCCTCTGCTGCTCTGCCTCCATCCTCTACCACTCTGCCTCCATCTTCGCCTCTAGCTCCTCCTAGCGCCTCATTTCTTATTCCAACTGAGCCTACAATATTTCATCCCAATGTTACAATGCAATCCAAAAGTATGTAAAAATCAATGAACGATGAATAAAACAGAAATAACCTAGAGTGCGTTCATCTAGAACCATGTAGAGTCCGGCCGTGGGCGTATCGTCGGACTGGAACCTATGCTCCATGCTCGAATCTGGGAGAGAGTGGGAGTACTAGCCGTGTCAATTGTGCCATCGCCAATCCAGAACTGGCCATGCTTCTTTCCTCCTCCCACCCTCATGACCACTTCTCCATCAAGGTCATGGGTGCTCGGATCGTACTCTGGGCCATGGACCACCCTTGCCATCGATGTGCATCCATCGAGGTGGCTGTGGATGGACTTGTTCTTGTATGCCAAGGGCGTGTCCTCTAGGTTGTAGGTAATGTCGAACGTCGCCTTCCCCTTGTGGTACAAAGCATATGCCATGAACTGGGAGCAAGGCTCACCACCATGTGTCGCCGACTGCAAAAAAAGCAATATGATTAGAAATTATGTAGAGTTGAGCGTTAGAATAAAGAAACAAATTCGCGTACCCATCTAGCTGCATATTCTAATAGGTTGAGGTTGCCTTGATGGTGTGGTGCACTCGGCATCAGCAAATGCCGCTCTCGGCAAGCGTTGTGATTCTCCTCCCACGTGGGGTTGCACCACCTGTCCACCATCTGGGCCCAGCACTGTAGATCGTAGGCACACCACCATGGAGGCACCTACATCATCAAGTATATGACATATAAGAAGATGAAATTAAGCATAATTAATCTCAGAAAAAATAAGTATTAATGTTCTATATTTACCTTCAGGTATTGTTCTGGGGTCAGGCTCATGGTTCTTGCCGCCCTTTTAGGGATCCTCTCTCTAAGAATTTCCGCGTGGTATTGGATCATGGCCTGGATGCGTGCCTCGTAGTGCATGTCCTTGATGAGTTTCTTGGCGGCTTTGTTAGCCATAACATTCGTCTTGGCCTTGTATCCCTCCTTGCATCTAAAGAAATCCTAGATTTAGACACGATGTATCCAGTCATTATTTCAAGAATGTCCAATCAATGTGATGTATTGAGCAATGTAGTGCGAGAAACACTTACCCAAAGCTTGGCCTTGACATGCTACACCTTGTCGGTGAATACCTTGCCATCCTGATCACGGGTGTCGGGGATAGTGGCATAGTGGGCCCACATGTAGGCCGGCTCGATAGTTCTGCCGAACTGCACCAGGCCAGGGAACTTTTCCTTGATCAAAGACCAAGGATGTCGTTCACATGGCGTGCGTGATCACCCCCACCGACCTATCTCCAACCCCTACCCAAGTGATTAAGATAAATTATTAGTTTCTATTATAATTTTGAACATATCAAATGAAAAATAGTGATAACATATAAAGTTACTTACTTGTCTCCATCGGGTCGAATCAGTGGGCGTCTCTCAAGAGGTATCGGTCGCCTCGGGAGGGTCGAGGGACCTCACAACCACACATGCAACGAAGTAAAGGAAGAGGTACCCCTGTCTCCTCCTCCATCCCTGCCTCCTCCTCTGCCCCTACCTCCTCCTCCTCCACCCCTGCCTCCTCCTCCACCTGTACCTCCTCCTCCTCAGAGGATGAGTGAGCGGAAGGTAACTCAGACAACGATAAAGGTATAGGCGACGGTGGCCTTGTCTTGCCTCCACCCTTCCCTTGACCCTTGGGTCTACCACGAGGTCTCTTCCCGGACCCCTCAGCTGCATCGGACCCTTTACGCGTCGCTGTCGCTTTTGAGTAAAGCGATGTTATCCTCCTCATACGGCCCACCATTGTTCAATCACCTACAATTAAAAAGAGTAAACCAATTAGCACAGATAATACATCAAAATAGATGCAAAATAAACAAAACATATTGCTAGATAATAGGTCTCATCACCACTATCATGCATGTGGATATAATCATCCCGTGCTCCGAAGAGGAATGTCGTCATCACCATCGTTGCTTAGATGTAATAGCTGAAGTAATTCTAACTCCTTCACATTCTGAACCTCGTCTTCGGCGTCCTCGTCAGTACCACTTTCATTGTCTACTTCCATACCCTGAGGTTTGGTTAAGTCTATCTCAAAACTCCCTTTGAGCCCATCTTCTTGAAAGAACTCTCCATCATATGTGTTGGGGTCTATATTGTAATCTTGAGTGTTTGGGACAGGTAGTTTACCGTATGGCGATATCTTGTGCACAACATCCCAACGCTTAAGACAGTCTATAGTTTGGCACGGGTATAAGAGATAATAAACTTGCGTGGCCTGTTGAGCCACAATATAGACATCATCTCCTAATAAGACAGATGATTGTCGAATTTCGACTAGCCCAAGATTAGAGGTCCGCCTCACTACTTCAGGATCAAACCAATGGCATTTGAATATAACGGGATTAAGAGGTTTGCAACAATAAAATATGAGTTCGTATATTTCTTCAATTCTTCCGTAATACTCAACCCCATCTAAGCCTTGCGTAAAAACTCCGGTATTTGTGGTTCTTCGATTGGGCTGAATCTGCTCATGGCTTTTTGTGTGAAAGCGATATCCATTCACGTCATAACCAGTAAATGACCTAACCCTATAGGCACAACCATTGGCAACCTATCTCAACTTGGCACTCATAGATGCATCAGTTTGTCCCTACAAGTTCAAGCAGGGTAGTTCATTATATTAGTCGCACGTACGAGCAACTTGTAATGTCAAACTAAGTATGAGCCAAATTGGATAGTACCTTCTGTTTGAACCAAGAAATGAAATCGGGAATTCCATTTCCTGCACCCTCTCTAAGAAGGGTCGAAGATTCCAGCGGGGTAGGTTCCCTTGATTCACGCCAGAATCGTTCATGAAATTCCCTATACCAATGAGAAACAAGGGAGTTAGACATAGAATTGTGACTACTTGAGAAAAAGTTTGTTGAGAACTTACAGCATGTATGGCTCCACTTCGGATAGGTTGGTCGACACATATAGCATAATAGTGCGCCACTCTTCATGTTTCAAGGTCTTGTTAGTCGCACCACTTGCACTTCCTAGTTGCCCTCGGAAAATGCTAAGGTTTGATTCATCTTCGCCAGCATTGTAACGAGGGGGTGGATTATGCACGCTAGGAAGGTTGTCAGCATAGTATTTTGTTATGAAGTTTGACACCTCCTCCAGAATGTATGCCTCTGCTATGGATGCTTCAATTTTGCATTTATTTTTACATTTAGTTTGAAGAACCTTTTGAAATATCTCAATTGAATAACACCAACGGCCCTGCACAGGCCCCCCCATTCGTGCCTCATACGGGAGGTGCAAAATCAAATGCTGCATCGGATTGAAGAAGCCAGGTGGAAAGATCTTCTCCAACTTACAGAGCAACACAGGCGCCATTCTTTCCATGTCTGAAACCAAGGTACAAGATAACTCCTTAGTACAAAGCTGGCGGAAGAAATTGCTCAACTCCACCAGCACTATCCGGACATGCTCAGGGCCATAGCCTCAAACCATCATTGGCAGCACCTCCCCGTTGTTCTCCAAATACACGTCCTGGCAGGGAGATTGTGAATCTGGAGAACAACAAGGAGATGTTGTTGAAACTCTGTCTCGGATCCGAGTAGAGCATGGAAACTAACCCCATCTACACATGCTCGGGCTGTCCAAAAAACGTGGACAATTTGAAATAGATACGGTTATAGATATGCAAAGATCTGCATATTTCCAACCGTATCTCTTTCGAACGGGAGATGTCTAGCTAGGTTACGTGATATACGAATATGATATGGAAAGAGGGGTGTAGGATGCCCCACCTTGCTGTCCTACAAAGTGACGAGTCGAGGACGGTGGGGAATGATCCTTGCAATAGCCGCT
The DNA here is from genome assembly GCF_019320115.1 of Miscanthus floridulus. Lineage (NCBI taxonomy): Eukaryota > Viridiplantae > Streptophyta > Magnoliopsida > Poales > Poaceae > Miscanthus > Miscanthus floridulus. Next base: position 6,846,726 of record NC_089583.1, on the reverse strand, counting down.
TCTGCAACAAATAAACATAATAGTATCAATTGTAAATTTCGGCAGCACCTCCCCTGCACGGTGAGCTAACCAAAACCTGCAACAAACCAAGGGCACGATGACGATAACCACATACACAGCAAGTTGAATCCTTGCAAGTTGGCACGTTGCATAACAAGAACAAGAAGGTTTGGCAGATGGAGAGCGCACAATATATATGTCCCCATGTATGTGTTGGTTCTGATTTTCATATTGCGTCTATTATTTTATGGGATGCGAAAGGACGACATTGCCATTCACAAACTTAGTTTCGGCCAAAAATGGATTGAAGTTGAAATTTTGCTTTGTTAGGCATGCAGTCATAATCATACAGTAACAACATGTAGTTCCACATCCACTAATAGCTACTGACAACAAGTACTTGAAGCAAAAGCAAGAACTTGAATGTGGCACAGAAGGGTGGAAGAAAAAATATATCATATGTCGACAAGCAGTGTGCATTGCATGCCTTTTGGAATTTGGATCGATGGCTATGCAAATTGCTGCCATTAGCTCTCAAATAAACATTTCATTAAGATCAAGCACAATCATGAGATGAAAAGGAAAAGCATACAATGGAGCCCACCATCCTAGAACAGTGCAGTCCAAACAAAAATATATATATATGAGCTCGAATTGTCTAAACAAAAATATATGTGAGCCAATAGTGCTGTGGCTTGCATAGTTAGATGGAAACCACAATTCAATACATTCATCCAAATTGTTTTGATCAGGAATGCATACATCATTAAGTAAACAACTGCAACACAGCAGCTTCGAGCTACATGTATCAGCACAGCGGAAATTGGAATAGAGAGCCAATTAATTGACTTGAAGCTCACGAGAAGTTTGCGTATGATTGGCAGTAACCCACATAATACATGCAATGTGCCACAGCACCGGAGTATCTAGAGCCTCCCCTGAATTAACTGCATCTATTAATACTCCAATTTCGCACTACAGCACCAATACGGAATCTTGATAAAAACCAATAATTCAGCCAATTCAAGAATATACACTACCAGAGGCGGCTTCTTTGCCGAGTGCCTAAGTCACTCGGCAAAGGCCGATATACACTCAGCAAAGCCTTGCCGAGTGTTACACTCGGCAAAGGACGCTCGGTAAACAGTTTGTCGGCAAAGACCTCTTTGCCGAGTACACTTTATCAGGCACTCGGTAAAGGCTTTGCCGAGTGCCAATCCGACACTCGGCAAAGAAAAGTGGCCATGATGGCGAGCGCCTCCGTGACGGCGGCTTTGCCGAGTGTCAAGGTCAAGCACTCTGCAAAGGTACCCGTTGACCTAGACACTCGACAAAGGTGGCCACTGTGCCGAGTGCCGCCAACAAGACACTCGGCAAAAGGCCACCTTTGCCGAGTGCCTGGCCCGTGGAACTCGGCAAATCTATGATGTTTTGCCGAGTGCAATGGCCATTGCACTTAGCAAAGCATGTTCCCAAGTAGTTCCCAGGTGGTCACTTTGCCGAGTGTCATGGTCATTGCACTCGGCAAAGTGACTGAAAATAGCCTTTTTTATTTGTTTTTTACATCCCATCCAAACAAACAGAAGATATATATAACAAACATCACCAACATCACATATATATCATCAACATCACATATATATCACCAACACCACATATATATCACAAATGTCACATATATATCACAAACGTCATATGTCTCACAATATATCACAAATAAGTTCACAAGCAATCCAAGTGCTCCATCATCGTCAACTACAATTGCAAATAGAAGTACCATTAACAACCACAAGTATCATCACTGATTTGGTGAAGGATTCGCTAAAGCATGAGGATCGTTTGATGCCGCCGATTGATTCTGCACAAAGAAGAGGAGATTGCATGTGTGAGACAAGATAAATATATACCATACATGAATAAAACTTTCATACTCCACTAGATTTGACTGTAAGCATGAACATACAAACTAAAACATTTATACTTATAGGAGTAGAATAGTGAGGAGTTGGAGGTGGAGGTGGAGTGAATAGCGAAGGTGGCGGGACTACACCTGTAGCGGCGCCAAGACTTTGCATGTACTAAAGAATCTCCGCCATCCTCCGCTGCTTGGCCTCCCGCTCGGCCTCCACCCTCTCCATCTTCACCTGCATCTGCTCCCGTATCCACCTCTCTTGTTCCAGCTAGGCCTACAATATATTCACCCCAATTTTACAATAATGCAAAGGAAAGGTATGAAAAAACCAATGAACGACGAATAAACCAGGAATAACCTCGAGTGCCTCCACCCGGTGGTGTGAAGTGTCCTGCCAAGGTTGTATGGCCGGGCTCCTGCTCGTGCTGCTTGCTCGAATCATGGAGAGACTGGGAGTAGCGGCCGAGTCGATTGCGCCATCGCCAATCCAGTACCGCCCATGCTTCTTGCCTCCTCCCACCCTCATGATGACTTCTCCATCAAGGTCCTTGGTGCTCGGATTGTACTGTGGCCCATGGACCTCCCTTGCCATCGATGTGTACTCACTAAGGTGGTTGTGGACGGTCGCATTGCTGTAAGCCTCGGGCCCGTCCTCCGGGTTGTAGTTGACGTCGGACGTCACCTTGCCCTTGTGGACCATAGCAAATGCCTTGAAGATGGAGCAAGGCTGGCCACCATGTGACGCTGACTGTGAGAAAAATAGCAAGATGATTAGAAATCATGCAGAATTGAGCGTTAGAATAAATAAATGAATTCACGTACCCATGTTTCTGCGTATCCACTAAGGCTGTGGCTACCTTGATGGTGTGCTACACCTGGCATCGTCAAACGCTGCTCTCGGCACAAGTTGTGCGTCTCCTCCCACTCGCGTGAGCACCACTTGTCCACCATCTGTTCCCAGCACTGGGGATGCACGGCGCACCAATAAGGAATCATCTACAGGCCATCAAGTACATGACATATCAGAAGATGAAATTAAGCCTACTTAATCTCAAAAGGAATCTGTATTAATGTTCTATATTTACCTGCAGGTACTGGTCCTAGGTCAGCGTCATGCTCCTTGCGTCCCTTTTGGTGACCTTCGTTCCAAGGATGGTCCCGTGGTAAGTTACGACGGCCTGGATGTGTGCCTCGTAATGCATGTGCACGACGAGTTTTTTGCAGCATTTGGTAGCCACCGCATCTGCCCTGGCCTCATGTCCGTCCTGGCATCTAAAGAAATCCTGCATACAAACACGATATATCCATTCATTATTTTCAAGAATATCCAATGAATGCGATATATTGAGCAATGTAGTGCGAGGAGGACTTACCCATAGCTCTTGCTTCACCCTCTCCGCCTTGTTGTTGAATAACCTGTGGGCCTGATCTGCAGCATCAGGGGCGGCGGCGTAGTGGTCAAATGAGTAGGCCGGCCCCATCACTCCGGCGTACTCAACCAGGCCATGGAAGTGCTCCTTGCACAGAAGACCGAGGATGCCGTTGACTTGGCGTGTGTGAGCACCTCCACTCACCACAATCGTCCAGTTCCTGCCCAAGTGAATAAGAAAAATTATTAGTTTCTATTTTGATTTTCAACATATAATATAAAGTAGTGATAACATCTAAAGTTACATACTTTTCCCCCTCGGGTCGAATCAGCGGGCGTCTCTCACGAGGTATCGGTCGCTGAGGGAGGCTCACGGGACCTCACAAGTAGACACTCGATGAACTAAAGGAAGCGGAACCCCCTGCTGTCTCCTCCTCCTCCTCGTCCTCCTGCACATACTCCTGTGCCTCCTCGGGCACCTGCTCCTCCTCCTCCTCCTCCTCCTCATGCGACGGGGCCACAAGCGATGGCTCCCTCCTGTGGCTCCTCCTCCTACTACTCTACCCCGGTGCAGTGGTGCTTGTCCTTCGGTACAAGGATGTTAGCTTCCTCATCCCACCACCCACCATCTTTGTTCAATCACCTGCAATTAAAAAGAGTAAACCAATAAGCACAGATAAACAAGAAGTACTTAGAAAGAGTTGCAAAATAAACAAAACATAATTACAAAATAAAATAGCATTACATGTATTAGAAATAATCTTCATGATCGGGATTAGCTGCATCATAAGTCTCATCATCACTGTTAATCATGTCAAAATAATCAACACTATCCGAATGAGCAATGTTGCCATTGTCATTGTCTAAATGTAATCGCTTAAGCATTTGTAAGTCCTTCACATTTTGCACCTCATCTCTAGCGTCCTCTTCAATAATGGTTTCATTGTCTACTTCCATTCCGATCGCTTCGGTTAAGTCTATCTCAAACCTCCCTTCTAATCCCTCTTCTTGAAAGAACTCTCCGTCATATGTGTTTAGGTCTAAGTTGTAATCTTCATCGTTTGGGATAGGCACTTTACCGTATGGCGATACCCTATGCACAATATCCCAACCCTTAAGATGCCTTTTGGTTTGACACGCACATGGGAGATAATAAACTTGCATGGCCTGTTGGGCCACAATATAGACATCGTCTCCTGGTAAGATGGAATCTAGTCGAATTTCGCCTAGACCAAGATTACAATATGTCCGTCTCGTAGCTTCAGGATCAAACCAATGGCATTTGAATATGACGGGATTAAAAGGTTTGGAACCATGAAACTTGAGTTCGTATATTTTTTCAATTCTTCCATAATACTCAACCTCATCAATGCTGGGCGTAAAAACTCCAGAACTTGTGGTTCTTCGATTGGGCCGACTCTGCTCGTAGCTTGTTGTGTGAAAGCGATATCCATTCACGTCATAACCGGAAAATGACCTGACCCTATAGGCAAAACCATTGGCAACCTGTCTCAACTCGACACGCATAGACACAACCCTCTGGCCCTGCAAGCACAAGCAGGATACGTAGTATTATTCGTACATACAAGTAACTTAGAATGTCAAACTAAGTACGAGCTAAATTGGACGGTACCTTCCGTTTGAACCAAGAAATCAGGGTCGTCGAGGTACTTTGGCTCTGCTCTGACCGGCTCTTCTCTGTAAAAAAAGAAACATAAAACTGTCAATACAAAATTTTAGCACCACCTCCCCTACACGGTGAGGTTTGCAAGAAAACCAATGGCACGATGGCCGACATGCACATATATATGAACGACACGATGGCCGACATGCACAAGATTATGTAAGGAACACCTAGCAACATAATCAGAATAAGCAAGGATCAGGGATTACAAATTCAGGATTTGTATCCCATTACTAATATATTCCATAAGCTATATTAATTTATGACAAACATCAATCCATGCATCCACAATCCATCCATGCTAAACCTTATATTTGCAACTATGCACCATAACCAGCGTCCACAAAGCCACCCTAACCAGGACATCTTAATCTATTCATGCATCCATATCCATCAGGCGGAGACGGCATAGGGGCTCACCACTGCAGAATGGCGAACGAGATGGTCGGATGCAAAGGCGCCGTTGCTTCAGCGGCCTCCTTCTCTTCCTCCTTCTTCCTCCTCTCCTCCTCTCCTCCTCCTCTCTTTCTCCTCTTCTGGTGGCGCGGCGCGGGGGGCGGCGCTGGTGTGGGCGCGCGGGCGCGCGGGCGGCTCTACGCTGGCGTGAGCACGCGGGCGGCGCTAGTGCGTGCGTGTGTGCGGTGTGTGTGGGCCGGCCAAGCTGGCGGGGTTAAATCCCCCCTTTGCCGAGTGCCCCCGATCTGGCACTCGGCAAAGGTTTTTTTATTTTTTTTAATTCTATGCCGAGTGCCACCTGGCCTTGCACTCGGCAAAGAGTTTTTTTTAAAAAAAATCTTTGCCGAGTGCCCCCGATCTGGCACTCGGCAAAGTACTTTTTTAATTTTTTAAAATTCTTTGCCGAGTACCAACCGGTTTGGCACTCGGTAAAGAGGGTTTTTTTTTAAAAAAAAATAAAAATCTTTACCGAGTGCCATCCGTCCTGACACTCGACAAAGGTCGGGTTTTTTTTAAAAAAAATTAAAAATCTTTACCGAGTGCCATCCGTCCTAACACTCGGCAAAGACCTTTGCCGAGTGTCATTTATTGACACTCGACAAACCATATTTTTTTATCACTTTTGACCTCCAAACTTTTCTGAGTGCTAGATCGGTTGCACTCGGCAAACATTGTTTTTGTTTCATTTTCCTTCCTTCTTTTCCTTCTTCTCCATAACGTGTTTTTCTAAATTTGTTCTGATGAACTTTGAAAATACCTTGTCTAATTTACTCAACAATATATATTTGAGTTTCCTACGAATGTTATTCCATTATTTCATTTTATTCTATTATTTGAATAACTTGCAGTTCAAATTTAACTTATACCAAAAAATTCCTTGAAATGCAATAAATTAATTAAATATAGCAAACAGATCCAGAAATATACCAAATCTTAACATGGAGTACCATATATTGTATGTAGAGAGTAGAAAAAGTTTCAAGGCTAGAAGAGAAAAAAACTTATTATTTCATGCTGTTGTCGCTCAAATTCAATGTATATCAACTAAAATTCTATAATTGAACTTAATAAATTAAAATTATGAAATGGATCCAAAAAATTACCAAAATTACACATGAATCAATCTATGTTCTCTATTGCCTATATAAAAAGTTTTGAAGTCAAATCCCAATTTGACCGTCACTTTGACTCTAAATCTTATTGAATCCTTCTCAACGCTACGATTCTTCATTAAGATACTACGGTTTGTAAACATCATACGTGATAGATTGTGCGAAACCTTCTCAATTTTTTACCATAGCATTCACATATGATATCACGAGATCTTGACAAATCTCATGATTTTCAGACTTCGTTTGCTTTTTTTAGAATTTAAAAACCATTCGGCCACATGTTCGTGGTCGGGTTTCCTGAACAAGATGTTCGAAATTTCTTTTCATTTCCTGGGTAAGGCCTCACACTGAACTCAATAACATGAATATTATTTTCTACTCATTTTATTCTATTATTTGAATCACTTGCAGTTCAAATTTGACTTATACCAAAAAAATCCTTGAAATGCAATAAATTAATTAAATATAGCAAACGGATCCAGAAATATACCAAATCTTAACATGGAGTACCACATGTTGTATGTAGAGAGTAGAAAAAGGTTTAAGGCTAGAAGTAAATAAACTTATTATTTCATGCAGTTGTCGCTCAAATTCAATGTATATTAATTAAAATTCTATAATTGCCCTTAATAAATTAAAATTATGAAACGGATCCAAAAAATTACCAAAATTACACATGAATCAATCTATGTTCTCTATTGCCTATACAAAAAGTTTTGAAGTCAAACCCTAATTCGACCGTTACTTTGACTTCAAATCTTACCGAATCCTTCTCAACTCTACGATTCTCCATCTGAGATACTTCGGTTTGTAAACATCGTACGTGACAGATTATGCGAAACCTTCTCAATTTTTTACCACGGCGTCCACGTATGATATCAAGAGATCTTGACAAATATCATGATTTTCAGACTTAGTTTGCTTTTTTAGAATTTAAAAACCATTCGGCCACACGTTCGTGGTCGGGTTTCCTGAACCAGATGTTCGAAATTTCTTTTCATTTCCTTGGTAAGGCCTCACACCGGACTCAATAACATGAATATCATTTTTCTACTCATTTTATTCTATTATTTGAATCACTTGCAGTTTAAATTTGACTTATACCAAAAAATTCCTTGAAATATAATAAATTAATTAAATATAGCAAACGGATCAGAAATATACCAAATCTTAACATGGAGTACCACATGTTATATGTAGAGAGTAGAAAAAGTTTCAAGGCCAGAAGTGAAAAAAACTTATTAATTTGTCGAGTGCCAAAATAAAACACTCGGCAAACGAACCTATTTGCCGAGTACCAGATAAAAACACTCGGCAAAGACTCTCATTGTCGAGTGTCACTAACGGACACTCGGCAAAAGAGCTAACGGCAGGGCGCTTTAGCTAGCGGCCGTTGCACGGCCGGCGCACGCGCTACTATTTTGCCGAGTGCCTGATGTTTGCCGAGTGTTTCGTTATTATTTGCTGAGTGTTTACTTTAAGGCACTCGGCAAAAAGGGTTTTTGCCGAGTGCAATATGTTTGCTGAATGTTTCCACGGTGGCACTCGGCACACAACAAGTTTGCCGAGTACCTGATGGAATACACTCGGCAAAATCTCAGGCACTCGGCATACCTACTGTTTCCTGTAGCGAATGTCGTCCCAGCTGGACCCATCTTTGTAGTACATGTCGTCTAGCCCACCGGCAGCAGGGCTACTGAGCACTCCGTGGTGGAGCGCGGCCATCGTCGGTGACGGCAGAGGCGCCGTGGCCGCTGCATGCAGCGCGTGGCTGTTCCACTGGGGCCTGCTGAAGCTGCTGCTGCTGCTGCTGGCCGTAGCCGTAGCCGTAGTCGTAGTCGTCTATCACCGCCGGGGCTTGCAGCGGGGGCTGTGGCACGTCGTTCGTGTACTCGTCCCCGGTGTCCGACTCGAGGCTGCCGGTGACGGAGCTATACTCCCCGGGCTGCACGACGACGGCCGCGGCGGCGGACACCTTGCTGCCGGCGATCTGCTGCTGCGGGTGCTTCTTGTAGGTGAAGTTCCTCCTGAAGATCCGGCAGATGGTCCACACCTCCGCCTCTTGCTCGCTGGGCAAAGTGTGGGCGCTCTCGGCGCGCTGCGGGAGGCGGAACTCGTGCATCATCCACTCCGTCTTGGTGCCCTTGCCGGCGCTGCCGCGGCAGAACACAAGCGACTTCTTGAGGCCGATGGGGTCGCCGGCGCGGCCGGAGGTGGCGGAATGGATGGGGCGGTCGATGCCCGTGGCCTTCCAGAAGCCGGAGCCGGTGACCCTGTTGGGCCTGATGCTGTTCCTGTACTTCCTCCCCCGCAGGCAGAAGAAGTACCATTCCTTGTCTCCCGAGATCGAGCTCGACTCTGCATACATGCATGCATCAGTGATCAGTTATCCATCATTATATTGCTCCAAAGTCCAAAGTTTATATCTCCAAAGCAAGCAACAATTTTTATTTGTTCATTCAGTTCATGCATGAATTATTTGTTGCAAGCATATAAAAAACGATCTTGCATGAAATTGTAGTAGAGTAATCATCACACATGCATGAGTTTGTGTATATTGCATAATCAAGCTAGCTAGCTACCTACTTACTTGGAAGGTCCCATGGGTCGTGCTTGTAGATGTCGAAATCCTTGATGATCTCGATGCTAAGGCGCTTCCCGGCTACCTTCCTCCGGAGGTAGAAGGTGACCAGCTCCTCGTCAGTGGGGTGGAACCGGAACCCGGGAAGCATGTCTTCCTCCTCCTCGTCTCCCACAAGCACCACCTCGTCTCCTTCGCCATGGTCACCGCCAGCCATGATCTCTTTTGCCATGTAGTGTTGTTCTTCTTGCACCACCAACGATGTAGAGCTAGTCGGCATGCAACAATAAGTGCTTGCTTGGTTCAGTTTAGATATCATTGCTGATCAGCTGCTATCTATATCTAATCTGGTTCTTGTTACTCTTTGATCAATAGCTAGAGTAGCACAGCTGTTATCTATGGATGCTAGCTCCTGCTTCCTTTATGTTCTTGCAACAAGAAAGTAGCTAGGGCTCTATATATATATACACACATGTGATTCGGCGGATGCTAGCTCTTGTGTACTGAACTTGTCCCAGAACATGGGTTTTGAGCTACGAAGGTTCATGCATGCTTATGCCTGGTCAAAGCTATGAGGTTTGACTTGGTTTCTGGCTCGCTAGGCTATATCAACCAGCTGTCTTTTTCTTGATGATATTTGCCCGTATCTACATGCATGTCTCCTTGACTGTTATTCGTCCATGATGAATATATCACCATGCCCTTGTGGCATGCACGGTGACTTCTTCCTTGTCTACTGCGTTTGTATCCTTGGCCTCTTCGTAGCGTAAGTAAACAAAATGACAGGACGTGACCCTCCACGTACGGTTGTGCCGCCACGTCCAAAAGCACGCCGCCACAATTTAGCCCTTGTTTAGTTCCACGAATTTGGATTTTGGCTACCATAGCATGTTCGTTTTTATTTGGCAATTAGTGTTCAAACATGGACTAATTAGACTCAAAACGTTCGTCTTGTAATTTCCCACCAAACTGTGCAATTAGTTTTTCTTTTCGTCTATATTTAATGCTCCATACACGGGCCGCAAACATTCTATGTGACAGGTACTGTAGTACTTTTTGGGATTTTAGGGTGGAACTAAACAAGGGCTTACCTTTAAGCTTCTCAGAAATTGGTAATTCGTGTGTTTTAGGGGGTGCTTGGTTCCATGGACTAAATTTTAGTCCATGTCACATCGGACGTTCGGATGCTATTTAGAAGAACTAAATATGAGTTAATTATAAAACTAATTACATAGATGGAGACTAATTTACGAGACGAATTTATTAAGCCTAATTAATCCGCCATTAGCACATATTTACTGTAGCACCACATTGTCAAATCATGGACTAATTAGGCTTAAAAAATTCGTCTCGCAAATTAGCCACAATATGTGCAATTAGTTATTTTTTTCATCTATATTTAATACTTCATGCATATGTCCAAACATCCGATGGGACATGGACTAAAATTTTCCTTTAGGAACCAAACAACCCCTTATTACGCTCGTGCTTTTGAATGCATGGTTATTAGCTGCTTGCATTGTTGACCTTATTTATCCTTTATTTGCCGTACAACCTAGCGACTAACTGTACAGTACATGAAGGATAGAACGTCAACAACAACTGAGGCAAATTAAGCGCCTCCTCGAAGCTGTTGATCTCGTTCTTAACTTTTCACCTCAATATTATCAGAGGAAAAAGAAACTGCTATATCTACCAGAAACGTTAATACACAGATGTAGTAGTACTCTAGAACTGTGTAACAAAGTTTCGATAAACAGTCACTATACTCACTAGTATTAACCTTGCCATTGGATATACTCATTCCGTTCTAAATTATAAGTCATTCTAACTTTTGTTTAGAGTCAAAGCATTTAAAGTTTGATCAAATTTACATAATAAAATAATATCATTTATGATCCCAAATAAGTATCATTAGATTCTTCGTTCGTTAATTATACTGTGATCAATCATATAATATATATCTCGCTATACTTGCCAGTTATCTGTGCAAAAAAAAAAAAAAAAAAAAAAACTGTGTACCGATAGCTCAGCATGCATGTCATCATCACTATCCCATTCGCACAGATTTTATCGAGTTCTTTACTTAATTAGTACTACTATATGGTTTTTTTTTCCTGTTGGAGTATATGCTAGGTGCTAACAAGTAAACCACTAGACTGTCACTTTTTTCTATAGAAAGGTAGAAAGGGACGTTTTTTTTTTTCCTTGCGAAAGAAGTAGAAAGTGAATTTGGCATCCAACTACCGAGCCGGTTCATTGTGTGAAGAGCCGTGCCATGACAAATATTCGCAACACCAACCACCTAGCTGTCAGGTTAATTTTAGCTTTATTACCTTCCTCACTAGCAACAAACACCACTATCAAAGTACAAACGGGAATGGTAAATATATAATTTTGATAGCCGCGCCAGTTACTGTTGAAGAGCAAAGGCTGCTAAATCTCGACAAGCGGCTGTCAACTTCGTAGGTAAAAGGCGTGTAGAGCTCCGACAAGTACATCTTTATTTTGTTTCTATCTTGGAAACGAGGATATTCTTCTGATCTTAATTGATTTATATATGCAGTATGTTACCATTTACTATTTTCAACTTTTTTTGTTGTTAGCAGAATTTGCATCGAGAAATCCAAATGACAACACTAATGGCAGTAGGCACCATTGAGTAAGTCATTTGCATGCATGCATGGCTACCGTTCAAGTGAGCTGATCTCGATGTGTGCTACTATGGTTTATGTAATGTGTCTACCCATTGTCACAGAATTTTTCAACTTACAGCTAAATATATATCTGTCAACTACTCCCACAAAAGTAAAGAATTTTTCAACCTAGAGCTAAATACCTCTCATGCTACACCTCAAAAGTAAAGGCATACAAGGTTGCAATAAAGTAAATGCAAAAACTTAAAAACAATAAGTCAGAGATAAGAAAGGGGTCGCAAACTTGGCACAAGGGTTTGAGCCAATTCCCTCGATGCCATCGAAAATTATAGGGCTTCCCCCAAAGACATCCAGATTTTTCATTTCCCTTCACTGCCATCAAATGAAATTTTCATATCCCTCACTACCACTCCATCGAATTTCGTTCAAAATTGTGTTCCTGACATGCCCACATGATGGCATTGTACTCCGTCCAATTTTAATGCACAATATGTCGACCCCTAAGGGTTGATAGCAGGACCACATCCAAAAGATTGCCTCTTCCACACTCAATAGACATCAAAATCACCCTACCCATTCACGTGAGAGCTCCCTATCCCTATCCCCATCTAAAACCCTGGTTCCTTGTGCGGTGGCGGGTCAAAGTTTGGCGGCCATGCGTGGGAGCTAGTCAGGTGGTCTCAGGTAGCGGGAAGAGGGTGAATCACGCCCTTAACTGGGTGCCACACTTGGCCGCTCATGAGAGGTGGTGGACCAGAGGTGGTTGGCCTGGCCCGTCTGGTCGTCAAGAGGCGGAGGGCGATCGACCACCCAATAGGACGACCCACACCTGGGCAATCGTAGTCATGATTGGGCCACGTGCCTAGTCGTGATTGCATGGGAGGCGACAGGTACGCGGCCCCACCCAAGCACCTGCCGAGAGGGCGGCCCGCCTCATCCGGCGGTGCAAGCCACGCCTGGGCCTTGCATCAGGTGTTGTGCCTTGCCAAAATTCTCAACACCAATATCATTCTCAACTGCGCTTTACTAGCATTTGTGCATAAGATTTGTTTGGATCTTTAGTCTCAACTTTGGGGGTTTGATTTCACCTTTTCGTCCACGTAGAAAGGAGTTTTAGTTACAAATTCATGAACAGGAAGATACTACTTGCCATATGCAGTAATGCAAGGGGGGAGTATCAGGGCACTTTTGCACTTTCTAAATACTTATAGCCTAAGTGCATCAAAGAGTGGCCATAGATTCAAAGATGCATTCATGACTTGAGTTACAGTGATTTTTTTCAAATTGTCACTAAGGTCACACTCACAACATAGATTTCATTCCATGTGATCTGTATATAGTGCAACTATCTTTGCTCAAACATACCGATGGTATAACACAATAGTGGACATATGGCTTGTGCATAGGATGCAAGTGCTCAACTAGTGAAGGTTGATGACTTGATCAAGGAAGAAGGAGCTTATTGTATATGGGACATTACATAGTCTCGTATGGATAGAAGGTGAAGATCGAAGCAAGGCTTGGGTGCGAAGGACTGTGTGCAAGCCAAAGGATTCTTTTGGTGGAGACATTGTAACACCCTCGGTGTTACACCGTAAATCATTTACTAAAACATGTCATGAGCATCATGTTTATGTGTTAATGCAAGTGATAAAGTGTGTAGATCAATTTCTGTAACTCGAAACGATCAACTAAAATGCAGAGCGAAAGTTGATTTGATAGTCATTTTATATCACATAGGGTTTAAAACCAATTTTTATTAAGCAAAAATGCTATAGAACATGTGTGTGATACTTAAATAAAGTTTGAAGTACAAACTTTGTAGATGACAGTGAAATACTTGCGATCAAAAAATGATATTACTAGCTAATATTTCCACTAGCTTAGATATCACAAATGGAAATCAAATTCAGCTCTAAAACTTAGAAATTTTCAAGTCTGTCGACTGCTAGACATTGTTGTGTTTAGCAATTTATTGTGAGAGATTGGGTTAAGGAGTAGGATAGTATTATGGCTTGTTTTCGTAGCCTAATATACCCTCTAAGGTATAGCAAAAGTGCTTTGGGGATTGGATCAACGGTTTAGACATCTCAAACGCTTTAAAATCCGTGCATAACATGAACTCGGGCCGTCTTCTTATGTTGGGCGCAGTCACCGGGCCGTCCTACCCCGATGTTACGACGTCGGTGCGTCGGGCGCGTGCGCACGTGGCCACGCTGGTCAGTTGCTGCTGTCGTAGCCTGGCCACGGTGGGCATGCCGCTAGCCGCCAACCGCGAGCCGTCGTGCCCGTCGCTCACCTGTGCCTGGCTGTCCTACCATTGTGCCGCACTGCTGCCGCTGCCGTCGCACCGCCTGGGCTTGGCCGAGGCCAGCCATAGCGAACCGCTGGCCCTACGCCCTACTGCTCTGCCTTGCACTACTGTTTGGGTGCCACCACGGCTGCGCTACACTGCCATCGCATTCGCACTGCCAGCACTACTCACATCACGACGCTACCGCTGCCATCACGTCATCATCGTGTCGGTGCTGATCCGCTGCACCTCTGTGCTTTTGCCAGCCCTATGCGTGTCGCCTCTACCATGCACATGTGGGCGAGCCGCTGTCACCATGCCATTTATGGCACTACAGCGCGTGGGCCACGCCGGTCAAACGCGCGCACACGTGGTCCGTAGCACTGGTGCATGGGCCTCCCGAGCCCACCGCTCGTGTCCCACCAAGGCGTTGATGAGTCGAGCCCACCTGCCACGCCGTCCCACTCTTTCCCTCTTTCTCCCTCTATTTTCCGCCGCTGTCACATCGTGTCACAGTGAAGCCAGAGAGCGAGCACCTCTCATCAATTTCTAGTGCTCGTGTCTCTGCCTTCATGCCCCCTCCCTAGCCAACCCCACCCTGTCTTGACTCGTGTCACACCGAGCTCCAATTTTGGAGCTTTACCTGCTGCCATGCCGTTAAGGCCCGTCGCCGCCCACGTTGTGGCCAGTCTCCACCACTTCATCCCACGTCAATTCCTTTGCACCACTAGCTAGCCTTGGCTCCCTCTTTGTCGTATGCATGCTAGTCGCAGCTCTAGTGCTGCTACCTTGCCACAAACGTGGCCTTGCCTTTGCGGTCCGCTGTTCACCTCACAGTGCGCATGTGGCCAGCCTCGGTCGAGTCGTCTCCGGCTGAGCTGGCTTCTTGGTAAGGTCACTGGTGAGTTATCATTGCTCACCCGCTACCCCTATCGCTTTGTTATTGCTGCATCTCACCTGAATGTCATCACCATTGCCACAGGGTGCCCGCCATCATGGAGAGGTTCTTCTATGACGTCTCGGCTCATGCAACCGCCACCCATCGTCTCGTGTCGAACCCTAGGTGAGCGTCGGCCTCGTAGATAGGTTAGCGGGGGTCCCGTGTGGCCGGCGTAAGTGCCAGTGCCACTGCTCGCCGCGCCGAAGCATGCGGGAATGGCCGAGGACCTTGCCATTGAAAAGAGGAGAAAGATCCGAGGGTTTTGTTGCAAAGTCGTTGTCTATAGAAATAGTAACATAGACTGCGGGTTGTTTTGCTTATAGTCCAGGGGCATTTTTGCAAGAGTGCCGGCGCACATGGGTCGTGCCTCGCCTGTAGGCCACCGCATGGGCCGTGTTGGGCCGAATTGAGTTTATCTTTTTCGTGGAGAATAGAAATAGCTTTTCATTTTAATTCTGAGCTAAACTTTGGTAAATCATATAAAATCATATAGGTATCCAAAAAATATGAAACTAATTTTGTTAGTTCCTAAAATTGTGCTCTATCTGTTGGTGTATTTAGTTCATATATATATTTGTTGATACCAGGAACTATTAAATCATTTGAGAGTGCTTAATATTATTAGGTTAAATATTGTAGAAATTTTTGTGGCAATATGGTGATAGTTGTAGCTTTGAAAATTTTATAGTAGCTTCATGGTATTATTATGTGCTCACTAT
Organism: Miscanthus floridulus; assembly: GCF_019320115.1. Taxonomy (NCBI): domain Eukaryota; kingdom Viridiplantae; phylum Streptophyta; class Magnoliopsida; order Poales; family Poaceae; genus Miscanthus; species Miscanthus floridulus. Next base: position 6,831,003 of record NC_089583.1, on the reverse strand, counting down.
AATTTTTGTAGCTTTAGAATAGACTTAACATAAGGGTAGTTAAATGCTCTTTGTTTCAAATATACATTAAATCATTAGTAGAAATAAAGATATATCCTTCATTTGTAAAGCTAGGTGTTTGTTAGTTGAACCCAACACTTTACTTGATGAAGATGATAGTTAGCTTATTATCTTAGTCATTAGAGCTAGCTTAGTAGTTTACCATGTGTATTCTTAATTTAGGAGCTGTTGTTGCTAAAATACTAAGTGTTGCATCATCATCGCATGCATATAGAGAACGAGGTGGAGGAGATCATTACCATTGGAGACCACGAGTTTGAGGAGGTAATCATGGAGTATGAGGAGGAGATCCTCGTGTAGGAGGAGGTCCCAGAGCCGCCACTGACTGAGCTAACCTGACACCGCGCCTGCCCAAGGCAAGCCCTGGTGCATAACCCTTATTTTGAATGATCACTGGATATATATATATATATATGTGTGTGTGTGTGTGTGTGTGTGTGTGTGTGTGTGTGTGTGATGTGCATTTATGTTATAGGATTTATATTGAAACTACATGCATAGATATACCTACCCAAGAGTCCTACTTGCATAGGTCGAGTAGCTGCTATGCTTAGGCTATCGATAGCATGAGTAACCTGTCGTTACTCATAATAGGTGATTATTATTATCACTCTCATGATAAAATGGTGAAAGGAAATGGAGATTAGGCAGGGATATGGTATGGGTATTGGTGGGTGTAAGAGGTTGTGTCCCATAGCCAATGGGGTATAGCTTGGTTACACTATTTTCCCTATCTGTGTCGGTTAAGGACCGGCCGTTGCATTGGATTCTAGTTAGGTCACAGACTTATTATCCTGAGCACATGCTTGTTTATGGGAGCAGGGAAGACTCGTTGCTATCTTGTTGTGGGTTCTGGCTCTTTCCGAACCGACTGATTTGAGGTGGGGATGGTGGAGGTCTAAGCACCACACTGAGTCCGGGACTTAGGAGTGGGGGTTTGGACTCCAAGTTTGGACGGGGACCTAGACCCCTTGACAGGAGAGTGGTGAGTTAGTCCTGCTTGTGCCTGGGGTACAACCGGAGTGTTTGTTTTGGGGTACCTAGCTAGGCTACATTGATTCACGAATTGTCATGTAATATGGTACAACTTGTCTACGATCTAGCACCGTAGTAAGAACTGGAAGATGAAAGATGGTGAAATAGATCTGATTGCTCAACTCTTGCTTGAAAGTAGAACATGTGCTTACATAGAATGGCTAGATAAATGAACTAATCATGACTGCTAATACGAACATCCATAAGGATTCACTACTAATAAGGCTTTTCGCAAAAAGGAAACCCCACAAACCATAAAGCTTATCATATCCTTTGAAGTCGGGAAATTATTCCCACTAGTCATGTAAGTCTTGCAAGTACATTATGTACTTAGGGTTTATTTACCTCTGTTGTAGGTGCAGCTTGAGGAGTAACTATTGTATGGAGGATTCTTCTGGTGGGCACAGACGGATCCTTGTATCTTATCGCTAGATGTTTATTTCAATTCCGCTATTTAAACTCCGTACTCTGAGTATGGTATTGTAATAATGTATTTCTGAGAACTCTTAATGTATGAAATGGACTAAGTATTGTAAACTCATTCTCATTATTGGATCCTGGAGGAAAAGCGTGGATTGTTCAAGTTCCCCTTAGGGTGTGCTCGACAGAACCGTCTGATATAGCTTGCTTTCAGGATGCTTAGTGTCTAGTGGAAGACGAGCGCCTTCGAAGGTGTGTTATTTCAGGTGGTCTGCCACAGAGATGTGTTGAAACTAAATATTTTATTTTGAGGCATTGCCCATTTGTACCCTAGGCAAAGGTGATATGAATGGTTTATGGGAGGATTGATTCTTGGATCAACCCATCTCTTCAAAGTTTGCAAATATCTTTTACTATATGTCAAGAATGCAAACCTATCTTTGCAAGGGGGACTTTAGTACTTGAATTTGCTAGACCTCTTCAGATTACCCATGATTAGAGCTGCTTACAATGCATTTCTATATCTAAGTTGGTTCTTATCAACCAAGAGTGCCTATACTGGTCAAGATGATTCCTGGGTTTATATATGGGGTGCTCAATATACCTCATCCAAGTTATATGCAGGACATTCATTTCTCTATCTCCATCGGTGCCCATTAAATGGTTGTGGAAGTCCAACTGTGTTCCCAAGATCAAGTTTTTCACTTGGCTTCTTCTCAATGATAGACTCAACACCAGGAATATATCAAGGAGGCAAAAGAATCATCTTAAGGAAGGTTATGATTTTGTTCTATGCTAGGATGGTATTGAAGAAACTATGCAACACATGTTCTTTGAGTGTACCTCAAGTATAACTAGATGGTCAACATTCTTTGGTCAATCCAAGGTAGTGTATTTCAAATGCTTGTGCGGCAGAACAAGTCTCTTCACAACTCCCATTCTTTATGGAAATCTTCATGATAGCAACTTGGTGCATCCATAATGAAAGAAATGCACTTATTTTACATGGTAAAATTCCTTCAGTGGCCTCCTAGAAGCATATGTTCAAAAACAAAATTAAGCTCCACTTGTACCAGATCAATATGGATTTTCATCCTTCAATTATGAATTGGCTCAACAAATTGTGATTTTGTGTATCTCCCTTCTTGGCCTTGTACCCTTTTGTATAGTTATCTAGCTAGGTAAGTAGTCTCTAGTTAGCATTTGGCTAGCTCCCTATGATCTTCCTTCTGTTGGTCATAATAAAGTGCTCAGGAGCTTTTGCTCCACAATTTTTAGTAAAAAAACAACTGCACAATATCAAATAAAGGTGGACACTAAGTCACTGACTAGCTCTCCTCTTGACTTGAACTTCCCTCAAGTCCTTCACAAAGCCTTCTAATATGTGTGCAACTATATGGGCCAAAGAGAGCTCCAAATGAGCTAGGGAACGCACGCGTGCGCATGCAAACATATTGGCCATGTGTGAGGTCCTAGCTATTGAAAAAATACTGCTGAGAAAACCATCACCAAATGATTCATCATGCCACAATAAAGGGCATCGAGTCATCCGATGGGCATGTTCTTCTTGCTTACTTTTCCAATAGTAACTATTGAAGATGTCTGAATGTTCCTCATCGAATGATACGCCGCAATGACTAAGGTACACAAGGAGCATACAACTATGGTGCACACTAGTAAATGTGCACAACATGAACTAGTCATTGCGTAATAACACCAGATATGATCCATTGGGCCCACTAACATGCCACCAGATCATACAACATGAAAGCATCTAGGCCCCTAGTTGGGTTTTGGTGATTAATGACAATACAAGATTACTATGACTAACGTGTGTTTTGCAGATGTAATTAAGTTAGGTCATGTAGTGGCAATTGATTGGGCAATCATGGTTGTCATACCCCTACGATGGAAATCATTTTGGTTTTCAAAGGATGGACAACAAGGTTAAGGATGGACTAGTTCTAAGTGTCGTTTGGTGCTGAAGAGACACTTAGAGTAGTTTAGGATTTTGTTTTTCCTTTGGCCATACTATTAAGGTGGTATGGACTAGTAGCTTGACCTAGGTGAGTCTAGTGGGTTAGGTGTGGTGCACACTTGTCAAATCTAGCACTAGGTAGCTCTGAAGTAGCCCTTAGATCAATTGGAGATGTTGACACCGTTTTTTGCACGTGTTAAAATGATCAGAGTGGGCTAATTGGCAGGAGGAAAGTTACTGTATATGCTGACGGCCGATGAAAATCGGCTTGTAAAGATGGTTGCCGATGAATGGTGGTGATCGATGGAAAGGTTGATTTAGACTCGGGCGTTGCCGATAAGGTTGGAGATGTTATTGTCGATGCCGATGAAGGAAGGCTTGAAAACTACTGCCAATGAAACAGGAAGTATGCCGATGGAAAGGAGGTCGGTGAGAATTCCATCGTAATTGAGGCAGACAGGGAAATAGATAGGAGTTGATTTCCTTTTCTATATTTAGAGTATGATTCATGTAAGAGTCACATGTTTCCTTAAATATGGACTTGGTGTCCTAGTCGTATTTGGTTATGTCTCTTTAGATCAGGGTATAAATATAGATTGAGGGGCAATGTAATGAATAAGGAATCAATATCAAAACCAATTTTTACTCCTATTTGCATCTACTTACTTTTCGGCGACTTCGTCAATTTGCATATTTTTCCTTTTTACGAGTTCTCATTGATTCAGCGAGTTGCATCGCTTTAGTGCAACCTTCGACGATTCTCGAGTTCCGCGTGAGTATCTCTTGGCTGTGACTTCTGGGCGTATCGCTGTTGTCAGGACCAAAGTGCTCGTATCTTCATCCTTGTCGATTAACAGGTCAAATCGACTGGCACGCTTTGGATATCGATTCGGGTATTAGCCCTTTGTGTTTGCAGATCCACTTTTGCATCAACACATCTTTTGGCACACCCAGTGGGACCAATCAATCCGATCAATATGTTCAATTCCAAGATTGATTCAGGGAACATTATCACGGTATCAGAAGAAGATCTTAAGGAAGAGCAGAGGCAGGCTATGGAAAAGGCTGTAGAAGAATACAGACAGCTTTGTCTGAAATCGTTTAGCCTGAACAAGAGTGGACAAGTCATCCAGAAGCAAAATTTGTTGTTGCCTCGGCAGGTCACCTTTGACTCCAATCCTGGTAAACTTCAAGAGATGGTTAATTCTGCAGTAAATCATGCTTTGATTAATCATTCCAATGTGCTGTCCAATACTGTTCATAATGCTGTGGTTCGAACTCTCAAAGAAGGACAAGCGTCACCGCATTACATTGGGCCTGCCTATCACCAACCAGAGCCGGCATCTGTTAATACTCCATCGGCTCCCTCGGCCGTTGTGGGTATAGAAGTTACTTCTCCTCCAGTATCGGCAGGCTTACCTAATATTCAATCTACACCGATACGATCAGATCCGGTACTACCAGGAGGACGAGTTCAACTTAATATAGATCTATCGGCATCAGCTATGTCAGGCCCTGTGTCTCAGAATAGCCAGATTCCTGCTAATTGGTGGGGATATGGTATGCTTTCGGAGTCATCTGCTTTTAATCCTAGGTTATCTCAAGTGTTTGATGCAGTAGGAAAAGCTCCTATACCATCGGTTGTTTCACCGATGGCTCAAGTGCCTCAATATGCCATAGCAACTACTATGCAACCAACTCCAGGAGGTTTCCAGATGCCTTTGGTTCAAACACCCAATTCAAGTCCATCAGCAAGCTTACTGTCGATGCAGCAGAAAGCCCCAGCTATGAGTCAAACTAGGGTTCAGTTCATGCCTCAAGCTGGTTATAATTATCCAACAATATCAGCAAATTACCAGCCATCGGTAAGTTTTGTACCGATGAGTTCTAATAATGGTTGGTCAGGACAGTTACCTGTTCAGCATACAGTTCAGCAAAATTAGCAAGTTGCAGGGATTCAATAAGGTCATATGCAAGCTGGTTTCTAGAATCAAGCATCGGCAGCTCAGCCGATGAATCCTTTCCAGCAGGTTAATGGACCACAAGTAACGGCAAATATGCCGATTGCTAGAGATCGTGGGCCACAAAGATATGTGGAGGGATATCAGCAGGCACCTCCTGTAGAAATTCAGCCAGTTCATTAGCCGGAGGCTGATGCTTTTTGGGCCGATAAGATAGCAGAAATTATGAAGGGTCAGTTTGGGATAAAACCCAAGGTCAATACTTATTCTTATCGGACTCCATACCCTCCTGCATATGATTTAATTTCTCTCCCAAATCGGTACAAGGTACCAGATTTTACTAAATTCTCTGGGCAAGATGATACATCAACAATAGAACACGTCAATAGCTTCATTATTCAATGTGGAGAGGCAGCTAGCAGAGATGAATTAAGAGTTCGATTATTTTCATCATCTTTGTCTAGATCGGCATTTACATGGTTCATTTCATTACCGCCAAATTCTATTATTACTTGGGTTGATCTAGAAAAACAATTTCATAAGTATTTCTTTGCTGGAATCCATGAAAAGAAGCTTACCGATTTAGTAAAATTGAGACAGCGTAATGATGAATCGGTAGAAAGCTTTGTGCAAAGGCTACGAGATGTAAAAAATAAGTGCTATAGTCTGGTGCTGGATGATCGGCAGCTTGCCGATCTGGCTTTCCAAGGGTTATTGCCACATCTTAAAGACAGATATGCTTCTCAGGAGTTTGAAAGCCTCAGTCATCTTGTGCAAAGGATCTTTGATCAAGATACTAGGGTTTTTGAACCTAAAAAGAATTGGAGTAAAAAAGTATCATTTATTGAAGAAGTAGGAGATTCTGATTCTGATTAAGAACCAGTTATCGGCTTAGCTGAGTGGGTTAAGAATAAAAAGCTGATATCTTGTCCCTTTGGTCAGAAAGAACCAGAAATGTTTACCTTTGATATCACCAAGGCCGACAAGATATTTGATCTTCTGCTTCAAGAGGGCCAAATTAAGCTGTCACCTAATCATGTGATCCCATTGGCAGAAGAGTTGAAGAAGATCTTGTACTGCAAATGGCACAATGCAACTTCACACAGTACAAATGAGTGCAAGGTGTTCAGGCAACAGTTACAATCGGCTATTGAATCTGGGAGAATTAAGTTTGGTACTTCCAAGGCCCAGAAGCCGATGAAAATTGATCAACACCCTTTTCCAGCAAATATGTTGGAGGCCAAAGGGAAGACCAAGGTATTGATGTCAGAAGCTGCTGAGAAAAGCACATCAGTGGATCCCCAACATCGGATAACTACCGATGATGCAAAAAGTAAGGGTTTGCTGGGAGAAAGCAGTAGTTCCAAAAACCCTCCTCGACCTGGCATTGTGATTACCCATCGAAGGCAGCAGGAGGGTTGGCGTCAGCGTAAGGACCAATATCGACAACAGCAAGAAGAGAGACATCGGGAAGAATGGTATCGGCATAAAAATCATTAGAGGTGCCCGTTTTTAATCCATTGCTGGGAAGAAGGTATTAAATTGCCAACTATTGAAAATTGCCCTGAGTGCAATGGTTATTATGGGGTCAATCGGTCAGAAAGGAGGTTTCAACCTGGCAATCAGGGTTTATTTATCAATGAGCCGATCAGAGGTAGAGCATCAGTGCATGATCGGCTGGGGGGCAGACTTAGTGTACATGAAAGGCTTGGTAAACGCGCTGGATATTTTCCAAGGAATCAAGAGGAGCTTGAGGAGATGGCAAACACAAGAGTTCCCGATGAAGAAATATTCTACAGGGACCCTAATATACGCCATGTAGAATCAACTGGGACCTGTTATCAGCTAGTTTGGAAAACCAAGTTTCCTCGATGGTGCCCGGAGGGTCTGATAAAGACATAGAAAAGGAGGATGCAACATGAGCATCAGGAGGATTTATACCGAGAGGAAAATTCCTCCAATGAGAGTTCCGGTCATCAGCAGTGGCAGGTAAAACACAAAAATAAGGGTCCATGGGCAGATGTTAATATGGTATTCATGTTGCTGATGGAGTTTTTGGCACTATCTGATAATGAGGAAGAAGTTGTTCTCTCTGATCAAGTAGCTCAGTTGACACTAGATCCAATGATGGCTGTTTTTGAGAAACCTACCGATGACGAGAGACAGCATCTTAAGGCTTTGTTTGTGAAAGGCAGAGTTGATGGGCAGCCTGTATCTAAGATACTTATCGACGGAGGGGCTACGATTAATATTATGCCTTATGTGATGTATCAGAAACTTGGTAAGGGAGATCAAGACTTGACCAAAACCGATATGATGCTGAAGGATTTTGAAGGCAATGTGTCACCGGCTAAAGGGGCAGTATGCATTGAATTGACCATCGGCAGCAAAACCTTGCCAACGACGTTCTTTGTCATTAATGGCAAGGGTGCATATAATCTGCTTCTAGGGAGGGATTGGATTCATGCTAATTGTTGTGTTCCTTCTATAATGCATCAATGCCTCGTACAGTGGATTGGGGATAAGATTGAGTTTGTCCCTGGTGATTCTTCTTATATCATCGCATCGGCAGAATCAGATACTTATGAGCGAACTAAATGCATATCAGGAGAAGTTTGGGAAAAAGAGTTCCTAAGAGTTGCTGATTATGAAATTCCACTGATCCAAGCAGTCGGTTCTAAAGAAGAGTTTAATGGATAGGTTTGCCGATGATGGAAAATTAGGTCAAGGGTTCACATCGGCAGATGATTTAGTAGAAGTAGATATTGGTGATGGCGATAGGCCAAGACCTACTTTTATTAGTGCTAAGTTAGATTCCAAGTGTAAGCAGCAAATAACTGATTTGTTAAAAGAGTATAAAGATTGTTTTGCTTGGGATTATACTGAGATGCCTGGATTAGACCGATCGATAGTTGAACATCGGTTACCTATCAAATCTGGATTTCGGCCACATCAGCAGCCAGCGCGCCGATGCAACCCTAATATACTTCCTGACATTAAGGCTGAAATAACTAAATTAATTGAGGCAAAGTTTATTCGGCAGTGTCGATATGCAGAGTGGATCTCTAATGTGGTTCCTGTTTATAAGAAAAATGGAAAACTTCGTGTTTGTATTGATTTCTGGAATCTTAACAAAGCCACACCGATGGATGGCTATCCAATGCCGATTGCTGATTTGTTGATTGATGCTGCAGCCGGACATCAAATTATCAGCTTCATGGATGGTAATGTAGGTTACAATCAAATATTCATGGCTGAAGAAGATATTCCCAAGACTGCTTTCAGATGTCTAGGTCATGTAGGGTTGTTTGAGTGGATAGTCATGACGTTTGGTTTGAAAAATGCCGGCGCTACTTATCAAAGAGCTATGAACTTTATTTTTCATGAATACATCAGCACATTAGTGGAGATCTACATTAATGATGTAATGATTAAGTCTAGAGATATCACAAAACATCTAGCCGATCTACGAAAGATACTAGAGTGCACAAGGAAGCATGGATTGAAGATGAATCCTAATAAATGTGCATTTGGTGTATCGGCAGGTCAATTCTTGGGTTTTATGGTGCACCAGCGGGGCATCGAAATCAGTAGGAAGTCTATTGATGCAATTAACAAGGTGGTTGCTCCTGCCAATAAAACTGAATTGCAATCTTTGATCGGTAAGATTAATTTCATTAGAAGATTCATATCTAATCTGTCGGGTAAGATCAAGGCTTTCAGTCCATTACTTAAATTGAAAGCTGATCAGGAATTTGTATGGGGAGCTAAGCAGCAGTTAGCCCTAGATGAAATTAAGAAATATTTAACAAATCCTCCAGTGCTAGTTCCACCTCAACACGGGAAACCTTTCAGGTTGTATTTGTCAATTGATGATACCGTTATCGGTTCAGCTCTTATTCAAGAATTTGAAGGGAAAGAATGTGTTATTTATTGTTTGAGCAGAAGATTAGTGGATGCTGAGACAAGGTATTCGGCCAACGAAAAATTATGTCTGTGTTTATACTTTTCTTGTGTCAAATTAAGACATTATTTGTTATCTGCCGAATGTACGGTCATATGCAAAGACGACGTAGTCAAGTATATGATGTCGATGCCGATATTAAGTGGTAGAATCGGCAAGTGGATGTTAGCATTATCAGAATTTGAACTACGTTACGAATCGACTAAGGCAGTTAAGGGGCAAGTTATGGCTGATTTTGTCACTCAGCATTGTAATACAGTGGACTCTCTGGAGGTTGCTCCTTGGACACTTTTCTTCGATGGGTCCACATGTGGTGAAGGAGCAGGTATCGGCATTGTGTTGATTTCACCTCAAGGAAGGAAGTATGAGTTTTCATTGCCAATTGTTGCTACATCGACAAACAATCAGGCTGAATACCAAGCCTTGATAAAAGGGTTAGAATTGCTGAAGGAGATACGTGCCGATGTTGTTGAAATCTTTGGTGATTCTATGTTAGTTATAAATCAATTGGCTAGGATTTATGAATGCCGAAGTGAAGTTTTAATTTTGTATTATGAAAGATGTTTGCAATTGTTGAAAGGGTTTAGAGATTTTCATCTTGAACATATTTCTTGACTGCATAATGAAGAGGCTAATCGACTAGCTCAGCATGCTTCAGGGTATCAGCCTATTCAGGAAGTGCTAACATCGGTAGTCGATACCGATGACTGGAGAAAGGAGATTGTCGATTATTTAAAGGATCCATATAAAAAGGTTGAAAGACGTATAAGGTTCCAAGCTACCAAGTATGTGCTCCTCGATGATGAATTATATTATCGAACTATAGATGGAGTTTTACTCAGATGTGTTAGCAGTGATGAATCAAAAAGCTTGATGGGTGAAATTCATGAAGGAGTGTGTGGAGCGCATCAATCGGCTTTCAAGATGAAGTGGATGATCAGAAGGAATGGATACTATTGGCCGACTATTCTTAAAGATTGTTTTAAATATTTTAAAGGATGTCAGGGGTGTCAAAAGTTTGGTAATATTCAAAGAGCACCTGCATCGGCTATGAACCCTATAATTAAACCTTGGCCGTTCTAGGGATGGGCTATCGATCTCATCGGTCAGATTTATCCGCCATCGAGCAAAGGGCATAAATTTATTCTGGTTGCTACCGATTATTTCACAAAATGGGTTGAGGCAATTCCTTTAAAAAAGGTGAGATCAGCTAATATGATCGATTTTGTGAAAGAGCATATTGTTTACCGATTTGGTATTCCTCAAACTATCACTACCGATTAGGGTACTATGTTTACATCGGGAGAATTTGATGAGTTTGCTGTAGGTATGGGAATTAAAGTTTTAAATTCTTCTCCATATTATGCTCAAGCTAATGGTCAGGCTGAGGCTTCTAACAAAGGGATCATCAAACTCATTAAGCACAAAATTAAAGAAAATCCTAAGAGGTGGCATATAGTATTAAATGAAGCCTTGTGGTCATATCGGATGTCATGTCATGGTGCAACCAAAGTAACGCCCTATCAGTTAGTATATGGACACGACGCAGTATTGCCTTGGGAAATTAAAACTAGCTCTAGGCGAATACGTTCTAAAAATCAGCTGACAGCCGATGATTATGATACTCTTATGAAGGATGAGTTGGAAGATGTGGCGGGTCATCGGTTAAGGGCTTTAGTTAGCATCGAAGAAAATAAGAAAAGAGTAGCCAGATGGTATGACAAAAAGGTGAAGGTAAAGGAGTTTGCCGATGGAGATCTGGTCTGGAAATTGATTTTACCGATTGGGACTAAAAGTTCAAAGTTTGGAAAGTGGTCTCCTAATTGGGAAGGTCCATATTGGATAAATCAGTCTGTTCCTGGTAACGCATATATTCTAGAAACCCTCGAAGGGGTTGTGTTTCTCAGAGCATTAAATGGAAAATATTTAAAGAAATATTACCCTAGTATCTGGATGGATGCATAAAAGTATAAGTGCCGATAACAGTCCTATCGGCTAGAATTATATAAAGATATCAATGTCTCATAAAGTACCGATGCAATAGACAAGGGTTACAAGTTTTACAAGGATTGGATAGCCAATATCGCACGTAGGCGAATCTGGTCGGCTTCCTTCATTTCTTTGATGTCTTCATCGGCAGCACCCTCCACAGGCTTGAGTTTTTTCTTCATGGCCAAGGCTTTGCGAGCCTGGATGTCTCTTTCTTGCTGAAGGGCCTTGATGGCATTGGGTAGCTGGCTTTCTTCTTGTTGGGCATGAATTAAGGCTGCCTTGACTTCTTTCAATTCAGCCAATAGAGCCATCCTCTTTGCCGATAAATCTAAGATTTTCTGCTTAAGTTCAGCGCCCGAAGTCTGCAAGTTGCCGATGCCCTTGTGCTTCTCATCGGCAATCTATTTCAGTTATAGCATCTCTTCTTTGAGTTGAGCCTGAGCTGCTCTATCGGCAATGCGTTGAGCAGCCCGTTGATATTGCAGTTGGCAGCTTTCTAAATGGGCTGCTGGGAAGAGTGCTTCTTCAACATAGGCAGGGACCTAGCCACGGATTGTTTTGAAAATTGCCTTTGCGGGGTCCGAGTCATCTACTAGTTGGGCGGTATCCTGCTGTAACAAGTCTAGGAGAGCTTCCAACTTGGACTTAATTTCTGCCGATATTGTTCCCAGTGCAAGGGAAGAACTTGTTTCCTCTCCATCATCGTCAGAAACATCAATGGCAAAGGAAAATAGGCTGTTTGGGGAGTCTTGTTCCTAAGAAAAAAAAAGAGGTCAGCTGAGGATAAGTATGAATATTATAAATCGACTAGGTCAATCGGCTTACCTGTTTCAAGGTAATTTCCTATACTTGGCTGGAGGAAGCAGCCTGGAGTATGCCGTGTGGAGGATCGGCTGAGCTTGCCGATGGGATATCCTCTATGGCCTCATCGGTGGTTGGCCCTTGGGGTATGATGACTGATGGTATGTCCTATATAGGAGGATTAACTACTTGCTCAGTTGCATCAACTGATTCTTGCCGGCTTGCAGACGTTGGGGCAGATGTGGGGATCGGCATGGACTTCTGTCGTTTTGGCTGTGCCTTGGCATCTGTTAAGGCTTTGCGCTTTGCTTGGGCCTCAGCAACGGTTGGCTGGGGGCATTAGCACTTGTTGGTTGTGGAGCTTGAACATCTGGTACGCTTGCCGATGTACCCATTTGTTGCTGCAAAACAAGTGTAAGGTATGATATTTAATAGATAAAATGTAAAATCAAAGGAATACCTCTAAAGGTTTGTCAGAGGTAGTGGTGCTTGATGTCGGAGGAATTGCCAATGATGATCCAGCAGCGGCTCTTACACCTTGATGATTAATGTTAATACAGTCTGTGATCGGCATGAGTAGAAATAAATAGGGTTGTTACCTTGAATGCCTTGATCAGGGTTGTAGCAGCAGCCAATGGAGTGGCCCTAGCTGTAGCCAATTTGGACTTGGAGGTGATGGTCTTGGCACGGGTCTTCTGGTGAGTCAAAGCAGCTAAGGTGGGGGCATTGTAGCCGATTGGTGATATTGGGGAAATAGGCTGAAGATCGAAGGGTTTCCCACTTTTGCTCATAGATGGTGTTGGGTTGTTAACCTGTCACGAGAAAGTTAGTTACCGATATATGAAAGGAAAAAGCAGAAGGGAGTTAAAAGAAACTTACCGCGTCATCAGGGATGGCATATTCAGGGTCGATCATGTGCCGATATGTGTGAGCAGATGTTGCAAACAGTTGTTCCCTCCACTCTCGCCACCATTGCTTATATGATTTGGTGATGAAAGATGTTGGCGTCCAGATGGATATATCGACACCTGTAGTATCGGCATCGGGGGAAAGTCGCACTACCCTGCTCCAATCTATTCCGTAGATGATTATTTCTCTGGGTTTGATCACATCGGCAAAACAAAGTTTGATTGGCAGTTGCCCAAAAGCCAATTGACGGGATACTGCCGATGGATTGTAAAATTCATACGTGATATTGGTGTTTTTCCCGCTACCAAATGTGTTTACTGGGATTGCCCTAGGAGTAATGATGGCCATCATGAGTTCATTATCCTAATTCAGAGTGTCATCATCAAAGTTGAAAAGAAGGGGGAATCTATTTTCTTCGTCAATATAAGGTACCCAGGCCCTATGATCACGAGAAAGACCATTGTAGAAGCTTTGGAAGAATCTGCCGATCTGGTCTTCATTGGTCTCTGTTCCAGGGAGGACAATTATGGCTTCACCAAAATTGAGGGGTGAGCGTGTTGCCGATTCCTCATCCCCAAGCATGTGGTCTTCAGCAATTTCTCGTGGGAATTGTTGGGCAAAGAAGTCCCATTGCAAACGTTTGTGCATATGGGCATTCAGCCACATGTTGATAAACCACCATGGGCCTCCTAAGTTGTCGATGGGTTCGCCAAGCAAAAGTTTCTGAGACACTTGATGAAGAAGATGATAAGTGGAGCTCAGAAGGTATTGGCCAAGAGGGAACCTTACACCATTGGCCAAGAGTTCAGCCGCGGGGAGGAAGGCATTGGTTGGTCCTACTGATCGACCACAGAAGATAAATTTTTCTAACCACATATTCAAGAATCTGGCATGTTCCCTCTGGTTAACTGTCCCGGTCTTCTGGCATTCTTGAATATATCCTGTCCAACCACCGATGTTGTGGGTATTCACCCTATATTCAGATTTTCTGCCATAGATGGAGCCTTCATCGGTAGTTGAAATGTCCAAGCCAGTGAGCATGTAGACATCGGCAAGTGTGGGAGTAGCTAGGCCATGTCCAAACATGAAAGTGTTTGTTGTGTCTGACCAGAAGTAAGCAGTTGCAATCATCATTGACTCATTCTTTTGCATATCGGCAATGGATAGCCTAATGCATTGGTCTAGCTTCCGTTCTGCCCAGTGTACTTGCATCGACCTGTTGACCCTCAAGTACCAATCTTTCCACCCTTTGGTGGTTTTGGGCCAAGATTGGAATGTATCTTTCCATAAATTCAGAGAGAAATTTTGGGCTCTAAAAGGGATTCTGTTAACCTCTGCATTAATCAGATTAGTTGGATCTGGGTTGCCCATTGGTCCTAGGCATTGGAAATGCGGTTGATCGGTTGGAATAACTAATTTGTTATGAAGTTCCTAAGTTTAGAGGATCCGAAGAACAAAGAAAAAGAGAAAAATTACCAACTATATGAACTCGCAAAGACCAGAGGAATCGAGGTAAAAAGTAACAGAAGTGGAACGAACCGTAGGGACGTCGAAGTTGATTGCCATTATCTTGAGGTAGATGGGGGCACGAGCTTGAGACTCGAGGTTGATGCTGGAGAAAAGTTTTTGTTGGTTGAGGTCACGCAGTTGTTCGTCGGAGTCACCGCCAGAAAGAGAGAATGCCAAAGATTGGAATCTGAGGGTAGAGGATGAGCGTTCCGGAGAAATCTATTTATAAGCCGCTCGGAGTAGGGGTATTTTGGACTTATCTCTATGCCACGTGCATGTGGGTCGAGGTGGCTCAGATGGATATGGTAACTGTTCGCACGATAATCAAGGGATTGTACAGATGATTTGATGGCAAGTAATCATGACTTGGAAGAGATCTCGGTATAGGATATTTTAATTCTAAAAATGACGGCATTATTATGTTAGGATCTTGCCGATGGATTATTGTTTCGGTATCTTAACCATAATCAGGGCAAGAGTGGTTGGAAATTATGCGATATTTACTGAGGTGCGTGAATCAGGACTAGATTTGATTAGATTTGATAACAGATCAAGTTTTGGCTTGGAGGATGAGTTACGGTAATTCGGCGAAGGCAAACGTTATCTGGAGTAAATTTTTGAGCATTAATGGTTTTATACTCCGAAATTGGGGGGCATGTGTTGACACCGTTTTTTGCACGTGTCAAAATGATCAAAGTGGGCTAATCGGCAGGAGGAAAGTTACTGTATACGCTGACGGCCGATGAAAATCAGCTTGTAAAGATGGTTGCCGATGAATGGTGGTGATCGATGGAAAGGTTGATTTAGACTCGGGCGTTGCCGATAAGGTTGGAGATGTTATTGTCGATGCCGATGAAGGAAGGCTTGAAAACTACTGCCGATGAAACAGGAAGTATGCCGATGGAAAGGAGGTCGGTGAGAATTCCATCGTAATTGAGGCGGACAGGGAAATAGATAGGAGTTAATTTCCTTTTCTATATTTAGAGTATGATTCATGTAAGAGTCACGTGTTTCCTTAAATATGGACTTGGTGTCCTAGTCGTATTTGGTTATGTCTCTTTAGATCAGGGTATAAATATAGATTAAGGGGCAATGTAATGAATAAGGAATCAATATCAAAACCAATTTTTACTCCTATTTACATCTACTTACTTTTCGGCGACTTCGTCAATTTGCATATTTTTCCTTTTTACGAGTTCTCATTGATTCGGCGAGTTGCATCGCTTCAGTGCGACCTTCGACGATTCTCGAGTACCGCGTGAGTACCTCTTGGCCATGACTTCTGGGCGTATCGCTGTTGTCAGGACCAAAGTGCTCGTATCTTTATCCTTGTCGATTAACAGGTCAAATCGACTGGCACGCTTTGGATATCGATTCGGGTATTAGCCCTTTGTGTATGCAGATCCACTTTTGCGTCAACAGGAGAAAACTTCATTCACATATGATTTTGAGTTGGAAGTGAATGGAGGGTCAAATGTTGACTGAACGCTGGTCCTAGTGTGACTGGACGTTGGCAGTAGAGTCCGGTCAATTCATTTGATCAAGTGAAGTCGTCTAGATGTGACCGAACACTGAGTGAAAAGTGACCGGATGCTAGGTGCCAGAGTCTGGTCAACTCCAGAGAGGTTCCAGAGAGGGAGAATCCTAATTGGACACGTTTGGTCAGTGCTGACCGGACGCTGGTCAAGTTCCAGTTATTGACCGAATGCTGAACAGCGAAGTGATCGGACTCTAGGTTCCAGCATCCGGTCAACATCAGTAAGGTTCTAGAGAGTAGTTTTTGTGACCGGATGCATCCGGTCAGGGCTGACCGGACGCAGTCAGAGTCCGATCACAACTTAATGGCTCTACTATGGGGAGAACTGACCGGAGCAGCCGGTCACCCCGCAGAGTGGTGTTTCCACCTCCTAACAATTCATTTTGAATGAGGGGGTATAAATACTTCCTCTATTCATCTAAGGGAGGTCTCTTGCCCATTTCAACAGCTGAGAAACACCCTTGAGAGTGCTTAGGAGAGCAAGAGCCTAGTGAGGTGATTGAGATTTGAGAATCCAAGATTAAGGCCTCATTAGTGCAAGGAGAGTAGCAAGTGTGCATCCACCCATCTCATTAGGATTTTTGTGTTCAAGTGAGAGTTCTTGCTTGTTACTCTTGGTGATCGCCATCACCTAGACGGCTTGGTGGTGATCAGGAGTTTGGTGATCATCAGGCGGAGCTTGTGGATGACCTAACTCTAGTTGTGAGCGGTTGTGGGTGATTCACCATGATGGAGTGTCAAAGAATCAACCCGTAGACAGCACTTGATCCTTGCACGGATCAAGGGGGAGCTACATCCTTGCGTGGGTGCTCCAACGAGGACTAGTGGGGAGTGGCGACTCTCCGATACCTCGGCAAAACATCACCGTGTTCCTTCTCCTCTCTTTACTTTAAGCATTTACATTTGAGCAATTCAATTCTTGTCTTTACATTCTTAGAATTGTCATGCTAGAGTATGATTAGAACCTAGGGTGCTAAACTTTTGTGTGGTAGATCAATAGAATCACTTTCTAGGCATAAGGGGTGAAGTGGGCTAAGTCTAGGGTTTAATTATTGCAAAGCATTTTAGAATTAGCCCAATTCACCCCCCCCCTCTTGGGCATCTTGATCCTTTCACAACGTACTCCATAAAGCATGTCGATCTTGATCTCTTCACAACATAGTGTCACCGGATCATCTGTCGGTCCACATAGGACCCTTTACCATATCATCGGATGGAAAACACTACCTATCACATAGTACATCACAGTGTCACCGAATGATCTAGTGTCCTTTATTTGCTCTGATGCACAAAAAATTTGAATTCTAGCTATGTCGATAATATCAAATTCAACTTCTTTAAGACCCTAGACTCTTTCTGTATCTGTTTCAGCCAATCTTGATCAACTTTGCTCGGAGTAACTCTCATGTGTGCATCAAAATCCTCTTGACTCTAACTTCGAACAAGCTACTAATCTTGACCCCCGTTAATAGTATGGGAAAAGACAAACAAAATCCCTAACACTAAGTCTAAGTGCCCTCAACACCAATAATGCACGTAGACATTGTTGTCCTTAGCCTTCACAAATCTCCTTGTGCTATATATATGTCGAATCCAATTACCGGGGGCCAGGAAAACCAAGTGGCCTCAATATGACTAACTGTATCATTAACCTGCAAAACAAAGTTATCCACATGTCCCTATGTTCATCAATAACTAAACTCAGACTAAAGGTAGCCTCGATGCGTTCTCAAGTGTGATGCCATATTGACCTCCAAAAAATTGAATGGGAAGTGTGCCACATAATTATTGTTGGATTCTTTCCCAAACAAAATAGTGCATGCTTTTTTGAATGTAGGGATTCCCTAGATAAAAGGAGCCACCACTACGTCAGAATAGCACTTCACTGCCAGTTCAAAATACCCCATCACTGCTGGATTTTGAACCGGCACAACCATACCGGTAGTGATGAGGGTAAGCTATCACTGTCGGTTCCTACAAACTGGCAGTGTTCTTCAACTTCACTATCGGTTCTTTACACAACTGGCAGTGTTCATTTCCACCAACACTGCCGGTTCATAAGACCACCCGGTAGAGTTTAGTTCCAACAACACTGTTGGTTTGTGTTTCAACCGATAGTGTTGTAGTAAGAATCACTGTCGGTTTGTGACAAGAACCGGCAGTGATGGCTAAGCCAACACTGCCAGTTTGTGGCTCGAGCCAGCAGTGCAATCACTGCCGATTTTGTTGCTAACCGAGAGTGATGTTTACGACAACACTGCCAGTTTTCTGATAACCGACAGTGATGTCACATTCGCATTTTATTGTTTTATAATTGATTTTAATTTATATTTTTTCATGGAATCGGATTTTGCTTTATATACGCTACATAGACGACAGGTCCATCAATATTAAACATTACAAATGTTATGGTTACAATTCAAATGTTCTTATCTAGATCTCGATCGCTCAAAATAAAAAATAAATGTTCTCGAACTTCACAGATTGTGCAATGCTTCTTGGACTTCTTACAATAATCTAGCGAGCTGCTCTGGGCCATACTAGTCCTTGTACTTCTTGGATTATGCAATGAAAAATACTCCATCTTTTTCCAATACCTTGGCTAAGATGAATTTTGCCAGCTCCGATTGCAGTGCGATGATCTCCATATCTAACAGCCTTTCGTGGTTATATTTCCTGTGCTGTCGTTCAAAAAAGATGATATCCAAAGAGGAATAGTAAATTATTTTGTTGAATTATTAACAGACATAAATGAAATGGGGATTATACACACCAACTTATCGGCTTCTTCCGATTTCCCGCCGATGTAGCGAAGCATTTGCCCACATTACATAAAACCCGCATTCATTGTTTCCCGCCGGTTGTGATAGGTACTTCCCCTCCATTTCGACAACCTTGAATGGGACCGGTGTCCCATCGATATGTCTTCTTCGGACACTGAGCAATATTAAAGAGAGAAACATTAGAAAGCGGTATGTGTGATTAGAAAATAATATGTTATTAGGATCGCTTACTAATTCAGCACTGCCACCAGTGCATCTAAATGATGAAATGGTTTTTTCTTCAAGTCCCACACCTTAATCAGATTTTTGGCAAGATTAACACAAATGAAGATGAAATGGTTGTTGTAATCATAGAATCCTAATTATCGAATAATCTTAAAGAAAAATAAAGCATAAAATTAAAAGCCGAGAACACATACTCGTAGTTGTAGGCTAGAAGTATGTGGGTTTTGTTCTTCATTGTGAATTCATTGAAAACAGCAATCAATCTCTATTTTAGGTCTTCCACGTCACATCCATGGAGGCCTAGACATGTCCTCTCATTGACTCGCAAGGGGTCCAAGAAGCCTATGTAATCCCATTTGCTTTTTAGAATGCAAAATTTTGCTATACACCTACATAAAATAATGGGAAGTGCTCAAAAGTTAATAATTTGTGTCTCGAGAGAGTAGTTAATTGTAATATCGTGTGTGTAGGGTACTTACATAGTCCACAACGTCAACATTTGAACATCGAGAGAGCATTTCTGGTATAGCTGGAACAAGCACTCCCAGTCAACATCGAACTTCTCTTCTTCAGGATAATGGAAAACATGTGGCGAACGGATAATAACCTCAAAACCAAAGTCGTCCGTCTCTATTGCTTGAGCCATGTAATATTCATGTAACTGGCGCATATATGTTGTCAGATTTTTATACTCATGATCGGGAACCAAAAGATTGCCCCTTTCATACTTCATTGCTGGTGTTCTTGTCCCTTGTACATCATAATAGATGTTCGCGGCCTCTTCCATGGTTAATCATGGGTTGTCTTCGACGTACTTCTGTATGTTCCTTAAATCTTTATTGTGTATTTCTTTGTCTCTTGTTGTAGCGTATTTATTCTATGTTTGTCTTTCGAATTCGGACTTCAACAAAAATGAAGGCAGTGAGGCATAGAGATTGAAGAAACTAACACAATCTTCCTTCGAGATGTGTGCTATAAATTTTTCTTTCATCAAGGTGGTAACGCTGCCATTGAATGGCTTTTTCTTTTTTGTTGGTCCACTTTGGGAGCATTAGCGACCGAATCCAAGGACCTTTTCTATGACTGCGAGGATGTTCTTGATCTTGTTTTGGGTTGAGGTGGAGGAGGACAAGGAGGAGGATGACGATGAGAATTCTATTTTCCCAGCGCTGATGAAGATGGAGGAGGAGGATTCTCTTTTCTCGGGGATGATGAATATGGAGTTGGATGAGGAGGAATAGAAGGAGACCTCTGTCTTCTCAGGGGTGATGGCTCCGAATGAGGAGGGGAGTGATCTTAGTTGGGAGATGGTGAGTGATCATCGCGAGTGGGTGAAGACTCACAGTCGTCCTCATCATTAGAGGACAATTGATGATCAAGCTTAATGAAGCGCTTGTGCCAGGCCACTTGAGAGCCCTTGTTTTGACCATGTTTCGGCCTATCTTCCGCTATGGGGTACTCAATGGGTATGTTGTTATACTTCTTATCAAGTATTCTATCAATGGTGACGCGAGCGTACCCTTGTAGAATTGGGTAGCCATTAATTGTCCCATCTCCCGCAGGCTAGGCCTGGCTAAGCGCCACCTTATCCTTTGTCCATTCTTGATGGATGTATAACTTGACATTGACAGGTTCAGTGATGTCGTCCACCGGATGAAGCACATTCGTCTCTTCTTCATTGAGCGGGGTTGATCCGCAGCTGCTGTGACCCCTAAACTGTGGGCTAAAGGCAGTAGGACTAGGGTTTTGTGGTACTCCTGAGCCCTTGGATAGCAAAATTTGCTCAACTTGTACTTCAATAGTCGCCTTAATCCATGCTTCCATTCTATATTCCATCTCTTTTAGTCGCCTCCAATACTCTAGCTCCTGTTCCGCTCTACCCCTCGAGCGACTTCGAAAAGTGTTAGATTCTTGGGGAAATGCTAGTTTCCAAGGAACAACACCAGTTCCTCTAGTGCGACCAGGGTGCTCCTTGGTTTTGAGTGCTTGGGTGAGCACGTCTTTCTCCCTATTAGAAGTGCGAGTCCCTTGCCTCACCTCCACAGTTACCTAGAAGATCCTTTGGATGAGTTCGCTCATGGGCTGATTTGTGGAGCTATAGCTTTCGTCCTCAGTGTGCCGTACATTCCTCCCCATACAGTATATTACCGATCTAGGCTCCCAATCAGCGGTGTCAACCTGAACGCCTTCCTCAGCAAGTTGATCCATCTTTTGAAGTTCTGCTTCAAATTCTGGCATCTTTTTGGCATAGCCACGAGAGCTGAGATGATGAGGATTTGTCGCTTTCTATGAGTTCTCCTTATTCTTCCTGCTCAGTTCTAAGTACTCCTCAGATAACCTATATTCCTTGAAGTCCTGCTAGAAGTCCTACTTGCTAAACTATCCACCATCAAAATCTAGCTCTTTATTTTGGAGGACAAAATTCTTGTACAATGTCCCCTTGAAATTCTTGAAGCATGTCCCTGTGATTTCTTTTGCTTTTTTCTTGACTAACTCCCTGTCATACTTCATTGGGAAAGTGAAATACTCTAGGATCTTGGCATCCCATATGTAATTCTTCTCACTTTCGAGAACCCTCCATGTGTCATCATCTTTCTCAATCCACTTCTTGTACCTAACCAGGATGAAGTCCCTAACAAGTAACCTGAGGATAGTCTTGTATTTGGTCAAAGCTATAGGCGGTGAGAGTGGATCCTAGAATTCATTGAACTCAGTAATGTGCCAGTGTGCATTCCTACCAATAGGAATCTTTGACACGCCTCGCTTGGATCTGGCCTTCCTGCTACCCGAACCCTCGGGCTCCTCGGCCGGCGGAGGCTCTAGCTAGAGACACCAAGTAAGCTATTACCCTCTCAATTGATTAGTGTGTGTGATGACATAGTCACATGATACCAAAGTTACCTAGCCATCTTGGTCATTTTGACCTAGATCGAGCAGGTCAGACAGGGTCCATGGCTGCTCATCCTCACCGTCCTGATTGACACTGACACCATTTGTCGGGTCATATGGCTCTCCCATCCCAGCGATATCAGCCACTTCTTGTTGCCAATCTATTCTTCGGCGATGGGGTAACAGGCGACGATGGGTCATGGCTGTGACACAATCATAGTTAGTTTTAGCTACGGACAACTACTAATAGCATATGTTCATATATATATATATATATATATATATATATATATATATATATATATATATATATATATATATATATATATATATATATATATATATATAATATTCAATGCAAAGTCTAATAATAAGTCCACATACAACAAAGTCAAATAATAGCATATGTTCACCTAGAACAAATTCATTGTTTGATTGACCACATACAATAAAGTCCACCTACTGTTCTACGAAACTAAGCCTACATCAACTTTCAAATAAGAAAAGCAATGACCATAGCCATAAATAAAAGCATGACATCTTTCCAAGACCAAGGAGCAATTATCCTAATCTTCACATCTCCGACAGGTGGCTTCTCTTCAATCTCCAGTGCCAGCGGATGGCCCTAGTTTGCATTCATTGGACCATAGTAGGTCGGTTGCCCATGGTTTGCAAGGTAGGCCAGATGACTATAGTAGGCCCTTAAAGCTTTAGCTTCTGTGTTGTACTCTTTGTGTAAATTACCAGGGTAGCGATTGACTTGAGCATAGCAATCTTCGTAGGTTCGATAAATCCCAGGCATGTGACCAACATGCACTACATACCATGCCATGGTTGCCTATACATTTAAGTAAATTAGGCATGTGGTAAGTGGTAATAGTAACTCACTAAACTAGGGAAGCATAAGAGTAAGAACATTGTTCGACAATACATTGTCAGTATTGCTCATGTGCAAGATGAATAACCAAATTCTTCATTGCTCCCAATAGTCATATTATACCGATTGGTTTATGAATTTTGGAGGAAGCTGAAATTGACTTATATAGTCATATCTTAATAAAATCCACTTATTCAGGTGTCACCTATCTATGTCATGTTTTACATTGCCATTAGTATCTAAAAAACCTCTCATTGATGCATTGGTAATCCACACACTATGATTGTATCAAGATCACACAATGCATCATCATCAGTAATCATCTAAAATCTGCTAGAAAAGACTATCTTAGTAAGGATGCTAGAAAGCTCATAAAAACCAGCAAATGCCCTCCGAAGTCATAAGGCATTTCTTTATTTTTTGTTCCCTGAACTAACGGTGCAAACATTGAGGGATGACTCAAATGTTAGGTCAGTGTACTAAGGCATGACAGTCATGATGAGTTTGGTCGGCGTCCGAGCCTTGGCCAGACAACTTAATCTAGTCCTAGACATTTAAAATTGGATGCCTGGGATTCTGGCCTAAACAAACAAACATACCCTAACAGCATCATCAGTGTGGGCATACACTATCAACTGTCTTAAAAAACTATAATACACATAGGAGTGGATGTATTAGAACTATTTTTTCCTAACACAATGTATATTTGTCACTTTCTTCTTGTCCCAACCACTCCATGTTATGCCATCTTGTGACTTGGTCACTTTACTCATCCTATGCTCTTGAGAAAATGCATGCTAAGCCACAACGTATAGCTCCATATGTGTTTCTATGATTTGTCAGGTGAGGCACCGACTTCTTCTGCAAGCTACTCTATCTAGCAATCCACAAAGCCACTGAGGTCCCTACTTTTTTCCTTTACCTGGCATCCGAGCCTACGTGGTCTAAGGAGACCACTAATACTCACGGAAGATGGAGTTGAGATGACCATGATTATA
Source organism: Miscanthus floridulus (assembly GCF_019320115.1). Lineage (NCBI taxonomy): Eukaryota > Viridiplantae > Streptophyta > Magnoliopsida > Poales > Poaceae > Miscanthus > Miscanthus floridulus. The sequence continues at coordinate 6,807,065 of NC_089583.1, read as the reverse complement.
CGTGTGATGTGGGTGATACAAAAAAATCAGCAATGTTACTAGCCATAGGTGGTGGAAGGTAGGAACCAGGAGGGAGAAGCACTACTATGAGGCGCTAACACCATGGGGCATTTCATCAAACACACAGTGGGCAGTGAGCCACGCACTCACCATAGGGGAGGGAAAGCAGCTGTCCGCGTGCTCTTGAAGGCCTCGACGGTGGGAGTGCTCCTAAACACACTCACCGGGAAGGAGGAGGGGCACAACCGACGTCGTGGACAACGAACGAGGGCGCAGACGGCGTAGTGCTCTAGCTTGGGGCGGTGGATGGCATGGGGTGGTGCTCCGACTTGGGGCGGTGCTCCAGCATGGGCCAATGGATGGCGTGGGGTGGTGCTCCGACAGCGTGGGGGGAGGGGTTGGCGTGGGGTTGAAATGAATATGGATAATTTCAACTCGTGCCTCTTTTATACTAGTATCTCATCATCGCCAGTTGTAAGTCAAAACCGACAATGATGGCGGTACATCATTGCCAGGTCACTCCCCAAACCGACAGTGATGGGTGTACATCACTACCGGCTCATTCCCCAAACCGGCAGTGATGTGGTTTAGGAGTTAGGTGTTAAGTAGGTGTTTACACCAAAATTTGGAAGAAGGGTCATAGGGACTCGAAAGCTCCCAAGATCATGTCATCAAGGAATCAATTGCATGATCGGAACCGGCTGATTCGAACGCAAAACTAGAATTGGCTTTCTTCAGATAGCGCTAGTGGATAATGACAAAGGTTATGATCGGCGCCAGGACGAGACATGTTGGACTCTACAAAAAGGGAAAGATTAGAGTCCAAGTTATCTTAAATTAGGAATGTTTTCTCTAGGTTCAAAAATTGTAATAAGTTGTGCTTAGACATGAGTCATGCACAGGGCCCGAGTATAAAAATCAAACGTCGGCTATTGTAAAAAACAATAATCAATCCAATATACAAGTCATTTACTTTTTTGGCTCTGGCCACCCCTTAGGAGGAGGAGTAGAGTAGATCTCGATGAGTTCTTCAGCATGTATAGCTGCGTCGATCCGGTCAACCTCCACTACTTGTTGTAAGTACCGTCATGGCTTATACCTCTGTTCGTACGGCTGCATCAATCCAGTCGACCTCCACTACAACTCTGGTATAAGTTAGTTATCGATTCTTGCTTAGTTCAAGTATGGCTGCATCGATCCGATCGACCCCCTCTGCATGAACTAGATCAAGGTCAAGTTATCAGCTCTACCTTAGAATGGTAGTATTTGGTAGATTCATTAAGTTACCGATATTGCTTATTGCTTTCATTATTCATCTAAATTATAGCAATATCACTCTGCCCGATTGGGATTGATCTAGATCGGCCTTACATCATATTTAGCCCAATGTTTGTTAATCTAAAACTGATCCAATCTGTACATTAAATGATGAGTTATGTTTTATCAGCTGTTTTACATCAATCTTGATCGTGCATAGCGTGCGGTTAAAGCATGTTGCATCTTGAGTAGATTTATTGGCTAGCGAAAACCGTTCCATGGCCCGTTATCATAGCATGTGTGATTCTGCCTCACACCCCACTGTTAGCACCATGAAGTGGGGATCATTATTTGGTAGATCTATTCCTGATAAGGCATGACTTTAACTATGCGCTATGCCTGAATTGGTTGTTTTAGCTGATATCGAGTGCTTTCACAAACAGTTCGCATCACGATATCGTTTCAGTAAAGATAGGTTGAAAGATGTGTTAGCCCCATGATCTTATTATTGTATTATGGCCTGCATGATTCTACCTCATGCCCCACTGGTCATAGCGATAGATGAGATATAACATATTTATTAGATTTATCTTTATTAAACAGTTAAATGTTATTGAATTGTTTCTTTACATAAAAGGGGTTCGGTTGCTTGTAATCATTGGCTCAGCATAAACCAATCATTATTGACATCTTATTGCCATTGATTAATATGCTCAAATAACGACATTTATCTTGAATGATAACCGATTCTTCTTATACAACCCAATGAGCTTTAACTGATTTATTCTCATGAATATGCTGGAATCGATTGTTTAGTCGATCTCCTTTCATATCAGTTCTTAGAGCCACACATTCGGGACTGTCTGGCAACACCAGCAAGTTCCGCCCTTAATTACTAATAAGCTTTCTCTCCTTGTCAATTATAGGGTCAAAATGACTAGCACGCCTCAGGAGGAGTGCACAGGATCGACCGTCCCTGCGCTGAAGCTAGGCGGATCTATAGCTCCATCGAGCAGACCCTTCCGGCTTGCTACGTGTGTCCTCAACACGGGACAAAAATTCTATGTCGACAGTAGGATAACTTTTCATTTTCTTTTGAGCCCCTCTGACTGTCTCAATGGTTAAGACCCTTCAACCAAGCCCCCGAGACCCATGTTTGAGTCCGAGGCGGCCCAAAATTTTTTGTTTTTTTTAATTATTTAATTACTTCGGGAAATAGCTCATCACTGCCAGTTCTCATTATAAACCGATAGTGATGAGGGTACATCACTGTCGGTCATTCCCCAAACTGGCAGTGATGTGGTGCAGCATTTTTTTGAAAAAATGTAGCAGGTAGGTGTTAAGTAGGATAACTTTTCATTTTTTCTAAACTCCTCCGACTGGCTTAACGGTTAACACCCCTCAACCTAGCCCTCGAGACCCGTGTTCGAGTCCTAGGCGGCTCATATTTTTTTGTTCAATTTTAGCTCATCATTGCCGGTTCGCATTATAAATCGACAGTGATGAGGGAAATAGCTAATTTGGTCAACAAGATGAATGAGCAAATGCAATGAGATATCAAAGTAAGTCAACGAGAAATGCATCTCAAGCCTAATGAGAGTTTTGGCTATGTCCCGCTACAGCTGCTCTAGCGTGGACACATCAATGACCTTTTTTAAGATCGCGTTCAAGAACGAGCAAAGCTTTATGATTGGGGTGCGGACCTTTGGGGAGGATACCACGCAGGGCAACAGGGAGCAGCTGAGTCATAATGACATGATAGTCATGGGCCTTCATAGGGCCATAGTTGAACTTGAGTTCTCTCATGTTCACTAGCCTCTTTGGGTTCGTATAGTAGCTCATCGGGACTTTGAGTTCATTGAAGAAAGAAATATGCGCACGCTTTTCTTCCTTCTTCAATGTCTATGACGCAAATGGAAGTTCAAACTGGCCATTCTCTAGCTCCACGAGATGTAGCTCCTTCCTAATTCCCAAGTGTTGCATGTCCAGGCGTGTGGCTAGTGAATCATTCGATGTACCCCTGGTGTCCATCAAGGTGTTAAGAGTGTTAGTGCACACATTTTTAGTAATGTGCATGGGATCAAGACAGTCGTGTACACTCAGAAATGGCCACTAAGGTAGTTTCTAGAAAACTGATTTTTTCTTCCAAACACTCCCATCAAGCATTGCTACTGCGTTGTCCCCCTTCCCAAGGACAACCTCCAGTTTGTTGAATTCTCGAAGTATCATAGGCCCGTCTCGATATTTTGGAGCTAAGCGTTTCTCAATAGTACCGTTGAAATCTTTTCAGTTCCTGTGGTAAGGGTGATCCTTAGGTTGGAACCTACGGTGTCCCATATAAATTATCTTTAAGTTATTTGGCAGATTTACCGCATCGGTGTCATCCAAGCATTCGACACATCCAATATAGCCTTTTGTCTTCTCTCCGGACAACGAACCTCGACCTGGCAGGTCGGTGATTGTAGCGATAAGTACTCCCTTGATCATGACATGTTCCTTTTTGTACTCATCCCAAACATCCGGCACACCCTTTTCAAACATCTCCACTAGTTCATCGATCACTGGTTCCAGAAACACATCGATGTCATTCCCAAGTTGTCTTGGCCCTTGGATCAGTAGTGCCATCTAGATGTATGACCGCTTCATATAGACCCAAGATGAAAGGTTGTATATACAGAGCATCACTGGCCAGCTGCTATGATTGCTTCTAACCTGGTCGAAAGGATTCATCCCATCTGTGCTCAAAGCAAACCAAAGGTGTCTTACCTCTCCACCGATGTCTTTATAGAACATAGTATTGTCAGTCCTCTAGTCATGCCCATCGGCAGGGTGTCTCATCATTGTATCTTTCTTACGCTCTTCACCATGCCAGCGCAATAGCTTGGCTGACTTTGCGCATGCAAACGACCTATGCACCCGGAGAGCTATAGGAAAATACAAAACGACCTTTACAGGACCTCCTCTGGTCTTGGTACCCTCATTTGACGGCCCTTCCTTGTGCCGTGGAGCTTCATACTTGGGGTACTTGTCCAAGTCTTTGTATTTTTCTCCATGGTACAATATGCAATCATTGGAACACGTGTGGATTTTTTCAACCTTGAGGCCGATGAGGCAGATCATTTGCTTGGCCAATTATGTCTTTTCTGGCAACTCATTTTTTTTGGAGCATTTTCCTTATTATACCTAACAACTGATCGAAGCCTTTATCGCTCAATCCGTTTGTCGATTTGAACTCTAACAGCATGATGTCGGCTTCCGGTTTGCTCATTGGACAATTCCTATACAATGGTGTTTTGCCATCTTGTCTCATTTTCTCTAGCTTTCTCAGCTGTCTTTCACTAAGATATCCGGTCTCTACATTACGTAGCAGCTGAGAAATGCCATCGTTATCCTCGGTGTCATCAGCTAGCATGTTCCTAAACACATTATTAACCATCGCCATAGGTTCCATGTTGACACCGGGTTCCTCATCAGCATCATGGATGGCTACGTCAGGCATGTCCACATCATCATCGTTTTCCTGTAGAATATTCACACCAACCTCACCACGCATAGTTCATATCGTATAGTTTGCGATGAACCCCCTGGTAATCAAGTGCGATCGTATAGACTCAATTTGACAAAAGTTTCTTTGATTCTTGCAATCTTTGCATGGGGAGAAGATTGGGTTCCCATTCCTAGCATGGGCTTTGGCATCGGTGATAAACTGGCTGACGCCATGCATGTACCGCTTGTCCGTTTGGGACAGATGCATCCACTCTTGATCCATCTCTGCACAAAAAATACCGAGATAGTAATTACAAAGAAATAATAAGAAATCGAGCTTCATGAACAACAATTGTAGCTCGAAAGTACCATTTTTGGAAAACATTATTGTACACTAATTATTGGAAAATTGAAATTGGTAGCCCCGGCCCTGTAAATTAAAAATCATAGTAAAAAACAATTATTGCACAATAATGAAGAACATTTATTCTACTCTACTTCTAAGAACTAATTATAGCATCACATACTAACAATGATGATCTTGACCACCATGGAATAATTAGCTAGGAATTTAAATGTGTTGACACCAACCTTTTGGATGATGGATTCACCACAATTTGAGCCTTGCACAAATGTCCAATTGAAAAAGTGTTCTTTAGAATGGAGAAAGAACTAGAATGAGAATCAAGCAATGTAGACATCAAAACAAAGATAATTAAGCAACAAAATCAAAGGAGTGGATGTTTGTCACTAACCTTAAAGAAAAGAGATCAAGCCATTCTTCAAAATCCAAGCGCTAGCTTCATGGTGAACAGTAGACACAACAATGGAGGGAAGGGCCCAAACGCGCGTCTCTATTCTCGGGATGGAAGAGAGGAGGAAGGAGAGGACGGCTACAGCCTTTTTGTGTTGTAGGCTTATCACCGTCGGTTGTTAGCTAGAACCGACAATGATAGATCAAAATCACTGTTGGCTCTTGGCTTAAACCGGCAGTGGTGAGTGGCCGCCAAAACACTACCGGTTCAAGCCACAAACATATAGTGATGTGGTCCTTCACTGCTGGTTTTAGCCTAGCCCCAATCATTTTCTCATTTTCAAGCTCATAACCGGCAATGAAGGTACATTACTGCCGGTTGTCACAAATCTGGCAGTGATGAGGCCGGTAGTGATTTCCAAATCTGGGGTAGTGATATGCCATACAAGGTAGTTATGTATGAGCGTTGAATCTGGTTGATGTGTTCTTTGTGTCATTATATTTGTCCATTAAGGAAAATGATCTACTATCGTGTCTAGCTAAATAATGAAGCCGCTCTGGCTTCATCATTTACAGATCCAACCCTAATTCAACATCACATATATTCAATAGAACTAAATGATGCACACTTAATAGAAGTAAAGCAATAACTCCGATTCAACATATAATGATTCATCATCACATAATCGATTCACTCTACAAGCAAGTGGATTCACAATAAAATCTTGAATTTGTGCTAGCAAATGAAACAAATAATTGGCAAAACAAGCAGCTCTTGTTGTGGTTATCGCCTACATATAGTGAATTTTACCACCGCAAATAGCACCACAAACATAGATCTATGCCAGTTCCCTCCATCGTCATTGCAAGCGAACCTCCATTGTGGTGTGCTTCCTTCTACCGATTATTCGTTTGGCAAAGACCTACCAAAAATCAAATTAATGAAATGCAAAATATTTGCATTCTTCAATTTGTATCATGCTACTATGCTTGGCAAGTGAAGCAAATCAACATATTATGCTTGGTACATGCCATCCCTATCGGTTCATGTATTGCCAGTTGTAATGTGGCAATTGTAAAGCTTGTTTCTCTAGTGCCACGCCTTCCCCCTACCACTTTGGTACTTCTAGGGCCATCGAAATCACATGCCACTATCGCGATGTGGTGGCGCCAGGGCTATCCTCAACTCATCCCCCTTCATACATCACCCTTGAACGTTTATTCTTTCTTCTCATCCCCAATCTAGATCTCTTAACTTCCACCATTCACTCTGGTTTAGGTGTAGTTTGGTGTGTTATGCAATATAATGGTGCCACGACGTGGCTGACAATGACAATGACACATTGTATCCGACATGCTCCGCCAGCCTTGGAGGCTGCAAAGTGGCTGACAGCAAGAATGGCACATTTTTGTAATGATCCTAAGTATGATATGATGCACCTTTGTAAGAGGATGTCTAAAGATAGAATTCTATCCATTTTTTGAAGAAAAAACTTAGACCCATTTTGCTCATCTTGTAGTAATCTTAGTTGTGACTGATGGTAATCACATTATAACTTACTCGCTCTATCCATTTCAAAATGTTGGTTGGTTTAATTTTCCTTCGTCAAAATTCTCTGAGTTTAACCAACTTAATTCATAGAAACGTAAGTATGTACAACATTATTTTAGTTTCATTAAATCCATCATAAACATATCTTAATAGTGTATTAATTTCATGATGTAGATGTTAATATATTTTTATATACATTTAGTTAAAGTTAGGTAACCGTGACATGGGAAAAAAGCTAAAGTACCTACCATTTAGAATGGAGGAAGCACTATATATTACTAGCACATGTATGTTAGACTTTCCTTTGCACCAGGTAAGAAAGTGCCATTGTTTCATTGTGCACCTGTCCAGCCCACGCTTTTCACCTCACACTTGGACCAGTGAAGTCAAAATGTGTTTTGAATTTGCACCAGGTAAGAAAGTGCCATTGTTTCAAAATGTGCCTACTGGAAACTGGCGCTTTGCCGAGTGCCGTAGGCACTCGGTAAAGCCCGAAATACACTCGGCAAAGGCTTTGCCGAGTGCCAAAAAAAGACATTCGGCAAAGACGCATTTTGCCGAGTGCCGAAAAATGGCACTCGGCAAAATGCATCTTTGCCGAGTGCCGAAAAAAAACACTCAGCAAATCCATCTTTGCCGAGTGCCGAAAAAAACACTCGGCAAACCCGTCTTTGCCGAGTGCCCGATAAAATACACTCGGCAAAACTTCTGGCACTCGGCAAAATGCCGGTTTCCGGTAGTGTTATATTATGTGGTGAAACCACATCAGATATGAACCATAGAGGAAAATAAATCTCATTAGCCTAGCTAGGACCATATTTCACGAGGTTTAATTGCTCATTATATTAGGTAATGATGATGTCACACGAGTAAATTAATATCGTCTCCCTAGTACATTGGGAACAAACAAATAACATGATATATATTTATAAAAAAACAAATAACACCATATATTCAATACAATTGTTTTGACAACATGATACATCTGGGAAACTCTATAATTAATAAGGTCGATCTATCGTATAGTATATGTATATTCTCTCTGTATAAGAACCTAGCACCTGCCATGCAGGTCCCACATGTCAGTTTGGTGTTTCGTTGGCGGGTTTCGTTCTCTGCTGTGGTGCTGCGTGGTGTGGTGGAGCTGCAGTGGACTCCCAACCAAAAAATCTAGCATGCACAGAACGAAGAACGAACAATACAGCCTCCTGCAAGTCTCCTAGGCATATGATCCTCTAGTGTCATAGATGGAGAACACACTGGGGCTGGGGTCCGTCAGCTCCATCACCATCCTGCCAATGTCGTCCCAGCTGGACCCATCTTTGTAGTACATGTCGTCTAGCCCACCGGCAGCAGGGCTACTGAGCACTCCGTGGTGGAACGCGGCCATCGTCGGTGACGGCAGCGGCGCCGTGGCCGCTGCATGCAGCGCGTGGCTGTTCCACTGGGCCTGCTGAAGCTGCTGCTGCTGCTGCTGGCCGTAGCCGTAGCCGTAGTCGTAGTCGTCTATCACCGCCGGAGCTTGCAGCGGGGTCTGTGGCAGGTCGTTCGTGTACTCGTCCCCGGTGTCCGACTCGAGGCTGCCGGTGACGGAGCTAGACTCCCCGGGCTGCACGACGACGGCCGCGGCGGCGGACACCTTGCTGCCGGCGACCTGCTGCTGCGGGTGCTTCTTGTAGGTGAAGTTCCTCCTGAAGATCCGGCAGATGGTCCACACCTCCGCCTCTTGCTCGCTGGGCGAAGTGTGGGCGCTCTCAGCGCGCGGCGGGAGGCGGAACTCGTGCAACATCCACTCCGTCTTGGTGCCCTTGCCGGCGCTGCCGCGGTAGAACACAAGCGACTTCTTCAGGCCGATGCGGTCGCCGGCGCGGCCGGAGGCGGCGGAATGGATGGGGCGGTCGATGCCCGTGGCCTTCCAGAAGCCGGAGCCGGTGACCCTGTTGGGCCTGATGCTGTTCCTGTACTTCCTCCCCCGCAGGCAGAAGAAGTACCATTCCTTGTCTCCCGAGATCGAGGTCGACTCTGCATACATGCATGCATCAGTGATCAGTTATCAATCATTATATTGCTCCAAAGTCCAAAGTTTATATCTCCAATCAAAGCAACAATTTTTATTTGTTCATTCAGTCATGCATGAATTATTTGTTGCAAGCATATAAAAAACGATCTTGCATGAAATTGTAGTAGAGTAATCACCACACATGCATCAGTTTGTGTATATTGCATAATCAAGCTAGCTAGCTAGCTAGCTACTTACTTGGAAGGTCCCATGGGTCGTGCTTGTAGATGTCGAAATCCTTGATGATCTCGATGCTAAGGTGCTTCCCGGCCACCTTCCGCCGGAGGTAGAAGGTGACCAGCTCCCCGTCAGTGGGGTGGAACCGGAACCCCGGAAGCATGTCTTCCTCCTCCTCGTCTCCCACAAGCACCACCTCGTCTTCTTCGCCATGGTCGCCGCCAGCCATGATCTCTTTTGCCATGTAGTGTTGTTCTTCTTGCACCACCAACGATGTAGAGCTAGTCGGTATGCAACAATAAGTGCTTGCTTGGTTCAGTTTAGATATCCTTGCTGATCAGCTGCTATCTATATCTAATCGAGTTCTTGTTACTCTTTGATCAATAGCTAGAGTAGCACAGCTGCTATCTATGGATGCTAGCTCCTGCTTCCTTTATGTTCTTGCAACATGAAAGTAGCTAGGGCTCTATATATATATATACACATGTGATGCGGCGGATGCTAGCTCTTGTGTACTGAACTTTGTCCCAGAACATGGGGTTTGAGCTACGAAGGTTCATGCATGCTTATGCCTGGTCAAAGCTACGAGGTTTGACTTGGTTTCTGGCTCGCTAGGCTATACCAACCTGCTGTCTTTTTCTTGATGATATTTGCCCGTATCTACATGCATGTCTCCTTGACTGTTATTCGTCCAAGATGAATTACCATGCCCCTGTGGCATGCACGGTGACTTCTTCCTTGTCTACTGCGTTTGTATCCTCGGTCTCTTCGTAGCGTAAGTAACCCCTCCACGGTTGTGCCGCCACGTCCAAAAGCACGCCGCCACAATTTACCTTTAAGCTTCTCAGAAATTGGTAATTCGTGTGTTTTATTACGCTCGTGCTTTTGAATGCATGGTTGTTAGCTGCTTGCATTGTTGACCTTATTTATCCTTTATTTGCCGTACAACCTAGCGACTAACTGTACAGGATAGAACGTCAACAACAACTGAGGCAAATTAAAGCGCCTCCTCGAAGCTGTTGATCTCGTTCTTCACTTTTCACCTCAATATTATCAGAGGAAAAAGAAACTGCTATATCTACCAGAAACGTTAATACACAGATGTAGTAGTACACTAGAACTGTGTAACAAAGTTCCGATAAACAGTCACTATACTCACTAGTATTATCCTTGCCATTGGATATACTCCTTTCGTTCTAAATTATAAGTCATTTTAACTTTTTTGAGAGTCAACGCATTTAAAGTTTGATCAAATTTACATAATAAAATAATATCATTTATGATCCCAAATAAATATCATTAGATTCTTCATTCGTTAATTATATTTTCTTAGTATAACTATTTGAGGTCATAAATCTTCGTAATTCTTCCTACAATTTTGGTTAAACTTGAGATACTTTGACACTCTAAGAAAGTTGATTGACTTATAATTTGGAACAGTGAGTATTTAACTACAGACAGTAATTCTTATATACTGTGATCAATCATATAATATATATTTATCTGTGAAAAAAAAAACTGTGTACCAATAGCTCAGCATGCATGTCATCATCACTATCCCATTCGCACATATTTTCTCGAGTTCTTTACTTAATTAGTACTACTATATGTTTTTTTTTCCTGTTGGAGTATATGCTAGGTGCTAATAACTAAACCACTTGACTGTCACTTTTTTCTATAGAAAGGTAGAAAGGGACGTTTTTTTTCCTTGCGAAAGAAGTAGAAAGCGAATTTGGCGTCCAACTACCGAGCCGGTTCATTGTGTGAAGAGCCGTGCCATGACAAATATTCGCAACACCAACCACCTAAGCCGTAAGGGTTGATAGCAGGACCACATCCAAAAGATTGCCTCTTCCACACTCAATAGACATCACAATCACCCAACCCATTCACGTGAGAGCTCCCTATCCCTATCCCCATCTAAAACCCTGGTTCCTTGTGTGGTGGCGGGTCAAAGTTTGGCGGCCATGCGTGGGAACTAGTCAGGTGGTCTCAGGTAGCGGGAAGAGGGTGAATCGCGCCCTTAACTGGGTGCCACACTTGGCCGCTCGTGAGAGGTGGTGGGCCAGAGGTGGTTGGCCTGCACTAGTAGAGAATAGACCTTTGATCCTCGGTTAAAATGGGCTCTAGTCCCGGTATTTTTTGCGCCCGAGACTAGAGATACCTTTAGTCCCGGTTGGTGGCTCCAACCGGGACTATAGGTCCCTCCCAACGGCTAATGCGCCAGACAGAGGTGGCAGGGACCTTTAGTCCCGGTTGGAGCCACCAACCGGGACTAAAGGTAGACTTTTACTCCCAGTTGGTGGCTCCAACCGGGACTAAAGGTCCCCCCTTTATATCCTAGCCGTCTCCTTCTTCCTCCCCGAGCCCGAGCTCAGCACATTTTGAAGCTCACTGCACTAGTGTTCTTGCTTCCTCCCTCCATTGTTCCTCTATCCATTCTTCGATTCCTCCATCGATTTCTTCGATTCCTCCGTCGATTCTTCAGTTGTAAAGGTTATCAATCTCATACTCTCATTTTTCACAATTGTCTTATCTCACTTTGTTCACTATATATATGGTTCTTTATTGTGGTTTTTTTCATTTGTAAGCAATTTGAGCTCAAAATCACTTCAAGCTTGCATATTTACATGAAGGAAGGTTAAAGTAGCTATTAAAAACTAGTATTCACCGTTCATTTGTAGCATGCATAGCCCACTTCATTGTTTAGAGATATAGAGAATTTTAGAGTTTTTTAATTTTATTTGTTTATAAAATGAGAAATTTATAGTGTATTGAAAAATGAGTATAGGGACTAGTGCCTCCGACTGGTATGACAGATGCAATGCAAGGCTGTGCAATAGGAAGCAAATCCATTCTCTTTTGACGATACGCCCGAACAGCCGGGCCTGACAGATTTGGTGGTTGAACGGGTCCGTCGGCCGTCGCCGTGCGACTGTACGACAAAGAACGGCATCGATCGACCATAGTATTTTATTGTCCGGAGTCCGGTCCGGGGTGCAATGCAACGCAATGACAATTGACAATGCGTTGCTAGGTCAAAATATGGTCATTTCTATGGACTCCGCGACTAAACATTTTATTTTAACTTTTTATGAAATGAAAAACTTAGAAAATAGTTAGAAAATTATAGAAAATCCGTACTAGTTGAACTTGTAGACCGTGTTCAGCTTGGCCAGCATGTTCTCTACCGAGCGGTAATGGACATCAAGGAGGAGCTTTGATTCTATGAGGGAGAGCGGCAACTGTCGTGGAAGACCGTGTTCCCTTCCTCGTAGAATCGGAGCTCTTCCTTGACCAAGTACGGTGCCGTCCGGTGGAGAAATGCTCGCCGAGATGATCATGTAAGCAAGGTCAACTAGTATGGATGGTTATTTATTAAAACATGTTTTTGAGCTATAAATCCTATTGGCCGTCTTCTTCCTCCCCGAGCCCGCCCGAGAGCTTAAGTTCAAATTTGAGCAGTGTTCTTACTCTTTCTCCATCCATTCTTCGATTCCTCCATAGAGATATAGGTAATTTTATAGTTTCTTAATTTTATTTGTTTATAAAATGAGAAATTTATAGTGTATTAAAAATGAGTATAGAGAGTAGATGGCAACTGCTTCCGGGTCCTCGGCCTCTCATGGGTTTCCAAAGCGACTTAGGCCGGGCCTCCCTCTCATTCCATGCGGCAAGTGTCGTGATGAGACAGATTGTGATGGAGTACCGAGTGAAGAAGGAGGGTCCCAACAAGGATCGTATCTTCTACAAGTGTCTGAATCGCAATGTGAGTTATTTTATCGTATTTAATGATTATGGTTAGTTTATACCAATTTTCATGATGATTGTGATTAAAGTTCTAATTTTTTGTTTTAATTTCAGTGGAATGGCAGTGGACGATGTGCAGGCTTCTACTGGAAGAAAGAGTATGTTGAACTCGTGCAAAAATATCTTACGCAACAGGCAGATATGGCGGCTAATGAGGCAGTGATCCAGCCGAAGAAGCCCAAAGATGTTGCACAATCAAGCGGATCTGCCTGTTTTAGTTGAGATTGGTCGTAAAATCCTTGTGCTCCTCAAATGTATTTTAGCTTTAGTTCTTTTAGTTGTAGTTGAGATTGTCTACATTGTAGCGATGCTTTCATAAATTTGTACCTTTTGTGGCGGCACACATGTTGTATAAATAATTAATTATGATCTAGGTTTTAATATGGTATTTATGCCATGTAATGCAGATGAGCCGGCATTGGATGTACAATGCTAATCGCCTCTCCCAAGAGTTCATTGACGGCGTGCATTCTTTGTTACGTGAGGCCGAGGCAAACAAACGCGACGGTTTCATGTGCTGTCCATGTGCCATATGTAAGAATACAGTGGAATATCCTTGCTCAAAGACTCTTCATTCACACTTGTTCAAGTCAGGTTTCATGCCAAACTATATTTGTTGGACGAAGCACGGAGAAACCGGCGTTGTAATGGAAGAAGGTGAAGAAGAATAATGGGACGACAATGATATTATTCCCAATGGTGCGTGCTTCAATGATACTGCAATGGGAGAAGCTGAAGAAGAGGTAGCCACAGAAGATGAGCCTGCTGATGATCTTTGTTAGGTCATTCGTGACGCACAAAGAGAATGTGAAAGTGAAAAGGAGAAGATCAAGTTTGAGCGGATGCTAGAAGATCACAACAAATTGTTGTACCCAACTTGTGATGCAAGGCAGAAAAAGTTGGGAACCACACTAGAATTGCTGCAATGGAAGGCAAAGCATGGTGTATCTGACAAGGGATTTGGAGAGTTACTAAAAATCTAAATGAAGATGCTTCCAAAGGACAATGAATTGCCCGCCACTACCTACGAAGCAAAACAAGTTGTCTGTCCTATGGGGCTAGAAATCAAGAAGATACATGCATGTCCTAATGACTGCAACCTGTACCGTGGCAAAGAGTACGAGAAATTGGATGCATGCCTGGTATGCCATGCATCGCGGTATAAGATCAGGCGAGATGATCCTGGTGATGTTGAGGGCGAACGTCCGCGGAAGAAAATCCCTGCTAAGGTTATGTGGTATGCTCCTATAATACCACGCTTGAAACGTCTGTTCAGAAACAAAGAACATGCAAAATTATTGCGATGGCACAAAGAAGACCGTAAGGTAGATAATATGTTGAGACACCCTGCTGATGGGTCCTAGTGGAGAGCAATCGACAAAGAATTCTCGGAGTTTGCAAATGACGCAAGAAACTTAAGGTTTGCTTTAAGTACAGATGGTATCAATCCTTTTGGAGAGCAGAACAGTAGTCATAGCACTTGGCCTGTTACTCTAAGTATCTACAACCTTCCTCCTTGGTTATGCATGAAGCGAAAGTTCATTCTGATGCCTGTGCTCATCCAAGGCCTGAAGCAACCTGGCAATGACATCGATGTGTACCTGAGACCACTTATTGACAAACTTCTCATTTTGTGGAATAAAGAAGGTGTACGTGTGTGGGATGAGTACAAACAGGAACACTTTGATCTGCAAGCATTGTTGTTCGTAACAATCAATGATTGGCCTGCTCTAAGTAATCTTTCAGGACAGTCAAACAAGGGATATAATGCATGCACACACTGCTTCGGTGATATTAGAGGTGTATTCTTGAAAAAATGTCGAAAGGTCGAGTACCTTGGCCATCATCGATTTCTTCCTGCAAATCACCCCGTAAGAAAGAAAGGCAAGCATTTTAAAGGGAAGGCAGACCACCTGACCAAGCCTCGCAACCGAACCGGTGAGAATGTACTCGATATGGTCAATGATGTGAAAGTCGTCTTTGGAAAAGGATATGGCAGCCAACCTGTTCCGAACGACGCTAACGGTCACGCACCCATGTGGAAGAAGAAGTCCATATTTTGGGACCTACCCTATTGGCAAGTCCTAGAGGTCCGTAGCTCGATCGACATGATGCACCTAACGAAGAATCTTTGTGTGAACCTGCTAGGCTTCATGGGTGTGTATGGAAAGCCTAAGGACATATTTGAAGCACGATAGGACCTGTGTTGTTTGAGAGAAAGAGACAACCTGCATCTAGAGAAGATAGATGATGGACGCCATTACTTACGTCCTGCCAGCTACACTCTAAGCAAAGAGGAGAAGGAAATCATGTTTGAATGCTTAAACAACATCAAGGTACCATCTGGATTCTCCTCAAATATAAAAGGGTATTATAAATGTGCCAGAGAAGAAATTCTGTAACTTAAAGTCCCATGACTATCACGTTCTCATGATGCAATTACTTCCAGTTGCATTAAGAGGAATTCTACCTCCAAATGTACGTCTAGCCACCGTGAAGCTATGTGCATTCCTCAATGCAATTTCTCAGAAGGCAATTGATCCAACTGATCTAGCTAAACTATAGAATGATGTGGTTCAATGTCTCGTCAGCTTTGAGTTGGTGTTCCCTCCTTCCTTCTTTGATATCATGACACACCTCCTAGTTCACCTAGTCAAGGAGATTTTCATTCTCAGTCCTGTGTTCCTACACAACATGTTCCCCTTAGAGAGATTTATGGGAGTCCTGAAGAAATATGTTCACAACCGTCCTCGCCCAGAAGGAAGCATCGCCAAGGGCTATGGAATAGAAGAGGTCATTGAGTTCTGTGTTGACTGTATTCCCGACCTTGACTCGATTGGTGTTCCTGAATCGAGACATGAGGGGAGACTAAGCGGAAAGGGGACACTAGGGAGAAAAATATATATTGGTACAGAGGATGATTATTTCAATAAAGCGCACTACACGGTTCTACAGAACTCCTCTTTGGTAGATCCATATATTAAAACACACAAGGATCTCTTACGATCCAAGTTTCTAGGGAAGACTGAAGCTTGGATTACGCATAAGCACATGGAAACTTTTGGCGGTTGGTTGCGAAAAAAATGTCAAGGTGATGAGAGCATCCATGAGCAACTGTATTTATTGGCTATGCAACCATCATGGCATATCATAACATACAAAGGGTATGAGATAAATGGGAACATATTCTACACAGTAGCCCAAGATAAAAGGAGTACCAACCAAAATAGTGGTGTTCGCATAGATGCCATAGACCCGAATGGGAATAAGCAGACATATTATGGCCGCATAGATGAAATATGGAAACTAGAATATGCACCTACTTTGAAGATCCCATTGTTCAAGTGCCAATGGGTCAAGGTGACCGGAGGCGGGGTAACAGTAGACAACGAGTATGGAATGACAACAGTAGACCTTAGTAATATTGGGTACAAAGACGAACCATTCGTCCTTGCCAAGGATGTGAATCAGGTGTTCTATGTCAATGATATGTCTACCAAACCAAAAAGAGGGAAAAACGATAATGACTCAACCAAAGAGCCAAAGCGCCACATAGTTCTTTCAGGGAAAAGAGTCATCGTGGGAATTGAGGACAAGTCGGACATGTTAGAAGATTATGAAAAGTATGACCGAATTCCGCCCTTCAAAGTGAACATAGACTCTAGCATCTTGGTAAATGATAAGGACACTCCATGGTTACGACGCGATCATAACCAAGGGACATACATAAAGAAGAAGTTCACTGCTGTACCCACTTGATGATATAGTGATTTAATGTAGTGTGTGTTTGAGATATTATGTAATAATTGTGAATTCAGATGTTTATTATGCCGTGTTTCAAATTAAATCAATGTTTGATTTGGTGGGATTTCTCTCTCGAAAAGTTAAATTAGGATATTGAATGATGAAAAATTAAAATATTAACGTTAAAATGATGTGAAAACAAATTTCCTATCCAAAACTAATAGTTTTAATAATTTTAATTAAACACTACATTTTTGTATTAACAAAATAATAAATATTAGTTACATTATGTTTTATAATTATAACAAAAAATAAAAAAAAAGTTAGGTTATACATTTTTCCTATGTGCAATAAAGAAAAAGAAAATCCATATTTTTAACAAAATAATTTGATGCCTTTTATTTAATTTACTATGTATTTAACAAGAAAATCCATATTTCTATTAAAAAAATTTGCTCAAAACAGGCGGGAAACGAAACTACAGGCCACCTTTACTCCCGGGTGGGAAGGGAAGCCCACCCGGGAGTAAAAGTGGCCTGCAGTTTTGTGGCCCGCCAAAAAACCCTTTACTCCCGGTGCGTGTTATACCTTTACTCCCGGTTGGTAAAATGCACCAGGAGTAAAGAGACATTTACTCCCGGTTGGTAATACGCACCGGGAGTAAAGAACTTTTACTCCCGGCTGGTGGCTGGCACCGGGAGTAAATCTCCCTGGTATATAACCGCCAGTGCCTGGCGCAGATCGATCCGCTCCTCTTCTTCCTCGTTGAACACCGCCGCCCTCTTCTTCCTCGCACCGATGCCGTTTCGTCTTCCGTGACACCGGAGCCCGCGCTGAGACCTCGTGCAGCCCTCCACCGCCGACGACCTCATGTGGCCCTCCACCGCGCGTGCCCGTGGCCCTACACCACGCGCGCCCGTGGCCCTCCACCGTGCCCGCCCGAGGTGAGTTCGTCTCTCGGCTTTCGTGACAATGGCGCTCGCGCGGCTGTCATGGCCACTGGCCGGGTTCCAAAAACTAGTGAGAAAACAACGCTAGCCTTATGAACCACCGTGCAAGTTTCGTTTTGCGTTTTGGCGCGTTGTCGTGGACAGACTGTTTTGGCATGCGCGAAGTAGTTAAAACATTACAGCAAATAAAATCTGCACAAACAAAAAATATTATATTTTGCTGTGATACTGAATATAGATGTTCTAAAGTAAATTACAAATGTCCTAGATTTTATATACGCAAATATCATATAAAAATAAAGGAAAACTTCAACGTTTCTTCATTTGTGAACTTTGAATACAGATATAATATATTAATGTTGCTAAAGTAATATGAGCATTACATATTTTTTTGGGAAGACTATCTTCAAACTTTATATCATAGCATCAGAGAAGTACTGTGCCTGTAGAAGAAGAAAATAAATTCTTATCATTTCGGAAATAGTAATGGTTATATTAGCAATAAGACACATATATCAAAATAGTAACGAAGTTACATTTCATAATGACTTATACTTATATTATCAGCATAGAATTTTCTCATAAATTCTAAATTCACCTTGTAGTGTTGAGCTGTTACTGTTTGGAATAGGAATTTTGCATGTAGAGCTAACACATCAGCCTGTAGTTAATAAAGTGACTATGTTTAGTTTAAGATATATGATGAATGACTACATGGTTCACATGGTATATAGGATCACATCACGCACCGACACCGCCCCGGCCCGCCTCACGTCGTCATCGTCAGCACGCCGGCCCGCCTCACGTCGTCGTCGTCAGCACACCAGCCACCACGCCGACACGTATATATACGTCATTTGTATTCATATGCATGTATATATACATCGAGGAGCACCGCCGCCCTTGTTCGCCCATGCGTTTCTATGTATACGGCGGAGCACCGCCGCCCTCGTTCACCCATGTGTACAAACATATATACGGCGGAGTGGAGCACCGCCACTCTTGTCACACTGCCCTCTCTTGCGTCCTAGTCGATCAACATTTGTATTATCGTTATTGTTAATGCCAAACAATCACACCAGGGCGAACCGCGTTGTTGATGTCACCGACGTGGTTCACCCTAGTCACCGACGCAATTCGCCCTCGGCCGTTTATGTATAGCCCTAATTCACCCTAGTACCGACGCAGTTCGCCCTAGTGTGGCAAATTGAGTCCGTGACCGAGGGGCAAGATTTGACGTACTATATATTGGTTTTGTTTTTTGAAGCTAGATGGCCGACCCGAGAAACATGGATGAGGAGGAGTTGATGATGAATTTGATCAACACTGGCACTCAAGTTGCCGGCGATGATGGTGCTAAAAATAACGTGCAAGAGGATGTAGATGACGGGAGTCAGTACTTAGCTCTTGAATAAAATAAGCAACAACATATTGGTCAAGTATATATTTTTATTATTAGCTATATATATTATCATATGTCTTATGTGTGCTCATGACATTAAAAATAAAGTTTATGTTTTGTAGCCCTCTGGATCGACATCAACAACTACGGCGAAGAGTAAAAATGTTCGAGGTCCCAAAAAGCCATTGGAGGGCCGCTTCATCATCTCGGAGTTCAATGTGGATACAGGCGAACCAGGGGGGCCAAATAAAATGAAATTCGTGCACCACTGTGGTTACCTTGTATGGGACCGGCTCCCGATCAGTACCCACGAATGGAAGAAGAAGACCAATGCTCCTCATATCGGTTTTGTCTCCGATCATGACAAGACGTTAATTTGGAATGATGTCTTGGAACATTTCACACTCCAAACAGATGGTTATGGTGATATAATAGATGGTGATGAATTGAAGGAGCGAGTTAGGGATTGGGCAATGAAGAAGATGGCCATCCAGTTTCAGACTTGGAAGAAACACCTATACACGACGTATGCCAAGAAGAACATAGCACCAGATTTTACCGTCCCATGCCCGATCTCAAAGCAGAGGCCCTATTGGGATGAGTTTATACAGTACAAGACGTCGGAAGAGGGTGTGAGTCGGGTCATAAAGAACCAATGTAATGCCCAACAGAAGACATACCACCATAACTTGGGATCAGGTGGCTACCCGACTGCCATGAAGAAGTGGAACAAAATGGAAGCAGACCTTCTTGCCAAGGGTATCACACTAGAATCACTCGAGTGGGGAGAGCGTGCAAAGAATTGGTTTTTCGCTCATGGGGGAACACTGGACCAGGAGACAGGGAAGTGCATTTATGGCGCAAGACTGCAAGAAGCAGCAGAAAGATTGTTTTATGCTCAGAGAGCTACTGCTAGTGGTGCATTCAGGCCCAACAGAGAGAAGGATGAACTGATATACACCATCGGGACTATTGAACATGGTGGCCGAACTAGAGGCAAAGGAAGTGTCTCGTGGGAGCATGGATTCCCTCAGGATAGACCTTCCTATAGAAGCCGTCAGAGAAAGAAGGAAGAAGAGGCACATCGGCTCTAGAGGTTGGAGGAAGCGGTGCGTGAAGCACAGGAGCGGGAAAAAAACCTTGAAGCGAGAATGCAGGAGGAAATCAGAAGGCAAGTGCAAATAGCAGTGAGTGCAAGCAAGCAGACATCAGAGCTAGGAATCAACATTAGCCAATCTATTCAGTTGAAAAGCAGCTGCGCTTCCACAGAGGTACCAAATCAAGGGGACATAGGACTCGCTTCCCTGTGGATGACGTCACTAAACCTTTTACATCGTGTGAGCTACACATTCTGAAGGGGAATTCCACAATCAAGGTGGCTATCGGTCTTGTTAATCATATCGACCAAACCAAGACACCAAGGATTCATGGGAATATAATCCAAGAAGGATATGCTACCATCTCGGTAGATAAAGCTGAAAAAGGTTTTAGTGATTTGCCTCTTGACATTCCTGGAGGTGATGGCGAGAAGACTCTAGGAGAAGCGGAGAAGACATTCATTCTATGGCGCAAGCGCTACATCATCATTCCCGGGATGTCGCCTCCACCTCCTCCTGAACTACCTCACCATAGGTGCGGATGAAAACACTACATCATTAATTTATATTGGCTTAAATAATTAACAATCTGCTCATAATAATATGTCATTCCTTTTTTTGTAGCAGATCCTCCCCCAACCTAAATCCAATTGTTCAATCGCCAGATCATCATAGTGCTCTGTACGATGACAATGTGTTGGAAGGCAAGGCTGCATCCACACCATCTCCAAGGAGGTCTCCAACGCCGCTGCCACCACCTCCAAGGAGGTCTCCAATGCCGCTGCCACCACCTCCAAGGAGGTCTCCAACGCCTCCCCCGCCCCCACCTACCAAGAAGCCAAGTACCAAGAGGCCAGCCCTGCAAACGAAGAACTAGTCCCCGCTGGCAAAAAAAGCCACCGTGAAACCAAGGAATATTCCCAAAATAATATCTGAACAGAAGGAAGAAGTAACTGATGCATATAAAAAAGATATGTCCAGATTCTATGACAAACTTAAAAAGAATCAAGAAGCAAGGAGAAACCCGGAGAAACCGTACTTCTTCGTAGCTCCAGATATTCTAAGAAAAAGGGTGGCTTCTTACCAGCAATAACAGCGGGAATCTCGTAAGCCATCCAAATCAATGTTATCGGACTATGACCGCACTCTCACCAAGTCAATTGAGGTGGCACAGAAAAAGAAGCGGGCAGGGAAAGGAGTTGCCCAACTCGGACAACAAGTGCACCAATCAGTCCCCCCGCTAGTTGTTGGTAATGAATATGGTTCGAATTTAGGATTAATGCATCAGGCAAACATACCTCCGGATGTCGATTTGGATCACCTTGGTGAATTTATTGATGAGATTGGTCTCGACCTTTACCAGATGTTTGGTGATGGAAACATTGAGAGTGCAGCGGTGGTTGATATTTGGAAGAAAAAATTTGTACTAGGCCAGAGTCTATACAACCCTCAAGCCTTATGTGATCTGGGGACGCAAATGTACCTGCTAAACAAGTGGTACATGCAGGCGTCTACCAATGGAGACTTCTGCGTTGGTGTCAGAATTAGAGATGAACATTGGTTCCATGGCGATAATGTTATGTATGTTGACTTTGCAGAATTTCATCAACTATGCCACCTGACCTCTCTGGACAAAGTTATCATTAGCTGTTATTGCCTGTAAGTAATAATTCTTTCGATCTATTATTAAACTCATCATATGTGTGTATATGCATATAAATTATCCTAACAAGTACTATATATATGCAGATTTACAATGACAGAGCTCAGAAAGGAAGGCTGCAATGAAATTGGTTTTGTTAATCCCCATATAGTATTCAAAGACCCAGTTACTCCAAAGACTAATTGGAAGTCTGAGTCAGAGAGTAACCTCATGGACTTCTTAGTGAACCAACGCCACAAGAAGGATATACTCTTTCCCTACAACTTTAAGTGAGTGTTAATAATGTCAATCATCCTTAATGGCTCATATGTTGATTCTAGTTAATTAATGAGTGTTATGCGTTATATCCTATAAACACATGCAGCAATCACTGGATATTGATGGACATCGATCTGGTGAAAAGTCACTTGATAATCTATGACTCGATGAGAAAACCACAACAAGACTACCAAGATATGATAGATATTATCCAGAGGTAACTTCGGTATCTCTAGCAACTATATATACACACAAACATGATGATTAACTATATCTGATGACGTGGAAAATTTTTTATTGGGCAGTGTTTGGAAAACCTTTATTGAGAAGCAACACATGGGAAAATGCAAAGCGCCACTGAATGTAATCCCTTTGAAAGTAAGTCCCCTGAATCACATCATCTTTATTAATTAAACATATAGCTTTCACCGGATCACCAGTATGGATGACAAATCTTTTTCTCGTAAAGTGGTGTCTGAGGTAGGAATAGGGGAACAACTACTGTGGTTACTATGTTTGCAAGTTTATCAAGATGGTCTCCCAAAGAACTCCTACAGAGAGACTCAAAGTACGTTAAAAATAAACTATATATTCATTTAATTATTATTTTTGATTGTGTTACTATGTCTTTATATATATATCTTTTTTGTACATATATTAATTTATTTTCCTTTAATTCAAACCTATAGGCTCGATGGTTGGAGAAAAAGGTCATACGGCAAGACCAAATCAAAGCAATTCAAGAGTCTATAGCCAGATTTTTTAATGAGCAGGTCATTGATTCCAAGGGCGAGTTCTACTTCGACCCAACACTGCCATTGAAGCCAAGCTAGAGGATGAGAGGAAACTTGTTATATCACAACAACTATAATGCAATCTTTTGTAATACATGCACATGAAATAATATAATGTAAAATACACATATGCATGCATGCATGCATATATATATATATATATATATATTTCTATGCTTGAATTGTGTGATTTAATAGGTTCATTGTGCTTGAACCGAAATATACTATACGCGCGTATAAATGTATAATTAGCAGCGTACAATACAACTTCGAAAACCTATTTTGAAAAGAAAACAAAAAAATGAAAAGAAAAGAAAAAAGAAAAAACCTTTAGTCCCGGTTCGTATTACCAACTGGTACTAAAGGGTGCCGGCCATCGTGGCATTCAGGAGGCACCTTTAGTCCCGTTGGTGTTACCCACCGGGACTAAAGGTCCCCCTTTAGTCCTGGTTCCTGACCTAGGACTAAGGGACCCCCCTTTAGTCTCGGATGCTTGCTCCCAGGTGGGGAACCGGGACTAGAGGGGGTTCCCCACCAGAAGTAAAGCTCTGTTCTCTACCAGTGCTGGCCCGTCTGGTCGTTAAGAGGCGAAGGGCGACCGACCACCCAATAGGACAACCCGCACCTAGGCAATCATAGTCATGATTGGGCCATGTGCCTAGTCATGAATGCATGGGAGGCGACAGGTACGCGGCCCCACCCAAGCACCTACCGAGAGGGCGGCCCGCCTCATCTAACGGTGCAAGCCACGCCTGGGCCTTGCATCAGGTGTTGTGCCTTGCCAAAATTCTCAACACCAATATCATTCTCAACTACGCTTTACTAGCATTTGTGCATAAGATTTGTTTGGATCTTCAGTCTCAACTTTGGGGGTTTGATTTCACCTTTTCATCCACGTAGAAAGGAGTTTTAGTTACAAATTCATGAACAGGAAGATACTACTTGCCATATGCAGTAATGCAAGGGGGGAGTATCAGGGCACTTTTGCACTTTCTAAATACTTATAGCCTAAGTGCATCAAAGAGTGGCCATAGATTCAAAGATGCATTCATGACTTGAGTTACAGTGATTTTTTTCAAATTGTCACTAAGGTCACACTCACAACATAGATTTCATTCCATGTGATCTGTATATAGTGTAACTATCTTTGCTCAAACATACCGATGGTATAATACAATAGTGGACATATGGCTTGTGCATAGGATGCAAGTGCTCAACTAGTGAAGGTTGATGACTTGATCAAGGAAGAAGGAGCTTATTGTATATGGGACATTACATAGTCTCGTATGGATAGAAGGTGAAGATCGAAGCAAGGCTTGGGTGCGAAGGACTGTGTGCAAGCCAAAGGATTCTTTTGGTGGAGACATTGTAACACCCTCGGTGTTACACCATAAATCATTTACTAAAACATGTCATGAGCATCATGTTTATGTGTTAATGCAAGTGATAAAGTGTGTAGATCAATTTCTATAACTCAAAACGATCAACTAAAATACGGAGCGAAAGTTGATTTGATAGTCATGTTATATCACTTAGGGTTTAAAACCAATTTTTATTAAGCAAAAATGCTATAGAACATGTGTGTGATACTTAAATAAAGTTTGAAGTACAAACTTTGTAGATGACAGTGAAATACTTGGGATCGAAAAATGATATTACTAGCTAATATTTCCACTAGCTTAGATATCACAAATCGAAATCAAATTCAGCTCTAAAACTTAGAAATTTTCAAGTCTGTCGACTGCTAGATATTGTTGTGTTTAGCAATTTATTGTAAGAGATTGGGTTAAGGAGTAGGGTAGTATTATGGCTTGTTTTAGTAGCCTAATATACCCTCTATGGTACAGCAAAAGTGCTTTGGGGATTGGATAAATGGTTTAGACATCTCGAACGCTTTAAAATCCATGCATAACATGAACTCGGGCCGTCTTCTTATGTTAGGCGCAGTCACCAGGCCGTCCTACCCTAATGTCGTGACATTGGTGCGTCGGGCGCGTGCGCATGTGGCCACGCTGGCCGTTTGCTGCTGTCGTAGCCTGGCCACGGTGGGCATGCCGCTAGCCGCCAACCACGAGCTGTCGTGCCCATCCCTCACTTGTGCCTGGTCGTCCTACCATTGTGCCACGCTGCTGCTGCTACCGTCACACCGCCTGGGCTTGGCCGAGGCCGGCCACAGCGAACCACTGGCCCTACGCCCTGCTGCTTTGCCTTGCACTACCGTTTGGGTGCCACCACGGCCGCGCTACGCTACCATCGTGTTCGCACTGCCAGCACTACTCACATCATGATGCTGCCGCTGCCATCACGTCATCGTCGTGTCAGCGCTGATCCACTACACCTCTGCGCTTTTGCTAGCCCTGTGCGTGTCGCCTCTACCATGCACATGTGGGCGAGCCGCCATCGCCACGCCATTTATGGCACTGTAGCGTGTGGGCCACACTGGTCAAACACGCGCACACATGGTCTGTAGCACCGGTGCATGGGCCTCCCGAGCCCACCGCTCGTGTCCCACCAAGGCGTTGATGAGCCGAGCCCACCTACCACGCCATCCCACTCTTTCCCTCTTTCTCCCTCTATTTTCCGCCGCTGTCACATCATGTCATGGTGAAGCCAGAGAGCGAGCACCTCTCATCAATTTCTCATGCTCGTGTCTCCGCCTTCATGCCCCCTCCCCAACTGACCCCACCCTATCTTGACTCATGTCATGCCTAGCTCTAATTTTGGAGCTTTGCCTACCGCCGTGCCGTTAAGGCCCGTCACCGCCCGCGTCGTGGCCAATCTCCACCACTTCATCCCGTGTCAATTCCTCTGCACCACTAGCTAGCCTTGGCCCCCTATTTGTCGTATGCACGCTGGTCGTAGCTCTAGTGCTACTACCTCGCCACAAATGTGGCCTTACCGATGCAGTCTGCCATTCACCTCGCAGCGCACATGTGGCCAGCCTCGCTCGGGTCATCTCTGGCTGAGCTAGCTTCTCGGTAAGGTCACTGGTGAGTTATCGTTGCTCACCCGCTACCCCTACCGCTTTGTTGTTGCTGCGTCTCACCTAAATGTCATCACCATTGCCATAGGGTGCCCGCCATCATGGAGAGGTCCTTCTATGATGTCTCAGCTCATGCAACCACCGCCCATCGTCTCGCGTCAAACCCTAGGTGAGGGTCGGCCTCGTAGATAGGTCAGCGAGGGTCCCGTGTGGCCGGCGTAAGCGCCAGTGCCACTGCTCGCCGCGCCAAAGCATGCGGGAATGGCCGAGGACCTTGCCGTTGAAAAGAGGAGAAAGATCCGAGGGTTTCATTGCAAAGTTGTTTTCTATAGAAATAGTAACATAGACTGTGGGTTGTTTTGCTTATAGTCCAGGGGCATTTTTGCAAGAGTGCCGGCGCATGTGGGCCGTGCCTCGCCTATAGGCCACCGCGTGGGCCGTGTTGGACCGAATTGAGTTTATCTTTTTCGTGGAGAATAGAAATAGCTTTTCATTTTAATTCTGAGCTAAACTTTGGTAAATCATATAAAATCGTGTAGGTATCCAAAAATTATGAAACTAATTTTGTTAGTTCCTAAAATTGTTCTCTATCTATTGGTGTATTTAGTTCATATATATATTTGTGGATACCAGGAACTATTAAATCATTTGAGAGTGCTTAATATTATTAGGTTAAATATTATAGGAATTTTTGTGGCAATATGGTGATAGTTGTAGCTTTGAAAATTTTATTGTAGCTTCATGGTATTATTATGTGCTCACTGCAATTTTTGTAGCATTAGAATAGACTTAACATAAGGGTGGTTAAATGCTCTTTGTTTCAAATATATCCTTCATTTGTAAAGCGAGGTGTTTGTTAGTTGAACCCAACACTTTACTTGATGAAGATGATAGTTAGCTTATTATCTTAGTCATTAGAGCTAGCTTAGTAGTTTACCATGTGTATTCTTAATTTAGGAGCTGTTGTTGCTAAAATACTAAGTGTTGCATCATCATCGCATGCATATAGAGAACGAGTTGGCAGAGATCGTGACCATTGGAGACCACGAGTTTGAGGAGGTAATCATGGAGTATGAGGAGGAGATCCTCGTGTCGGAGGAGGTCCCAGAGCCACCACTGACTGAGCTAACCTGACACTGCACCTTCCCAAGGCAAGCCCCGGTGCATAACCCTTATTTTGAATGATCACTGGATATATATATATATGTGATGTGCATTTATGTTATAGGATTTATATTGAAACTACATGCATAGATATACCAACCCAAGAGTCCTACTTGCATAGGTCGAGTAGCTGCTATGCTTAGGCTATCGATAGCGTGAGTAACCTGTCGTTACTCACAATAGGTGATTATTTTATCACTCTCATGATAAAATGGTGAAAGGAAATGGAGACTAGGCACGGATATGGTATGGGTATTGGTGGGTGTAAGAGGTTGTGTCCCGCAGCCAATGGGGTATAGCTTGGTTACACTATTTTCCCTATCTGTGTCGGTTAAGGACCGGCCATTGCATTGGATTCTACTTAGGTCACAGACTTATTATCATGAGCACATGCTTGTTTACGGGAGCAGGGAAGACCCGTTGCTCTCTTGTTGTGGGTTCCAGCTCTTTCCGAACTGACTAATTTGAGGTGGGGATGGTGGAGGTCTAAGCACCACACTAAGTCCAGGACTTAGGAGTGGGGGGCTTGGAGTCCAAGTTTGGACAGGGACCTAGACCCCTTGATAGGAGAGTGGTGGGTTAGTCCTGCTTGTGCCTATGGTACAAGCGGGGTGTATGTTTTGGGGTACCTAGCTAGGCTACATTGATTCACAAATTGTCATGTAATATGGTACGACTTGTCTATGATCTAGCACCGTAGTAAAAACTGGAAGATGAAAGATGGTGAAATAGATCTGATTGCTCAACTCTTGCTTGAAAGTAGAATAGGTGTTTACATAGAATGGCTAGATAAATGAACTAATCATGACTGCTAATACGAACATCCATAAGGATTCACTACTAATAAGGCTTTTCGCAAAAAGGAAACCCCACAAACCATAAAGCTTATCATATCCTTTGAAGTCGGGAAATTATTCCCACTAGTCGGGTAAGTCTTGCAAGTACATTGTGTACTCAGGGTTTATTTACCCCTGTTGTAGGTGCAGCTTGAGGAGTAACTATTGTATGGAGGATTCTTCTGGTGGGCACAAACGGATCCTTGTATCTTATCGCTAGATGTTTATTTCAATTCCGCTGTTTAAATTCCGCACTCTGAGCTTGGTATTGTAATAATGTATTTCTGAGAACTCTTAATGTATGAAATGGACTAAGTATTGTAAACTCGTTCTTATTATTGGATCCTGGAGGAAAAACATGGATTGTTCAAGTTCTCACTTTGGGTGTGCTCGACAGAACTGTCTGATATAGCTTGCTTTCGGGATGCTTAGTGTCTGGTGGAAGATGAGCGCCTTCGAAGGTGTGTTATTTCAGGCGGTTCTGCCATAGAGATGTGTTGAAACTAAATATTTTATTTTGAGGCATTTCCCATTTGTACCCTAGGCAAAGGTGATATGAATGGTTTATGGGAGGATTGATTCTTGGATCAACCCATCTCTTCAGAGTTTGCAAATATCTTTTACTATATGTCAAGAATGCAAACATGTCTTTGCAAGGGGGACTTTAGTACTTGAATTTGCTAGACCTCTTCAGATTACCCATGATCAGAGCTGCTTACAATTCATTTCTATATCTAAGTTGGTTCTTATCAACCAAGAGTGCCTATACTGGTCAAGATAATTCCTAGGTTTATATATGGGGTGCTCAATATACCTCATCCAAGTTATATGCAGGACATTCATTTCTCTATCTCCATCGGTGCCCATTAAATGGTTGTGGAAGTCCAACTGTGTTCCCAAGATCAAGTTTTTCACTTGGCTTCTTCTCAATGATAGACTCAACACCAGGAATATATTAAGGAGGCAAAAGAATCATCTTAAGGAAGGTTATGATTTTGTTCTATGCTAGGATGGTATTGAAGAAACTATGCAACACATGTTCTTTGAGTGTACCTCAAGTATAACTAGATGGTCAACATCCTTTGGTCAATCCAAGGTAGTGTATTTCAAATGCTTGTGCGGCAGAACAAGTCTCTTCACAACTCCCATTCTTTATGGAAATCTTCATGATAGCAACTTGGTGCATCCATAATGAAAGAAATGCACCTATTTTCCATGGTAAAATTCCTTCAATGGCCTCCTAGAAGCATATGTTCAAAAACAAAATTAAGCTCCACTTGTACCAGATCAATATGGATTTTCATCCTTCAATTATGAATTGGCTCAACCAATTGTGATTTTGTGAATCTCCCTTCTTGGCCTTGTACCCTTTTGTATAGTTATCTAGCTAGGTAAGTAGTCTCTAGTTAGCATTTGGCTAGCTCCCTATGATCTTCCTTCTATTGGTCATAATAAAGTGCTCGGGAGCTTTTGCTCCACAATTTTTAGTAAAAAACAACTGCACAATATCAAATAAAGGTGGACACTAAGTCACTGACTAGCTCTCCTATTGACTTCAACTTCCCTCAAGTCCTTCACAAAAGCCTTCTAATATGTGTGCAACTATATGGGCCAAAGAGAGTTCCAAATGAGCTAGGGAACGCACGCGTGCGCATGCGAACATATAGGCCATGTGTGAGGTCCTAGCTGTTGAAAAAATACTGCTAAGAAAACCATCACCAAATGATTCATCATGCCACAATAAAGGGCATCGAGTCATCCGATGGCCATGTTCTTCTTGCTTACTTTTCCAATAGTAACTATTGAAGATGTCTGAATGTTCCTCATCGGATGATACACCCCAATGACTAAGGTACACAAGGAGCATACAACTATGGTGCACACCAGTAAATGTGCAGAACATGAACTAGTCATTGTGCAATAACACCAGATATGATCCATTGGGCCCACTAACATGCCACTAGATCATACAACATGAAAGCATCTAGGCCCCTAGTTGGGTTTCGGTGATTAATGACAATACAAGATTACTATAACTAACGTGTGTTTTGTAGATACAATTAAGTTAGGTCATGGTAATGGCAATTGATTGGGCAATCATGGTTGTTGTGCCCCTACGATGGAAATCATTTCGGTTTTCAAAGGATGGACGACAAGATCAAGGATGGACTAGTTCTAAGTGTCGTTTGGTGCTGAAGAGACACTTAGAGTAGTTTAGGATTTTGTTTTTCCTTTGGCCATACAATTAAGGGAGTATGGACTAGTAGCTTGACCTAGGTGAGTCTAGTGGGTTAGGTGTGGTGCACACTTGTCAAATCTAGCACTAGGTAGCTCCGAAGTAGCCCTTAGATCAATTGGAGAAAACTTCATTCATATATGATTTTGAGTTGGAAGTGAATGGAGGGTCAAATGTTGACCGGACACTAGTCCTAGTGTGACTAGACGCTGGCAGTAGAGTCCGGTCAGTTGATTTGATCAAGTGAAGTCCTCTGGATGTGACCGTACACTGAGTGAAAAGTGACTGAACGCTGGGTGCCAGAGTATGGTCAACTCCAGAGAGGTTCCAGAGAGGGAGAATCCTAATCGAACGTGTTCGGTCAGTGCTGACCGGACGCTGGTCAAGTTCCGGTTATTGACCGAATGCTGAACAACGAAGTGACCGAACTCTGGGTTCCAGCATCCAATCAACATCAGTAAGGTTCTAGAGAGCAGTTTTCATGACCAGATGCATTCGGTTAGTGCTGACCAGACGCAGTCAGAGTTCGGTCACAACTTAATGGCTCTACTACGGGGAGAACTGACCAGAGCATCCGGTCACCGCACAGAGTGGTGTTTCCACCTCCTAATAGTTCGTTTTGAATGAGGGGGTATAAATACTTCCTCTATTCATCTAAGGGAGGTCGCTTGCCCATTTCAATAGCTGAGAAACACTCTTGAGAGTGCTTAGGAGAGCAAGAGCCTAATGAGGTGATTGAGATTTGAGAATCCAAGCTTAAGGCCTCATTAGTGCAAGGAGAGTAGCAAGTGTGCATCCACCCATCTCATTAGGCTTTTGTGTTCAAGTGAGAGTTCTTGCTTGTTACTCTTGGTGATCGCCATCACCTAGATGGCTTGGTGGTGATCAGAAGTTTGGTGATCATCAGGCGGAGCTTGTGGATGACCTAACTCTAGTTGTGAGCGGTTGTGGGTGATTCACCACGATGGAGTGTCAAAGAATCAACCCGTAGAGAGCACTTGATCCTTGCATGGATCAAGGGGGAGCTACACCCTTGCGCGGGTGCTCCAACGAGGACTAGTGGGGAGTGGCGACTCTCCGATACCTCAGCAAAATATCGTCGTGTTCCTTCTCCTCTCTTTACTTTAAGCATTTACATTTGAGCAATTCAATTCTTGTCTTTACATTCTTAGAATTGCCATGCTAGAGTATGATTAGAACATAGGGTGCTAAACTTTTGTGCGGTAGATCAATAGAATCACTTTCTAGGCATAAGGGGTGAAGTGGGCTAAGTCTAGGGTTTAATTATTGCAAAGCATTCTAGAATTAGCCCAATTCACCCCCCCCCCTCTTGGGCATCTTGATCCTTTCACAACGCACTCCATAAAGCATGTCGATCTTGATCTCTTCACAACATAGTGTCACCAGATCATCTGTCGGTCCACATAGGACCCTTTACCATATCATCTGATGGAAAACACTACCTAGCTATCACATAGTACATCATAGTGTCACCGAATGATCTAGTGTCCTTTATCTGCTTTGATGCACAAAAAATTTGAATTCTAGCTACGTCGATAATATCAAATTCAACTTCTTTAAGACCCTAGACTCATTCTGTATCTATTTCAGCCAATCTTGATCAACTTTGCTCGGAGTAACTCTCATGTGTGCATCAAAATCCTCTTGACTCTAACTTTGAACAAGCTACTAATCTCGACCCCCGTTAATAGTATGGGAAAAGACAAACAAAATCCCTAACACTAAGTCTAAGTGCCCTCAACACTAATAATGCACGTAGACATTGTTGTCCTTAGCCTTCACAAATCTCCTTGTGCTAGATATATGTCGAATCCAATTACCGGGGGCCAGGAAAACCAAGTGGCCTCAATATAACTAACTCTATCATTAACCTGCAAAACAAAGTTATCCACATGTCCCTATGTTCATCAATAACTAAACTCAGACTAAAGGTAGCCTCGATGCGTTCTCAAGTGTGATGCCATATTGACCTCCAAAAAATTGAATGGGAAGTGTGCCGCATAATTATTGTTGGATTCTTTCCCAAACAAAATAGTGCATGCATTTTTTAATGTAGGGATTTCGTAGATAAAAGGAGCCACCACTACGTCAGAATAGCACTTCACTGCCAGTTCAAAATACCCCATCAATGCTGGATTTTGAACCGGCACAACCATACCGGCAGTGATGAGGGTAAGCTATCACTGTCGGTTCCTACAAACTGGTAGTGTTCTTCAACTTCACTGTTGGTTCTTTACACAACCAGCAGTGTTCATTTCCACCAACACTGTTGGTTCATAAGACCACCCGGTAGAGTTCAGTTCCAACAACACTGTCGGTTTGTGTTTCAACCGACAGTGTTGTAGTAAGAATCACTGCCGGTTTGTGACAAGAACCGGCAGTGATGGCTAAGCCAACGCTGCCGGTTTGTGGCTCGAGCCAGCAGTGCAATCACTGCCAATTTTGTTGCTAACCGACAGTGATGTTTACAACAACACTGCCGGTTTTCTAATAACTGGCAGTGATGTCATGTTCGCATTTTATTGTTTTATAATTGATTTTAATTTATATTTTTTCGTGGAATCAGGTTTCGCTTTATATACGCTACATAGATGATAGGTCCATCAATATTAAACATTACAAATGTTATAGTTACAATTCAAATATTCTTATCTAGATCTCGATCCCTCAAAATAAAAAAGAAATGTTCTTGGACTTCACAGATTGTGCAATGCTTCTCGGACTTCTTACAATAATCTAGCGAGCTACTCTGGGCCATACTGGTCCTTGTATTTCTCGGATTGTGCAATGGAAAATACTCCATCTTTTTCCAATACCTCGGCTAAGATGAATTTTGCCAGCTCCGATTGCAGTGCGACGATCTCCATGTCTAACAGCCTTTCGTGGTTATATTTCTTGCACTATCGTTTAAAAAAGATGATATCCAAAGAGGAACAGTAAATTATTTTGTTGAATTATTAACAGACATAAATGAAATGGGGATTATACACACCAACTTATCGGCTTCTTCCGATTTCCCACCGATGTAGCGAAGCATTACCCACATTACATAAAACCCGCATTCATTGTTTCCCGCCGGTTGTGATAGGTACTTCCCCTCCATTTCGACAACCTTGAATGGGACCGGTGTCCCATCGATATGTCTTCTTCGGACACTGAGCAATATTAAAGGGAGAAACATTAGAAAGTGGTATGTGTGATTAGAAAATAATATGTTATTAGGATCGCTTACTAATTCAGCACTACCACCAGTGCATCTAAATGATGAAATGGTTTTTTCTTCGAGTCCCACACCTTAATCAGATTTTTGGCAAGATTAACACAAATGAAGACGAAATGGTTGCTGTAATCACAGAATCCTAATTATCGAATAATCTTAACGAAAAAAGAAGCATAAAATTAAAAGCCGAGAACACATACTCGTAGTTGTAGGCTAGAAGTATGTGGGTTTTGTTCTTCATCGTGAATTCATTGAAAACAACAATCAATCTCTGTTTTAGGTCTTCCACGTCACATCCATGGAGGCCTAGACATGTCCTCTCATTGACTCTCAAGGGGTCCAAGAAGCCTATGTAATCCCATTTGCTTTTTAGAATGCAAAATTTTGCTATACACCAACATAAAATAATGGGAAGTCAAAAGTTAACAATTTGCGTCTCGAGAGAGTAGTTAATTGTAATATTGTGCGTGTAGGGTACTTACATAGTCCACAACATCAACATTTGAACATCGAGAGAGCATTTCTGGTATAGCTGGAACAAGCACTCCCACTCGACATCGAACTTCTCTTCTTCAGGATAATGGAAAACATGTGGCGAATGGATAATAACCTCAAAACCAAAGTCGTCCATCTCTGTTGCTTGAGCCATGTAATATTCATGTAGCTGGCACATATATGTTGTCAGATTTTTATACTCATGATCGAGAACCAAAAGATTGCCCCTTTCATACTTCATTGTCGGTGTTCTCGTCCCTTGTACATCATAATAGATGTTCGTGGCCTATTCCATGGTTAATCCTGGGTTGTCTTTGATGTACTTCTATATGTTCCTTAAATCTTTATTGTGTATTTCTTCGTCTCTTGTTGTAGCGTATTTATTCTATGTTTGCCTTTCGAATTCGGACTTCAACAAAAATGAAGGCAGTGAGGCACAGAGATTGAAGAAACTAACACAATCTTCCTTCGAGATGTGTGCTATAAATTTTTCTTTCATCAAGGTGGTAACGCTGCCATTGAACGGCTTTTTCTTTTTTGTTGGTCCACTTTGGGAGCATTAGCGACCAAATCCAAGGACCTCTTCTGCGACTGCGAGGATGTCCTTGATCTTGTTTTGGGCTGAGGTAGAGGAGGACGAGGAGGAGGATGACGATGAGAATTCTATTTTCCCGGCGCTGATGAAGATGGAGGAGGAGGAGGAGTCTCTTTTCTTGGGTATGATGAATATGGAGTTGGACGAGGAGGAGTAGAAGGAGACCTCTGTCTTCTCAGGGGTGATGGCTCCAAATGAGGAGGGGAGTGATCTCTATTGGGAGATGGTGAGCGATCATCATGGGTGGGCAAAGACTCGTAGTCGTCCTCATCATTAGAGGACAATTGATGATCAAGCTTAATGAAGCGTCTGTGCTAGGCCACTTGAGAGCCCTTGTTTTGACCAAGTTTCGGCCTATCTTCCGCTATGGGGTACTCAATGGGTATCTTGTTATACTTCTTATCAAGTATTCTATCAATGGTGACGCGAGCGTACCCCTATGGAATTGGGTGGCCATTAATTGTCCCATCTCCCACAGGCTAGGCCTGGCTAAGCACCACCTTGTCCTTTGTCCACTCCTGACGGATGTACAACTTGACATTGACAGGTTCAGTGATGCCGTCCACTAGATGAGGCACATTCGTCTCTTCTTCATTGAGTGGGGTCGATCCACAGCTGCTGTGACCCCTAAGCTGTGGGCTAAAGGCAGTAGGAGTAGGGTTTTGTGGTACTCCTGAACCCTTGGATAGCAAAATTTGCTTGACTTGCGCTTCAATAGTTGCCTTAATCCATGCTTCCATTCTGTCTCCCATCTCTTTTAGTCACCTCCAATACTCTACATCCTGTTCTGCTCTACCCCTCGAGCGACTTCGATAAGTGTTAGATTCTTGGGGAAATGCTAGTTTCCAAGGAACAACACCAGTTCCTCTAGTGTGACCAGGGTGCTCCTTGGTTTTGAGTGCTTGGGTGAGCACGTCTTTCTCCCTATTAGAAGTGCGAGTCCCTTGCCTCACCTCCATAGTTACCTGGAAGATCCTCTAGATGAGTTTGCTCATGGGTTGATTTGTGGAGCTATAGCTTTCGTCCTCGGCGTGCCGTACATTCCTCCCCATACAGTATATTACTGATCTAGGCTCCCAATCAGTGGTGTCAACCTAAACGCCTTCCTCAACAAGTTGATCCATCTTTTGAAGTTCTGCTTCAAATTCTGGCATCTTTTTGGCGTAGCCACGAGAGCCAAAATGATGAGGATTTGTCGCTTTCTATGAGTTCTCCTTATTCTTCCTGCTTAGTTCTAAGTGCTCCTTGGATAACTTGTATTCCTTGAAGTCCATCTAGAAGTCCTACTTGCTAAACTATCCACCATCAAAATCTGGCTCTTTATTTTGGAGGACAAAATTCTTGTACAATGTCCCCTTGAAATTCTTGAAGCATGTCCCCATGATTTCTTTTGCTTTTTTCTTGACTAACTCCCTGTCATACTTCATTGGGAAAGTGAAATACTCTAGGATCTTGGCATCCCATATGTAATTCTTCTCACTTTTGAGAACCCTCCACAGGTCATCATCTTTCTCAATCCACTTCCTGTACCTAATCGGGATGGAGTCCCTAACAAGTAACCCGAGGATAGTCTTGTATTTGGTCAAAGCTATAGGCGGTGAGAGTGGATCCCAGAATTCATCGAACTTAGTAATGTGCTAGTGTGCATTCCTACCAACAGGAATCTTTGACAAGCCTCGCTTGGATCTGGCCTTCCTGCTACCTGAACCCTCGGGCTCCTCGGCCGGTGGAGGCTCTTGCTAGAGACACCAAGTAAGCTATTACCCTCTCAATTGATTAGTGTGTGTGGTGACAAAGTCACATGATGCCAAAGTTACCTAGCCATCTTGGTCATTTTGACCCAGATCGAGCAGGCCAGACAGGGTCCATGGCTGCTCGTCCTCACCGTCCTGATTGACACCAACACCATTTGTCGGGTCATGCAGCTCTCCCATCCTAGTGATATCAGCCACTTCTTGTTGCCAATCTATTCTTCGGCGATGGGGTAATAGGCGACGATGGGTCATGGCTGTGACACAATCGTAGTTAGTTTTAGCTACGGACAACTACTAATAGCATATGTTCATATATATATAATATATATTCAATGCAATGTCTAATAATAAGTCCATATACAACAAAGTCAAATAATAGCATATGTCCACCTAGAACAAATTCATTGTTTGATTGACCACATACAATAAAGTCCACCTACTATTCTACGAAACTAAGCCTACATCTCCTAATCTTCACATCTCTGACAGGTGGCTTCTCTTCAATCTCCAGTGCCAGCGGATGGCCATGGTTTGCATTCATTGGACCATTGTAGGTCAGTTGCCCATGGTTTGTGAGGTAGGCCGGATGACTATAGTACGCCCTCAAAGCTTTAGCTTCTGTGTTGTACTCTTTGTGTAAATTACCAGGGTAGCGATTGACTTGAGCATAGCAATCTTCCTAGGTTCGATAATTCCCAGGAATGTGACCAACATGCACTACATACCATGCCATGGTTGCCTATACATTTAAGTAAATTAGGCATGTGGTAAGTGGTAATAGTAACTCACTGAACTAGGGAAGCTTAAGAGTAAGAACATTGTTCGGCAATACATTGTCAGTATTGCTCATCTGCAAGATGAATAACCAAATTCTTCATTGCTCCCAATAGTCATATTATATCGATTGGTTTATGAATTTTGGAGGAAGCTGAAATTGACTTATATAGTCATATCTTAATAAAATCCACTTATTCAGGTGTCACCTATCTATGTCACATTTTACATTGCCATTAGTATCTAAAAAACCTCTCATTGATGCATTGGTAATCCACACACTATGATTGTATCAAGGTCACACAATGCATCATCATCAGTAATCATCTAAAATCTTCTAGAAAAGACTATCTTAGTAAGGATGCTAGAAAGCTCATAAAAACCAGCAAATGCCCTCCGAAGTCATAAGGCAGTTCTTTATTTTTTGTTCCCTAAACTAACGGTGCAAACATTGAGGGATGACTCAAATGTTAGGTCAGTGTACTAAGGCATGACAGTCCTGATGAGTTTGGTCGGCGTCTAAGCCCTGGCCAGACAGCTTAATCTAGTCCTAGACATTTAAAATTGGATGCCTGGGATTCTTGCCTAAACAAACAAACATACCCTAATAGCATCATCAGCGTGGGCATACACTATCAACTGTCTTAAAAAACTATAATACACATAGGAGTGGATGTATTAGAACTAATTTTTCCTAACACAGTGTATATTTGTCACTTTCTTCTTGTCCCAACCACTCCATGTTATGCCATCTTGTGACTCAGTCACTTTACTCATCCTGTGCTCTCGAGAAAATGCATGCTAAGCCACAACGTATAGCTCCATATGTGTTTCTATGATTTGTCAGGTGAGGCACCGACTTCTTCTGCAAGCTACTCTATCTAGCAATCCACAAAGCCACCGAGGTCCTAGCTTTTTTCCTTTACCTAGCATCCGAGCCTACGTGGTCTAAGGAGGCCACTAATACTCATGGAAGATGGAGTTGAGATGACCATGATTATATGTGTGATGTGGGTGATACAAAAAATCAGCAATGTTACTAGCCATAGGTGGTGGAAGGGAGGAACCAGGAGGGAGAAGCACTACTATGAGGCGCTAACACCATGGGGCATTTCGTCAAACACATAGTGGGAAGTGAGCCATGCACTCACCATGGGGGAGGGAAAGCAGCTGTCCGCGTGCTCCTGAAGGCCTCAACGGAGGGAGTGCTCCTAATCGCACTCACCGGGAATGAGGAGGGGCACAGCCGACGTCGTGGATGACGAACGAGGGCAGAAATGGCGTGGTGCTCCAGCTTGGGGTGGTGGATGGCGTGGGGTGGTGCTCCGACATGGGGTGGTGCTCCAGCGTGGGCCAGTGGATGGCGTGGGGTGGTGCTCTGACATCGCGGGGGGAGGGGTTGGCGCGGGGTTGAAATGAATTTGGATAATTTCAACTCGCGCCTCTTTTATACCAGTATCTCGTCATCGCCAGTTGTAAGTCGAAACCGACAATGATGGTGGTACATCACTGCCAGGTCACTCCCCAAACCGACAGTGATGGGTGTACATCACTGCCGACTCATTCCCCAAACCGGCAGTGATGTGGTTTAGGAGTTAGGTGTTAAGTAGGTGTTTACACCAAAATTTGGAAGAAGGGTCATAGGGACTCAAAAGCTTCCAAGATCATGTCATCAAGGAATCAATTGCATGATCAGAACCGGCTGATTCGAACGCAAAACTGGAATTGGCTTTCTTCAGATAGCGCCAGCGGATAATGACAAAGGTTATGATCGGCACTAGGATGAGACATGTTGGACTCTACAAAAAGGGGAAGATTAGAGTCCAAGTTATCTTAAATTAGGAATGTTTTCTCTAGGTTCAAAAATTGTAATAAGTCATGCTTAGACAGGAGTCATGCACAGGGCCCGAGTATAAATATCAAACCTTGGCTATTGTAAAAAAAACAACAATCAATCCAATATACAAGTCATTTACTTTTTTGGCTCCGGCCACCCCTTACGTGTAGGAGTAGAGTAGATCTCGGTGAGTTCTTCAGCAAGTACGGCTGCGTCGATCCGGTCGACCTCCACTACTTGTTGTAAGTACCGTCATGGCTTATACCTCTGTTCGTACGGCTGCATCAATCCGGTCGACCTCCACTACGACTCTGGTATAAGTTAGTTATCGATTCTTGCTTAGTTCAAGTATGGCTGCATCGATCTGGTCGACCCCCACTACATGAACTAGATCAAGGTCAAGTTATCGGCTCTACCTTAGAATGGCAGTATTTGGTAGATTCATTAAGTTACCGATATTGCTTATTGCTTTCATTATTCATCTAAATTACAGCAATATCACTCTGCCCGATTGGGATTGATCTAGATCGGCCTTACATCCTGTTTAGCCCAACATTTGTTAATCTAAAACTGATCTAATATGTACATTAAATGATGAGTTATGTTTTATCGGTTGTTTTACATCAATCTTGATCATGCAGAGCGTGCGGTTAAAGCATGTTGCATCTTGAGTAGATTTATTGGCTAGCGAAAACCATTCCATGGCCTGTTATCACGGCATGTGTGATTCTATAGAGTGAAGTGGGGATCGTTATTCAGTAGATCTATTCCTGATAAAACATGACTTTAACTGTGCGCTATGCCTGAATTGGTTATTTTAGCTGATATTGAGTGCTTTCACGAACAGTTCGCATCACGATATCGTTTAAGTAAAGATAGGTTGAAAGATGTGTTAGCCCCATGATCTTATTATTGTATTATGGCCTACATGATTCTGCCTCATGCCCCATTGATATTAGTTATAAGTTAGGGTCATTGAGTCTATTGTTATTTCTATGGCCTGCTTGATTCTGCCTCATGCCCCACTGGTCATAGCGATAGATGAGATCTAACATGTTTATTAGATTTATCTTTATTAAACAGTTAAATGTTGTTGAATTGTTTCTTTATATAAAAGGGGTTCGGTTGCTTGTAATCATTGGCTCAGCATAAACCAATCATTATTGACATCTTATTGCCATTGATTAATATGCTCAAATAACGACATTTATCTTGAATGATAACCGATTCTTCTTATACAACCCAATGAGCTTTAACTGATTTATTCTCATGAATATGCTAGAATCGATTATTTAGTCGATCTCCTTTCATATCGGCTCTCAGAGCCACACATTCGGGACTGTCTGGCAACACCAGCAAGTTCCGCCCTTAATTACTAATAAGCTTTCTCTCCTTGTCAATTATAGGGTCAAAATGACTAGCACACCTCGGGAGGAGTGCACAGGATCGACCGTCCCTGCGCTGAAGCTAGGCGGATCTACAACTCCATCGAGCAGACCCTTCTAGCTTGCTACGTGTGTCCTCAACACGGGACAAAAATTATACGTCGATAGTAGGATAACTTTTCATTTTCTTTCGAGCCCCTCTGACTGTCTCAATGGTTAAGACCCTTCAACCAAGCCCCTGAGACCCGTGTTTGAGTCCGAGGTGGCCCAAAATTTTTTGTTTTTTTTAATTATTTAATTACTTTGGGAAATAGCTCATCACTGCCAGTTCTCATTATAAACCGATAGTGATGAGGGTACATCACTGTCGGTCATTCCCCAAAATGGCAGTGATGTGGTGCAGCATTTTTTTTGAAAAAAAATGTAGCAGGTAGGTGTTAAGTAGGATAACTTTTCATTTTTTCTAAACTCCTCCGACTGGCTTAACGGTTAACACCCCTCAACCTAGCCCCGAGACCCGTGTTCGAGTCCCAGGCGGCCCATATTTTTTTGTTCAATTTTATAAATTATTTAATTAATTTTGGAAATAGCTCATCACTGCTGTTTCACATTATAAATCGACAGTGATGAGGGAAATAGCTAATTTGGTCAACAAGATGAATGAGCAAATGCAATGCGATATCGAAGTAAGTCAACGAGAAATGCATCTCAAGCCTAATGAGAGTTTTAGCTATGTCCCGCTACAGCTGCTCTAGCATGGACACATCAATGACCTTTTTTAAGATCGCGTTGAAGAACGAGCAAAGCTTTATGATTGGGGCGCGGACCTTTGGAGAGGATACCAAGTAGGGCAACAGGGAGCAGCTGAGTCATAATGACATGATAGTCATGGGCCTTCATAGGGCCATAGTTGAACTTGAGTTCTCTCATGTTCACTAGCCTCTTTGGGTTCGCATAGTAGCCCGTCGGGACTTTGAGTTCATTCAAGAAAGAAATATGCGCACGCTTTTCTTCCTTCTTCAATGTCTATGACGCAAACGGAAGTTCAAACTGGCCATTCTCTAGCTCTATGAGATGTAGCTCCTTCCTAATTCCCAAATGTTGCATATCCAGGCATGTGGCTAGTGAATCCTTCAATGTACCCCTGATGTCCATCAAGGTGTTAAGAATGTTAGCGCACATGTTTTTAGTAATGTGCATGGGATCAAGACAGTCGTGTACACTCCGAAATGGCCAGTAAGGTAGTTTCCAGAAAACTATTTTTTTCTTCCAAACGCTCCCATTAGGCGCTGCTACTACATTGTCCCCCTTCCCAAGGATAACCTCTAGTTTGTTGAGTTCTCGAAGTATCATAGGCCCATCTCGATATTTTGGAGCTAAGCATTTCTCAATAGTACCGTTGAAATCTTTTCAGTTCCTACGGTAAGGGTGATCCTTAGGTGGGAACCTACGGTGTCCCATATAAACTATCTTTAAGTTATTTAGCAGATTTACAGCATTGGTGTCGTCCAAGCACTCGACACATCTAGTATAGCCTTTTGTTTTCTCTCCGGACAATGAACCTCGACCTGGTAGGTCGGTGATTGTAGCGATAAGTACTCCCTTGATCGTGACATGTTCCTTTTTGTACTCGTCCCAAACATCCGGCACACCCTTTTCAAACATCTCCACTAGTTCATCGATCACTGGTTCCAGAAACACATAGATGTCATTCCCAAGTTGTCTTGGCCCTTGGATCAGTAGTGCCATCTGGATGTACGACCGCTTCATACAGACCCAAGATGAAAGGTTGTATATACAGAGCGTCAATGGCCAGCTGCTATGATTGCTTCTAACCTAGTCGAAAGGATTCATCCCATCTGTGCTCAAAGCAAACCAAAGGTGTCTTACCTCTCCACCGATGTCTTTATAGAACATAGTATTGTTAGTCCTCTAGTCATGCCCACCGGCAGGATGTCTCATCATTGTATCTTTCTTACGCTCTTCGCCATGCCAGTGCAATAGCTTGGCTGACTTTACGCATGCAAATAGCCTATGCACTCGGAGAGCTATAGGAAAATACCAAACGACCTTTACGGGACCTCCTCTGGTCTTGGTACTCTCATTCGACGGCCCTTCCTTGTGCTGTGGAGCTTCATACTTGGGGTACTTGTCCAAGTCTTTGTATTTTTCTCCATGGTACAATATGCAATCATTGGAACACGTGTGGATTTTTTCAACCTCGAGGCCGATGGGGCAGATCATTTGCTTGGCCAATTATGTCTTTTCTGGCAACTCA
The DNA here is from genome assembly GCF_019320115.1 of Miscanthus floridulus. Lineage (NCBI taxonomy): Eukaryota > Viridiplantae > Streptophyta > Magnoliopsida > Poales > Poaceae > Miscanthus > Miscanthus floridulus. The sequence continues at coordinate 6,764,484 of NC_089583.1, read as the reverse complement.
TTTTTTTTGGAGCATTTTCCTTATTATACCTAACAACTGATCGAAGCCTTTATCGCTCAATCCATTTGTCGATTTGAACTCTAATAGCATGATGTCAGCTTCCGGTTTGCTCATTAGACAATTCCTATACAATGGTGTTTTGTCATCTTGTCTCATTTTCTCTAACTTTCTCAGCTGTCTTTCACTAAGACATCCGGTCTCTACATTACGTAGCAGCTGAGAAATGCCATCGTTATCCTCGGTGTCGTCAGCTAGCATGTTCCTAAACACATTATTAACCGTCGCCATAGGTTCTATGTTGACACCGGGTTCCTCATCAGCATCATGGATGGCTATGTCTGGCATGTCCACATCATCATCGTTTTCCTGTAGAATATTCACACCAACCTCACCACGCATAGTTCATATCGTATAGTTTGCGATGAACCCCCTGGTAATCAAGTGCGATCGTATAGACTCAATTTGACGAAAGTTCCTTTGATTCTTGCAATCTTTGCATGGGGAGAAGACATGGTTCCCATTCCTAGCATGGGCTTTGGCATCGGTGATAAACTGGCTGACGCCATGCATGTACCGCTTGTCCATTCGAGATAGATGCATCCACTCTTGATCCATCTCTGCACAAAAAAATACCAAGATAGTAATTACAAAGAAATAATAAGAAATCGAGCTTCATGAACAACAATTGTAGCTCGAAAGTACCATTTTTGGAAAACATTATTGTACACTAATTATTGGAAAATTGAAATTAGTAGCCCCGGCCCTGTAAATTAAAAATCATAGTAAAAAACAATTATTGCACAATAATGAAGAACATCTATTCTACTCTACTTCTAAGAACTAATTATAGCATCACATACTAACAATGATGATCTTGACCACCATGGAATAATTAGCTAGGAATTTAAATGTGTTGACACCAACCTTTTGGATGATGGATTCACCACAATTTGAGCCTTGCACAAATGTCCAATTGGAAAAGTGCTCTTTAGAATGGAGAAAGAACTAGAATGAGAATCAAGCAATGTAGCCATCAAAACAAAGATAATTAAGCAACAAAATCAAAGGAGTGGATGTTTGTTACTAACCTTAAAGGAAAAAGATCAAGCCATTCTTCAAAATCCAAGCGTAACTTCATGGTGAATAGTAGACACAACAATGGAGGGAAGGGCCCAAACGCGCGTCTCTGTTCTTGGGATGGAAGAGAGGAGGAAGGAGAGGACGGCTGCAGCCTTTTTGTGCTGTAGGCTTATCACCGTCGGTTGTTAGCTAGAACCGACAGTGATAGATCAAAATCACTGTTGGCTCTTGGCTTAAACCGGCACTGATGAGTGGCCGCCAAAACACTACCGGTTCAAGCCACAAACCTACAGTGATGTGGTCCTTCACTACCGGTTTTAGCCTAGCCCCAATCATTTTCTCATTTTCAAGCTCATAACCGGCAGTGAAGGTACATTACTGCCAGTTGTCACAAATCCGGCAGTGATAAGGCCGGTAGTGATTTCCAAATATGGGGTAGTGATATGCCATACAAGGTAGTTATGTATGAGCGTTGAATCTGGTTGATGTGTTCTTTGTGTCATTATATTTGTCCATTAAGGAAAATTATCTACTATCGTGTCTAGCTAAATAATGAAGCCGCTCTGGCTTCATCATTTATAGATCCAACCCTAATTCAACATCACATATATTCAAAAGAACTAAATGATGCACACTTAAGAGAAGTAAAGCAATAACTCCGATTCAACATATAATGATTCATCATCACATAATCGATTCACTCTACAAAGCAAGTGGATTCACAATAAAATCTTGAATTTGTGCTAGCAAATGAAACAAATAATTGGCAAAACAAGTAGCTCTTGTTGTGGTTATCGCCTACGTATAGTGAATTTTACCACCGCAAATAGCACCACAAACATAGATCTATGCCAGTTCCCTCCATCGTCATTGCAAGCGAACCTCCATTGTGGTGTGCTTCCTTCTACCGATTATTCGCTTGGCAAAGACCTACCAAAAATCAAATTAACGAAATGCAAAATATTTGCATTCTTCAATTTGTATCATGCTACTATGCTTGGCAAGTGAAGCAAATCAACATATTATGCTTGGTACATGCCATCCCTATCAGTTCATGTATTGCCGGTTGTAATGTGGCAATTGTAAAGCTTGTTTCTCTAGTGCCACGCCTTCCCCCTACCACTTTGGTACTGCTAGGGCCATCGAAATCACATGCCACTATCGCGATGTGGTGGCGCCAGGGCTATCCTCAACTTATCCCCCTTCATACATCACCCTTGAACCTTTATTCTTTCTTCTCATCCCCGATCTAGATCTCTTAACTTCCACCATTCACTCTGGTTTAGGTGTAGTTTGGTGTGTTATGCAATATAATGGTGCCACGACGTGGCTGACAATGACAATGACAATGACACATTGTATCCGACATGCTCCGCCAGCCTTGGAGGCTGCAACGTGGCTGACAGCAAGAATGGCACATTTTTGTAATGATCCTAAGTATGATATGATGCACCTTTGTAAGAGGATGTCTACAGATAGAATTCTATCCATTTTTTGAAGAAAAAACTTAGACCCATTTTGCCCATCTTGTAGTAATCTTAGTTGTGACTGATGGTAATCACATTATAACTTACTCGCTCTATCCATTTCAAAATGTTGGTTGGTTTAATTTTCCTTCGTCAAAATTCTCTGAATTTAACCAACTTAATTCATAGAAACGTAAGTATGTACAACATTATTTTAGTTTCATTAAATCCATCATAAACATATCTTAATAGTGTATTAATTTCATGATGTAGATGTTAATATATTTTTATATACATTTAGTTAAAGTTAGGTAACCGTGACATGGGATAAAAGCTAAAGTACCTACCATTTAGAATGGAGGAAGCACTATATATTACTAGCACATGTATGTTAGACTTTCCTTTGCACCAGGTAAGAAAGTGCCATTGTTTCATTGTGCACCTGTCCAGCCCACGCTTTTCACCTCACACTTGGACCAGTGAAGTCAAAATGTGTTTTGAATTTGCACCAGGTAAGAAAGTGCCATTGTTTCGAAATATGCCTACTGGAAACTGGCGCTTTGCCGAGTGCCGTAGGCACTCGGTAAAGCCCGAAATACACTCGGCAAAGGCTTTGCCGAGTGCCGCACTCGGCAAAGAATTAATTGGCAAAAAAGCCATTGCCGAGTGCTTTTTGTCGGACACTCGGCAAAGCCTTTGCCGAGTGCCAAAAAAGCACTCGGCAAAGATTTACACTCGGCAAAATGAAAATACGAAAAGAACCTAAAAATAATAGCAAATAATTTTTTTTGGGGGTGGCCGCCACCCGCCAGCGCCCTTCCATCTAGTGCCACCGGCTATCGAAGTCGCTGTATTTTTTCCGCAAAATTCGCGGCTAACGCGGCCAGCGGGATTCGAACTCACAACCTCTCCCTCGTATATCTGCTACACTACCAATGCACTACACCATCACTTATGTCTAGATTCCGTTATCTATCCTCATATATTATACTAAACCGAGAATAAATTACTTGTTTTAGGCCCTAAACAAATTCAAATCAAAAAGTGGTCAACTACAAAGTTTCATAACTTTTGGAGATCTACAATTTTCATTTAGGAAGTTTTTCCATCCGAGGTCGTTTGAAAAATTCGAATTTTAAATTTGAGAGATTCAAACATAGTTTTGCATGATAAGATGATTTCAAATCAAAAAGTTGTCAACTACATAGTTTCATAACTTTTGGAGATCTACAATTTTCATTTAGGAAGTTTTTCCATCCGAGGTCGTTTGAAAAATTCCAATTTTAAATTTGAGAGATTCAAACGTAGTTTTGCATGATAAGATTATTTCAAATCAAAAAGTTGTCAACTACATAGTTTCATAACTTTTGGAGATCTACAATTTTCATTTAGGAAGTTTTTCCATCCGAGGTCTTTTGAAAAATTCAAATTTTAAAAATTTTCAAATTCAAACGTCGTTTTTTGCATGACAAGATGATTTCAAATCAAAATGTTGCCAACTACAAAATTTCATAACTTCTCAAGATCTACAAAGTTTATTTTGGTCATTTGTTCATCCGACATAGTGGTAGTAACATTATTCACAAATCTTATATATCTCTCTTCTACTTTCATGAAACTAAAATGAGAGATATGAGAGATGTAGATTTTATGAACAACGTTCTTGTCGCTTTGTCAAATGAAGAAATGATCAAAATAAACTTTGTAGATCTTGAGAAGTTATACAACTTTGTAGTTGAAAAGTTTTTCATTTGAATTCATTTAGGGCCTCAAAAATTGCTTTGAAAAAATAATTTGCCGAGGGCCAAAAAAATGCACTCGGCAAAATACATCTTTGCCGAGTGCCAAAAAAGAGGCACTCGGCGATGACGCATTTTGTCGAGTGCCGAACAATGGCACTCGGCAAAATACATCTTTGCCGAGTGCCAAAAAAATGCATTCGGCAAAGACGCATTTTGCCGATTACCGAAAAATGGGACTCGGCAAAATACAGCTTTACCGAGTGCCGAAAAAAAAACACTCGGCAAATCCATCTTTGCCGAGTGCCAATAAAAACACTCGGCAAACCCGTCTTTGCCGAGTGCCCGATAAAATACACTCGGCAAAGCTTCCGGCACTCGGCAAAGTGCCGGTTTCCGGTAGTGTTATATTATGTGGTGAAACCACATCAAATATGAACCATAGAGGAAAATAAATCTCATTAGCCTAGCTAGGACCATATTTCACGAGGTTTAATTGCTCATTATATTAGGTAATGATGATGTCACACGAGTAAATTAATATCGTCTCCCTAGTACATTGGGAACAAACAAATAACATCATATATATTTATAAAAAAACAAATAACACCATATATTCAATACAACTGTTTTGACAACATGATACATCTGGGAAACTCTATAATTAATAAGGTCGATCTATCGTATAGTATATGTATATTCTCTCTGTATAAGAACCTAGCACCTGCCATGCAGGTCCCACATGTCAGTTTGGTGTTTCGTTGGCGGGTTTCGTTCTCTGCTGTGGTGCTGCGTGGTGTGGTGGAGCTGCAGTGGACTCCCAACCAAAAAATCTAGCATGCACAGAACGAAGAACGAACAATACAGCCTCCTGCAAGTCTCCTAGGCATATGATCCTCTAGTGTCATAGATGGAGAACACACTGGGGCTGGGGTCCGTCAGCTCCATCACCATCCTGCCAATGTCGTCCCAGCTGGACCCATCTTTGTAGTACATGTCGTCTAGCCCACCGGCAGCAGGGCTACTGAGCACTCCGTGGTGGAACGCGGCCATCGTCGGTGACGGCAGCGGCGCCGTGGCCGCTGCATGCAGCGCGTGGCTGTTCCACTGGGCCTGCTGAAGCTGCTGCTGCTGCTGCTGGCCGTAGCCGTAGCCGTAGTCGTAGTCGTCTATCACCGCCGGAGATTGCAGCGGGGTCTGTGGCAGGTCGTTCGTGTACTCGTCCCCGGTGTCCGACTCGAGGCTGCCGGTGACGGAGCTAGACTCCCCGGGCTGCACGACGACGGCCGCGGCGGCGGACACCTTGCTGCCGGCGACCTGCTGCTGCGGGTGCTTCTTGTAGGTGAAGTTCCTCCTGAAGATCCGGCAGATGGTCCACACCTCCGCCTCTTGCTCGCTGGGCGAAGTGTGGGCGCTCTCAGCGCGCGGCGGGAGGCGGAACTCGTGCAACATCCACTCCGTCTTGGTGCCCTTGCCGGCGCTGCCGCGGTAGAACACAAGCGACTTCTTCAGGCCGATGCGGTCGCCGGCGCGGCCGGAGGCGGCGGAATGGATGGGGCGGTCGATGCCCGTGGCCTTCCAGAAGCCGGAGCCGGTGACCCTGTTGGGCCTGATGCTGTTCCTGTACTTCCTCCCCCGCAGGCAGAAGAAGTACCATTCCTTGTCTCCCGAGATCGAGGTCGACTCTGCATACATGCATGCATCAGTGATCAGTTATCAATCATTATATTGCTCCAAAGTCCAAAGTTTATATCTCCAATCAAAGCAACAATTTTTATTTGTTCATTCAGTCATGCATGAATTATTTGTTGCAAGCATATAAAAAACGATCTTGCATGAAATTGTAGTAGAGTAATCACCACACATGCATCAGTTTGTGTATATTGCATAATCAAGCTAGCTAGCTAGCTAGCTACTTACTTGGAAGGTCCCATGGGTCGTGCTTGTAGATGTCGAAATCCTTGATGATCTCGGTGCTAAGGCGCTTCCCGGCCACCTTCCGCCGGAGGTAGAAGGTGACCAGCTCCTCGTCAGTGGGGTGGAACCGGAACCCGGGAAGCATGTCTTCCTCCTCCTCGTCTCCCACAAGCACCACCTCGTCTTCTTCGCCATGGTCGCCGCCAGCCATGATCTCTTTTGCCATGTAGTGTTGTTCTTCTTGCACCACCAACGATGTAGAGCTAGTCGGTATGCAACAATAAGTGCTTGCTTGGTTCAGTTTAGATATCCTTGCTGATCAGCTGCTATCTATATCTAATCGACTTCTTGTTACTCTTTGATCAATAGCTAGAGTAGCACAGCTGCTATCTATGGATGCTAGCTCCTGCTTCCTTTATGTTCTTGCAACATGAAAGTAGCTAGGGCTCTATATATATATACACACATGTGATGCGGCGGATGCTAGCTCTTGTGTACTGAACTTTGTCCCAGAACATGGGGTTTGAGCTACGAAGGTTCATGCATGCTTATGCCTGGTCAAAGCTACGAGGTTTGACTTGGTTTCTGGCTCGCTAGGCTATACCAACCAGCTGTCTTTTTCTTGATGATATTTGCCCGTATCTACATGCATGTCTCCTTGACTGTTATTCGTCCATGATGAATCACCATGCCCCTGTGGCATGCACGGTGACTTCTTCCTTGTCTACTGCGTTTGTATCCTTGGCCTCTTCGTAGCGTAAGTAAACAAAATGACAGGACGTGACCCTCCACGTACGGTTGTGCCGCCACGTCCAAAAGCACGCCGCCACAATTTACCTTTAAGCTTCTCAGAAATTGGTAATTCGTGTGTTTTATTACGCTCGTGCTTTTGAATGCATGGTTATTAGCTGCTTGCATTGTTGACCTTATTTATCCTTTATTTGCCGTACAAGCTAGCGACTAACATGAAGGATGGAACGTCAACAAACAACTGAGGCAAATTAATTAAGCGCCTCCTCGAAGCTGTTGATCTCGTTCTTAACTTTTCACCTCAATATTATCAGAGGAAAAAGAAACTGCTATATCTACCAGAAACGTTAATACACAGATGTAGTAGTACACTAGAACTGTGTATCAAAGTTTCGATAAACAGTCACTATACTCACTAGTATTATCCTTGCCATTGGATATACTCCTTTCGTTCTAAATTATAAGTCATTTTAACTTTTTTTAGAGTCAACGCATTTAAAGTTTGATCAAATTTACATAATAAAATAATATCATTTATGATCCCAAATAAATATCATTAGATTCTTCGTTCGTTAATTATATTTTCTTAGTATAACTATTTGAGGTCATAAATCTTCGTAATTCTTCCTACAATTTTGGTTAAACTTGAGATACTTTGACACTCTAAGAAAGTTGAATGACTTATAATTTGGAACAGTGAGTATTTAACTACAGACAGTAATTCTTATATACTGTGATCAATCATATAATATATATTTATCTGTGCAAAAAAAAAACTGTGTACCGATAGCTCAGCATGCATGTCATCATCACTATCCCATTCGCACATATTTTCTCGAGTTCTTTACTTAATTAGTACTACTATATGGTTTTTTTCCTGTTGGAGTATATGCTAGGTGCTAATAACTAAACCACTTGACTGTCACTTTCTTCTATAGAAAGGTAGAAAGGGACGTTTTTTTTTCCTTGCGAAAGAAGTAGAAAGCGAATTTGGCGTCCAACTACCGAGCCGGTTCATTGTGTGAAGAGCCGTGCCATGACAAATATTCGCAACCCCAACCACCCAGCCGTCAGGTTAATTTTAGCTTTATTACCTTCCTCACTAGCAACAAACACCACTGTCAAAGTACAAACGGGAATGGTAAATATATAATTTTGATAGCCGCGCCAGTTACTGTTGAAGAGCAAAGGCTGCTAAATCTCGAGAAGCGGCTGTCAACTTCGTAGGTAAAAGGCGTGTAGAGCTCCGACAAGTACATCTTTATTTTGTTTCTATCTTGGAAACGAGGACATTCTTCCGATCTTAATTGATTTATATAGGCAGTATGGCACCATTTACTATTTTCAACTTTTTTTGTTGTTAGCAGAATTTGCATCGAGAAATCCAAATGACAACACTAATGGCAGTATGGCACCATTGAGTAAGTCATTTGCATGCATGCATGGCTACCGTTCAAGTGAGCTGATCTCGATGTGTGCTACTATGGTTTATGTAATGTGTCTACCCATTGTCACAGAATTTTTCAACTTACAGCTAAATATATATCTGTCAACTACTCCCACAAAAGTAAAGAATTTTTCAACCTAGAGCTAAATACCTCTCAAGCTACACCTCAAAAGTAAAGGCATACAAGGTTGCAATAAAGTAAATGCAAAAACTTAAAAACAATAAGTCAGAGATAAGAAAGGGGTCGCAAACTTGGCACGAGGGTTTGAGCCAATTCCCTCGATGCCATCGAAAATTATAGGGCTTCCCCCAAAGACATACAGATTTTTCATTTCCCTTCGCTGCCATCAAATGAAATTTTCATATCCCTCACTACCACTCCATTGAATTTCGTTCAAAATTGTGTTCCTGACATGCCCACATGATGGTATTGTACTCCGTCCAATTTTAATGCACAATATGTCGACCCCTAAGGGTTGATAGCAGGACCACATCCAAAAGATTGCCTCTTCCACACTCAATAGACATCAAAATCACCCTACCCATTCACGTGAGAGCTCCCTATCCCTATCCCCATCTAAAACCCTGGTTCCTTGTGCGGTGGCGGGTCAAAGTTTGGCGGCCATGCGTGGGAGCTAGTCAGGTGGTCTCAGGTAGCGGGAAGAGGGTGAATCACGCCCTTAACTGGGTGCCACACTTGGCCGCTCGTGAGAGGTGGTGGGCCAGAGGTGGTTGGCCTGGGCCGTCTGGTCGTCAAGAGGCGGAGGGCGACCGACCACCCAATAGGACGACCCGCACCTAGGCAATCATAGTCATGATTGGGCCACGTGCCTAGTCGTGAATGCATGGGAGGCGATAGGTACACGGCCCCACCCAAGCACCTGCCGAGAGGGTGGCCCGCCTCATCCGGCGGTGCAAGCCACGCCTGGGCCTTGCATCAGGTGTTGTGCCTTGCCAAAATTCTCAACACCAATATCATTCTCAACTGCGCTTTACTAGCATTTGTGCATAAGATTTGTTTGGATCTTCAGTCTCAACTTTGGGGGTTTGATTTCACCTTTTCGTCCACGTAGAAAGGAGTTTTAGTTACAAATTCATGAACAGGAAGATACTACTTGCCATATGCAGTAATGCAAGGGGGGAGTATCAGGGCACTTTTGCACTTTCTAAATACTTATAGCCTAAGTGCATCAAAGAGTGGCCATAGATTCAAAGATGCATTCATGACTTGAGTTACAGTGATTTTTTTTCAAATTGTCACTAAGGTCACACTCACAACATAGATTTCATTCCATGTGATCTATATATAGTGCAACTATCTTTGCTCAAACATACCTATGGTATAATACAATAGTGGACATATGGCTTGTGCATAGGATGCAAGTGCTCAACTAGTGAAGGTTGATGACTTCATCAAGGAAGAAGGAGCTTGTTGTATATGGGACATTACATAGTCTCGTATGGATAGAAGGTGAAGATCGAAGCAAGGCTTGGGTGCCAAGGACATTGTAACACCCTTGGTGTTACACCATAAATCATTTACTAAAACATGTCATGAGCATCATGTTTATGTGTTAATGCAAGTGATAAAGTGTGTAGATCAATTTCTGTAACTCGAAATGATCAACTAAAATGCGGAGCGAAAGTTGATTTGATAGTCATGTTATATCACTTAGGGTTAAAAACCAATTTTTATTAAGCAAAAATGCTATAAAACATGTGTGTGATACTTAAATAAAGTTTGAAGTACAAACTTTATAGATGATAGTGAAATATTTGCGATCAAAAAATAATATTACTAGCTAATATTTCCACTAGCTTAGATATCACAAATGGAAATCAAATTCAGCTCTAAAACTAAGAAATTTTCAAGTCTGCCGACTGCTAGACATTGTTGTGTTTAGCAATTTATTGTGAGAGATTGGGTTAAGGAGTAGGGTAGTATTATGGCTTGTTTTAGTAGCCTAATATACCCTCTAAGGTATAGCAAAAGTGCTTTGGGGATTGGATCAACGGTTTAGACGTCTTGAACGCTTTAAAATTCATGCATAACATGAACTCGGGCCATCTTCTTACGTTGGGCGCAGTCACCAGGTCGTCCTGCCCCGATGTCGCGACGTCGGTGCGCCGGGCGTGTGTGCACGTGGCCACGGTGGCCGGTTGCTGCTGTCGTAGCCTGGCCACGGTGGGCACGCCGCTAGCCACCAACCATGAGCCGTCGTGCCTGTCGCTCACCTGTGCCTAGCCGTCCTGCCACTGTGCTGCGCTGCTGCCGCTACCGTTGCACCGCCTGGGCTTGGCTGAGGCCGGCCGCAGCGAACCGCTGGCCCTACGCCCTGATGCTCTGCCTTGCAATACCGTTTGGGTGCCACCACGGCCGCGCTACGCTGTCATCACGTTCGCACTGCCAACACTACTCACATCACGACGCTACCGCTGCCATCACGCCATCGTCGTGTCGGCGCTGATCCGCTGCACCTCTGCGCTTTTGCCAGCCCTGTGCGTGTCGCCTCTGCCATGCACATGTGGGTGAGCCACCGTCGCCATGCCATTTATGGCACTGCAGCGCTTGGGCCACGCCGGTCGAACGCGCGCGCACGTGCTCCGTAGCACCAGCGCATGGGCCTCCTGAGCCCACCGCTCGTGTCCCCCCAAGGCGTTGACGAGCCGAGCCCACCTGCCACGCCGTCCCACTCTTTCCCTCTTTCTCCCTCTATTTTCTGCCACTGTCACGTCGTGTCACGGTGAAGCCAGAGAGCGAGCACCTCTCATCAATTTCTCGTGCTCGCGTCTCCACCTTCATTCCCCCTCCCCAGCCGACCCCACCCTGTCTTGACTCATGTCACACCGAACTCCAATTTTGGAGCTTTGCCTGCCGCCGTGCTGTGAAGGCCCGTCGCCGCCCGCGTCGTGGCCAGTCTCTACCACTTCATCCCGCGTCAATTCCTCTGCACCACTAGCTAGCCTTGGCTCCCTCTTTGTCATATGTGGACATGGCCTTGCCTTTGCGGTCCGTCATTCACCTCATAGCGTGCACATGGCCAGCCTCGCTCGGGATCATCTCCGGCTAAGCTGGCTTCTCGGTAAGGTCACTGGTGAGTTATCATTGCTCACCCACTACCCCTACCGCTTTGTTGTTGCTGTGTCTCACCTAAATGTCATCACCATTGCCATAGGGTGCCCACCATCATGGAGAGGTCCTTCTATGATGTCTCGGCTCATGCAACTGCCGCCCATCATCTCACATCGAACCCTAGGTGAGCGTCGGCCTCGTAGATAGGTCAGCGGGGGTCCCGTGTGGCCGGCGTAAGCACTAGTGCCACTGCTCGCCGTGCCAAAGCATGCGGGGATGGCTGAGGACCTTGCCGTTGAAAAAAGGAGAAAGATCTGAGGGTTTCGTTGCAAAGTCGTTGTCTATAGAAATAGTAACATAGACTGCGGGTTGTTTTGCTCATAGTCCAGGGGCATTTTTGAAAGAGTGCCGGCACACGTGGGCCGCGCCTCGCCTGTAGGCCACCGCGTGGGCCATGTTGGGCCGAATTGAGTTTATCTTTTTCGTGGAGAATAGAAATAGCTTTTCATTTTAATTCTGAGCTAAACTTTAGTAAATCATATAAAATCATGTAGGTATCCAAAAATTATGAAACTAATTTTGTTAGTTCCTAAAATTGTGCTCTATCTGTTGGTGTATTTAGTTCATATAAATATTTGTTGATACCAGGAACTATTAAATCATTTGAGAGTGCTTAATATTATTAGGTTAAATATTGTAGGAATTTTTGTGGCAATATGGTGATAGTTGTAGCTTTGAAAATTTTATAGTAGCTTCATGGTATTATTATGTGCTCACTGCAATTTTTGTAGCTTTAGAATAGACTTAACATAAGGGTGGTTAAATGCTCTTTGTTTCAAATATACATTAAATCATTAGTAGAAATAAAAATATATCTTTCATTTGTAAAGCTAGGTGTTTGTTAGTTGAACCCAACACTTTACTTGATGAAGATGATAGTTAGCTTATTATCTTAGTCATTAGAGCTAGCGTAGTAGTTTACCATGTGTATTCTTAATTTAGAAGCTGTTGTTGCTAAAATACTAAGTGTTGCATCATCATCGCATGCATATAGAGAACGAGTTGGTGGACATCGTGACCATTGGAGACCACGAGTTTGAGGAGGAGATCCTCGTGTAGGAGGAGGTCCCAGAGCCACCACTAACTGAGCTAACCTAACACCACGCCTGCCCAAGGCAAGCCCCGATGCATAACCCTTATTTTGAATGATCACTGGATAAATAAATATATATATATATATGATGTGTTTTTATATTATAGGATTTATATTGAAACTACATGCATAGATATACCTACCCAAGAGTCCTACTTGCATAGGTCGAGTAGCTGCTATGCTTAGGCTATCGATAGCGTGAGTAACCTGCCGTTACTCACAATAGGTGATTATTATTATCACTCTCATGATAAAATGGTGAAAGGAACTGGAGACTGGGCAGGGATATGGTATGGGTATTGGTGGGTGTAAGAGGTTGTGTCCCGCAGCCAATGGGGTATAGCTTGGTTACCCTATTTTCCCTATCTGTGTCGGTTAAGGACCGGCCGTTGCATTGGATTCTAGTTAGGTTACAGACTTATTATCCTGAGCACATACTTGTTTATGGGAGCAGTGAAGACTCGTTGCTCTCTTGTTGTGGGTTCTGGCTCTTTCCGAACCAACTGATTGGAGGCGGGGATGGCGGAGGTCTAAGCACCACACTGAGTCTGGGACTCAGGAGTGGGAGCTTGGAGTCCAAGTTTGGACGGCGACCTAGACCCCTTGATAGGAGAGTGGTGGGTTAGTCCTGCTTGTGCCTGGGGTACAAGCGGGGTGTATGTTTTGGGGTACCTAGCTAGGCTACATTGATTCACGAATTGTCATGTAATATGGTATGACTTGTCTATGATCCAGCACCGTAGTAAGAACTGGAAGATGAAAGATGGTGAAATAGATCTGATTGCTCAACTCTTGCTTGAAAGTAGAATAGGTGCTTACATAGAATAGCTAGATAAATGAACTAATCATGACTGCTAATACGAACATCCATAAGGATTCACTACTAATAAGGCTTTTCGCAAAAAGGAAACCCCACAAATCATAAAGCTTATCATATCCTTTGAAGTCGGGAAATTATTCCCACTAGTCGGGTAAGTCTTGCAAGTACATTGTGTACTCAGGGTTTATTTACCCCTGTTGTAGGTGCAGCTTGAGGAGTAACTATTGTATGGAGGATTCTTCTGGTGGGCATAGACGGATCCTTGTATCTTATCGCTAGATGTTTATTTCAATTCTGCTGTTTAAATTCCGCACTCTGAGCTTGGTATTGTAATAATGTATTTCTGAGAACTCTTAATGTATGAAATGGACTAAGTATTATAAACTCGTTCTCATTATTAGATCCTGGAGGAAAAACATGGATTGTTCAAGTTCTCCCTTGGGGTGTGCTCAATGGAACCGTCTGATATAGCTTACTTTCGGGATGCTTAGTGTCTGGTGGAAGACGAGTGCCTCTGAAGGTGTGTTATTTTGGGCAGTTCTGCCATAGAGATGTGTTGAAACTAAATATTTTATTTTGAGGCATTGCCCATTTGTACCATAGGCAAAGGTGATACGAATGGTTGATGGGAGGATTGATTCTTGGATCAACCCATCTCTTCAGAGTTTTGGAAGTCCACTTGTGTTCCCAAGATCAAGTTTTTCACTTGGCTTCTTCTCAATGATAGACTCAACACCAGGAATATATCAAGGAGGCAAAAGAATCATCTTAAGGAAGGTTATGATTTTGTTCTATGCTAGGATGGTATTGAAGAAACTATGCAACACATGTTCTTTGAGTGTACCTCAAGTACAACTAGATGGTCAACATTCTTTGGTCAATCCAAGGTAGTGTATTTCAAATGCTTGTGCGGCAGAACAAGTCTCTTCACAACTCCCATTCTTTATGGAAATCTTCATGATAGCAACTTGGTGCATCCATAATGAAAGAAATGCACTTATTTTCCATGGTAAAATTCCTTCAGTGGCCTCCTAGAAGCATATGTTCAAAAACAAAATTAAGCTCCACTTGTACCAGATCAATATGTATTTTCATCCTTCAATTATGAATTGGCTCAACCAATTGTGATTTTGTGTATCTCCCTTCTTGGCCTTGTACCCTTTTGTATAGTTATCTAGCTAGGTAAGTAGTCTCTAGTTAGCATTTGGCTAGCTCCCTAGGATCTTCCTTCTATTGGTCATAATAAAGTGCTCGGGAGCTTTTGCTCCACAATTTTTAGTAAAAACAACTGCACAATATCAAATAAAGGTGGACACTAAGTCACTGACTAGCTCTCCTCTTGACTTGAACTTCCCTCAAGTCCTTCACAAAGCCTTCTAATATGTGTGCAACTATATGGGCCAAAGAGAGCTCCAAATGAGCTAGGGAATGCACGCGTGCGCATGCAAACATATAGGCCATGTGTGAGGTCCTAGCTGTTGAAAAAATACTGCTGAGAAAACCATCACCAAATGATTCATCGTGCCACAATAAAGGGCATCGAGTCATCCGATGGCCATGTTCTTCTTGCTTACTTTTCCAATAGTAACTGTTGAAGATGTCTGAATGTTCCTCATCGGATGATACACCCCAATGACTAAGGTACAGAAGGAGCATACAACTATGGTGCACACCAGTAAATGTGCACAACATGAACTAGTCGTTGCACAATAACACCAGATATGATCCATTGGGCCCACTAACATGCCACCAGATCATACAACGTGAAAGCATCTAGGCCCCTAGTTGGGTTTCGGTGATTAATGACAATACAAGATTACTGTGACTAACGTGTGTTTTGTAGATGCAATTAAGTTAGGTCATGGTAATGGCAATTGATTGGGCAATCATGGTTGTCATGCCCTTACGATAGAAATCATTTTGGTTTTCAAAGGATGGACGACAAGGTTAAGGATGGACTAGTTCTAAGTGTCGTTTGGTGCTGAAGGGACACTTAGAGTAGTTTAGGATTTTGTTTTTCCTTTGGCCATACTATTAAGGGAGTATAGACTAGTAGCTTGACCTAGGTGAGTCTAGTGGGTTAGGTGTAGTGCACACTTGTCAAATCTAGCACTAGGTAGCTCCGAAGTAGCCCTTAGATCAATTGGAGAAAACTTCATTCACATATGATTTCGAGTTGGAAGTGAATGGAGGGTCAAATGTTGACCGGACACTAGTCCTAGTGTGACTGGACGCTGGCAGTAGAGTCCGGTCAGTTCATTTGATCAAGTGAACTCCTTTGGATGTGATCGGACACTGAGTGAAAAGTGACCGGACGCTGGGTGCTAGAGTACGATCAACTCCAGAGAGGTTCCAAAGAGGGAGAATCCTAATCGGACGTGTTCGGTAAATGCTGACCAGACGCTGGTCAAGTTTTGGTTATTGACCGAATGTTGAACAGCAAAGTGACCGAACTCTAGGTTCCAGTGTCCGGTCAACATCAGTAAGGTTCTAGAGAGCAGTTTTTGTGACCAGACGCATCCGGTCAGTGCTGACCAGATGCAGTCAGAGTCCGGTCATAACTTAATGGCTCTACAGTGGGGAGAACTGACCAGAGCATCCGGTCACCATGCAGAGTGGTGTTTCCACCTCCTAACAGTTCATTTTGAATGAGGGGGTATAAATACTTCCTCTATTCATCTAAGGGAGGTCTCTTGCCCATTTCAACAGCTAAGAAACACCCTTGAGAGTGCTTAGGAGAGCAAGAGCCTAGTGAGGTGATTGAGATTTGAGAATCCAAGATTAAGGCCTCATTAGTGCAAGGAGAGTAGCAAGTGTGTATCCACCCATCTCATTAGGCTTTTTGTGTTCAAGTGAGAGTTCTTGCTTGTTACTCTTGTTGATCGCCATCACCTAGATGGCTTGGTGGTGATCAGGAGTTTGGTGATCATCAGGCGGAGCTTGTGGATGACCTAACTCTAGTTGTGAGCGGTTGTGGGTGATTTACCACGATGGAGTGTCAAAGAATCAACCCATAGAGAGCACTTGATCCTTGCACGAATCAAGGGGGAGCTACACCCTTGCACGGGTGCTCCAACGAGGACTAGTGGGGAGTGACGACTCTCTGATACCTCGGCAAACAATCGCCGTGTTCCTTCTCCTCTCTTTACTTCAAGCATTTACATTTGAGCAATTCAATTCTTGTCTTTACATTCTTAGAATTGCCATGCTAGAGTATGATTAGAATCTAGGGTGCTAAACTTTTGTGCGGTAGCTCAATAGGATCACTTTCTAGGCATAAGGGGTGAAGTGGGCTAAATCTAGGGTTTAATTATTGCAAAGTATTTTAGAATTAGCCCAATTCACCCCCCCCCCTCTTGGGCATCTTGATCCTTTCACAACGCACTCCATAAAGCATGTCGATCTTGATCTCTTCACAACATAGTGTCACCGGATCATCTGTCGGTCCACATAGGACCCTTTACCATATCATCTGATGGAAAACACTACCTATCACATAGTACATCACAGTGTAACCGAATGATCTTGTGTCCTTTATCTGCTCTAATGCACAAAAAATTTGAATTCTAGCTATGTCGATAATATCAAATTCAACTTCTTTAAGACCCTAGACTCATTCTGTATCTGTTTCAGCCAATCTTGATCAACTTTGCTCGGAGTAACTCTCATGTGTGCATCAAAATCCTCTTGACTCTAACTTCGAACAAGCTACTAATCTTGACCCCCGTTAATAGTATGGGAAAAGACAAACAAAATCCCTAACACTAAGTCTAAGTGCCCTCAACACCAATAATGCATGTAGACATTGTTGTCCTTAGCCTTCACAAATCTCCTTGTGCTAGATATATGTCGAATCCAATTACCGGGGGCCAGGAAAACCAAGTGGCCTCAATATGACTAACTCTATCATTAACCTGCAAAACAAAGTTATCCACATGTCCCTATGTTCATCAATAACTAAACTCAGACTAAAGGTAGCCTCGATGCGTTCTCAAGTGTGATGCCATATCGACCTCCAAAAAATTGAATGGGAAGTGTGTCACATAATTATTGTTTGATTCTTTCCCAAACAAAATAGTGCATGCATTTTTGAATGTAGGGATTTCGTAGATAAAAGGAGCCACGACTACGTCAGAATAGCACTTCACTGCCAGTTCAAAATACCCCATCACTGCTGGATTTTGAACCGGCACAACCATACTGGCAGTGATGAGGGTAAGATATCACTGTTGGTTCCTACAAACTGGCAGTGTTCTTCTACTTCACTGCCGGTTCTTTACACAACCAGCAGTGTTCATTTCCACCAACATTGTCGGTTCATAAGACCACCCGGTAGAGTTCAGTTCCAACAACATTGTCGATTTGTGTTTCAACCGACAATGTTGTAGTAAGAATCACTGCCGGTTTGTGACAAGAACCGGCAGTGATGGCTAAGCCAATGCTGCCGGTTTGTGGCTCGAGCCGGCAGTGCAATCACTGCCGATTTTATTGCTAACCGACAGTGATGTTTATGACAACACTGCCGGTTTTCTGATAACTGGAATATTTGTCACGTTCGCATTTTATTGTTTTATAATTGATTTTAATTTATATTTTTTCGTGGAATCAGGTTTCGCTTTATATACGCTACATAGACGACAGGTCCATCAATAGTAAACATTACAAATGTTACGGTTACAATTCAAATGTTCTTATCTAGATCTCGATCCCTCAAAATAAAAGAGAAATATTCTCGGACTTCACAGATTGTGCAATGCTTCTCGGACTTCTTACAATAATCTGGCGAGCTGCTCTGGGCCATACTGGTCCTTGTACTTCACGGATTGTGTAATGGAAAATACTCCATCTTTTTCCAATACTTCGGCTCAGATGAATTTTGCCAGCTCCGATTGCAGTGCGACGATCTCCATGTCTAACAGCCTTTCGTAGTTATATTTCTTGCGCTTTTGTTCAAAAAAGATGATATCCAAAGAGGAACAGTAAATTATTTTATTGAATTATTAACAGACATAAATGAAATGGGGATTATACACACCAACTTATCGGCTTCTTCCGATTTCCCGTCGATGTAGCGAAGCATTACCCATATTACATAAAACCCGTATTCATTGTTTCCCACCGGTTGTGATAGGTACGTCCCCTCTATTTCAACAACCTTGAATGGGACCGGTGTCCCATCGATATGTCTTCTTCGGACACTGAGCAATATTAAAGGGAGAAACATTAGAAAGTAGTGTGTGTGATTAGAAAATAATATGTTATTATGATCGCTTACTAATTCAGCACTGCCACCAGTGCATTCAGATGATGAAATAGTTTTTCTTGGAGTCCCACACCTTGATTAGATTTTTGGCAAGATTAACACAAATGAAGACGAAATGGTTGCTGCAATCACAGAATCCTAATTATTGAATAATCTTAATGAAAAAAGAAGCATAAAATTAAAAGCCAAGAACACATACTCGTAGTTGTAGGCTAGAAGTATGTGGGTTTTGTTCTTCATCGTGAATTCATTGATAATAGCAATCAATCTCTATTTCAGGTCTTCCACATCACATCCATGGAGGCCTAGACATGTCCTCTCATTGACTCGCAAGGGGTCCAAGAAGCCTATGTAATCCCATTTGCTTTTTAGGATGCAAAATTTTGCTATACACCTACATAAAATCATGGAAAGTACTCAAAAGTTAACAATTTGTGTCTCGAGAGAGTAGTTAATTGTAATATCATGCGTGTAGGGTACTTACATAGTCCACAGCGTCAACATTTGAACATCGAGAGAGCGTTTCTGGTATAGCTGGAACAAGCACTCCCACTCGACATCGAACTTCTCTTCTTTAGGATAATGGAAAACATGTGGCGAATGGATAATAACCTCAAAACAAAAGTCATCCGTCTCTGTTGCTTGAGCCATGTAATATTCATATAACTGGCGCATATATGTTGTTAGATTTTTATACTCATGATCGGGAACCAAAAGATTGCCTCTTTCATACTTCATTGCCGGTGTTCTCATCCCTTGTACATCATAATAGATATTCGTGGCCTCTTCCATGGTTAATCCTAGGTTGTCTTCGACGTACTTCTATATGTTCCTTAAATCTTTATTGTGTATTTCTTTGTCTCTTATTGTAGCGTATTTATTCTATGTTTGCCTTTCGAATTCAGACTTCAACAAAAATGAAGGCAGTGAGGCACAGAGATTGAAGAAACTAACACAATCTTCCTTCAAGATGTGTGCTGTAAATTTTTCTTTCATCAAGGTGGTAACGCTACCATTGAACGGCTTTTTCTTTTTGTTGGTCCACTTTGGAAGCATTAGCGACCGAATCCAAGGACCTTTTCTACGACTGCGAGGATGTCCTTGATCTTGTTTTGGGCTGAGGTGGAGAAGGAGGAGGAGGAGGATGACGATGAGAATTCTATTTTCCCGGCACTGATGAAGATGGAGGAGGAGGAGGAGTCTCTTTTCTCGGGGCTGATGAATATGGAGTCAGACGAGGAGGAATAGAAGGAGACTTTTGTCTTCTTAGGGGTGATGGCTCCGAATGAGGAGGGGAGTGATCTCTGTTGGGAGATGGTGAGTGGTCATCGCGGGTGGGCGAAGACTCGCAGTCGTCCTCATCATTAGAGGACAATTGATGATCAAGCTTAATGAAGCGCTTGTGCCAGGCCACTTGAGAGCCCTTATTTTGACCAAGTTTCGGCCTATCTTTCGCTATGGGGTACTCAATGGGTATCTTGTTATACTTCTTATCAAGTATTCTATCAATGGTGACATGAGCATACCCCTGTGGAATTGGGTGGCCATTAATTGTCCCGTCTCCTATAGGCTAGGCCAGGCCAAGCGCCACCTTGTCCTTTGTCCATTCCTAACAGATGTACAACTTGACATTGACGGGTTCAGTGATGTCGTCCACCAGATGAGGCACATTTGTCTCTTCTTCGTCGAGCGGGGTCGATCCGCAGCTACTGCGACCCCTAAACTGTGGGCTAAGGCAGTAGGAGTAGGGTTTTGTGGTACTCCTGAGCCCTTGGATAGCAAAATTTGCTCGACTTGTGCTTCAACAGTCGCCTTAATCCATGCTTCCATTCTGTCTTCCATCTCTTTTAGTCGCTTCCAATACTCTTCCTCCTATTCTGCTCTACCCCTCGAGCGACTTCGATAAGTGTTAGATTCTTGGGGAAATGCTAGTTTCCAAGGAACAACACCAGTTCCTCTAGTGCGACTAGGGTGCTCCTTGGTTTTGAGTGCTTGGGTGAGCACGTCTTTCTCCCTATTAGAAGTGCGAGTCCCTTGCCTCACCTCCACAGTTACCTGGAAGATCCTCTAGATGAGTTCGCTCATGGGTTGATTTGTGGAGCTAAAGCTTTCGTCCTCGGCGTGCCGTATATTCCTCCCCATACAGTATATTATTGATCTAGGCTCCCAATCAGCGATCTCAACCCAAATGCCTTCCTCAGCAAGTTGATCCATCTTTTGAAGTTCTGCTTCAAATTCTGGCATCTTTTTGGCATAGCCACGAGAGCCGAGATGATGAGGATTTGTCACTTTCTGTGAGTTCTCCTTATTCTTCCTGCTCAGTTCTAAGTGCTCCTCGGATAACATGTATTCCTTGAAGTCCTACTAGAAGTCCTGCTTGCTAAACTGTCCACCATCAAAATCTGGTTCTTTATTTTAGAGGACAAAATTCTTGTACAATGTCCCCTTGAAATTCTTGAAGCATGTCCCCATGATTTCTTTTGCTTTTTTCTTGACTAACTCCCTGTCATACTTCGTTGGGAAAGTGAAATACTCTGGGATCTTGGCATCCCATATGTAATTCTTCTCACTTTCAAGAACCCTCCACGGGTCATCATCTTTCCTAATCCACTTCCTGTACCTAATTGGGATGAAGTCCCTAACAAGTAACCTGAGGATAGTCTTGTATTTGGTCAAAGCTATAGGCGGTGAGAGTGGATCCCCGAATTCATCAAACTCTGTAATGTGCCAGTGTGCATTCCTACCAACAGAAATCTTTGACACGCCTTGCTTAGATCTGGCCTTCCTGCTACTCGAACCCTCGGGCTCCTCGGCCGGCGGAGGCTCCTGCTAGAGACACCAAGTAAGCTATTACACTCTCAATTGATTAGTGTGTGTGGTGACATAGTCACATGATACCAAAGTTACCTAGCCATCTTGGTCATTTTGACCCAGATCGAGCAGGCCAGATGGGGTCCATGGCTGCTCATCCTCACCTTCCTGATTGACACCGACACCATTTGTCGGATCATGCGGCTCTCCCGTCCCAGCGATATCAACCACTTCTTGTTGCCAATCTATTCTTCGGCGATGGGGTAACAGGCGACGATGAGTCATGTCTATGACACAATCATGGTTAGTTTTAGCTATGGACAACTACTAATAGCATATGTTCATATATATAATATATTCAATGCAAAGTCTAATAATAAGTCCACATACAATAAAGTCAAATAATAGCATATGTTCACCTAGAACAAATTCATTGTTTGATTGACCACATACAATAAAGTGCACCTACTATTCTATGAAACTAAGCCTACATCAACTTCCAAATAAGAAAAGCAATGACCATAGCCATAAATAAAAGCATGGCATCTTTCCAAGACCAAGGAGCAATTCTCCTAATCTTCACATCTTCGGCGGGTGGCTTCTCTTCAATCTCCAGTGCCAGCGGATGGCCATGGTTTGCATTCATTGGACCATAGTAGGTCGGTTGCCCGTGGTTTGCAAGGTAGGCTGGATGACTATAGTAGGCCCTCAAAGCTTCAGCTTCTGTGTTGTACTTTTTGTGTAAATTATCAGGGTAGCGATTGACTTGAGCATAGCAATCTTCCCAGGTTCGATAAATCCTAGGCATGTGACCAATTTGCACTACATACCATGCCATGGTTGCATATACATTTAAGTAAATTAGGCATGTGGTAAGTGGTAATAGTAACTCACTGAACTAGGGAAGCTTAAGAGTAAGAACATTGTTCGTCAATACATTGTCAGTATTGCTCATGTACAAGATGAATAACCAAATTCTTCATTGCTCTCAATAGTCATATTACACCGATTGGTTTATGAATTTTGGAGGAAGCTGAAATTGACTTATATAGTCATATCTTAATAAAATCCACTAATTCAGGTATCACCTATCTATGTCATGTTTTACATTGCCATTAGTATCTAAAAACCTCTCATTGATGCATTGGTAATCCACACACTGTGATTGTATCAACATCACATAATACATCATCATCAGTAATCATCTAAAATCTGCTAGAAAAGACTATCTTAGTAAGGATGCTAGAAAGCTCATAAAAACCAGCAAATGCCCTCCGAAGTCATAAGGCAGTTCTTTATTTTTCGTCCCCTAAACTAACAGTGCAAACATTGAGGGATGACTCAAATGTTAGGTCAGTGTACTAAGGCATGACAGTCGTGACGAGTTTGGTCGGCGTTCGAGCCCTGGCCAGACAGCTTAATCTAGTCGTAGACATTTAAAATTGGATGCCTAGGATTCTTGCCTAAACAAACAAACATACCCTAACAGCATCATCAATGTGGGCATACACTATCAACTGTCTTAAAAAACTATAATACACATAGGAGTGGATGTATTAGAACTAATTTTTCCTAACACAGTGTATATTTGTCACTTTCTTCTTGTCCCAACCACTCCATGTTATGCCATCTTGTGACTTGGTCACTTTACTCATCCTGTGCTCTCTAGAAAATGCATGCTAAGCCACAACATATAGCTCCATATGTGTTTCTACGATTTGTCAGGTGAGGCACCAACTTCTTCTGCAAGCTACTCTATCTAGCAATCCACAAAGCCACCGAGGTCCCTGCTTTTTTCCTTTACCTGGCATCCGAGCCTACGTGGTCTAAGGAGACCACTAATACTCACGGAAGATGGAGTTGAGATGACCATGATTATACGTGTGATGTGGGTGATACAAAAAAATCAGCAATGTTACTAGCCATAGGTTGTGGAAGGTAGGAACCAGGAGGGAGAAGCACTACTATGAGGCGCTAACACCATGGGGCATTTCACCAAACACACAGGGGGCAGTGAGCCACGCACTCACCATGGGGGAGGGAAAGCAGCTATCCGCATGCTCCTAAAGGCCTCGGCGGTGGGAGTGCTCCTAAACGCACTCACCGGGAAGGAGGAGGGGCACAACCGATGTCGTGGACGATGAACGAGGGCACGGATGGCGTGGTGCTCTGGCTTGGGGCGGTCGATGGTGTGGGGCAGTGCTCCAGCGTGGGGCGGTGCTCCGACAGCGCGGGGGGAGGGGTTGGCGTGGGGTTTAAATGAATTTGGATAATTTCAACTCACGCCTCTTTTATACCAGTATCTCATCACCGCCAGTTGTAAGTCAAAACCGACAATGATGGTGGTACATCACTGCTAGGTCACTCCCCAAACCAATAGTGATGGGTGTACATCACTGCTGGCTCATTCCCCAAACCGACAGTGATGTGGTTTAGTAGTTAGGTGTTAAGTAGGTGTTTACACCAAAATTTGGAAGAAGGGTCACAGGGACTCGAAAGCTCCCAAGATCATGTCGTCAATGAATCAATCTTGATCATGCATAGCGTGCGGTTAAAGCATGTTGCATCTTGAGTAGATTTATTGGCTAGCGAAAACCGTTCCACGGCCTGTTATCACGGCATGTGTGATTCTGCATCACACCCCACTGTTAGCACCGTGAAGTGGAGATTGTTATTCGGTAGATCTATTCCTGATAAGGCATGACTTTAACTGTGTGCTATGCCTGAATCGGCTGTTTTAGATGATATCGAGTGCTTTCACGAACAGTTCGCATCACGAGATCGTTTAAGTAAAGATAGGTTGAAAGATGTGTTAGCCCCATGATCTTATTATTGTATTATAGCCTACATGATTCTGCCTCATGCCCCACTGATATTAGTAATGAGTTAGGGTCGTTGAGTCTATTGTTATTTCTACGGCCTACATGATTCTGCCTCATGCCCCACTGGTCATAGCGATAGATGAGATCTAACATGTTTATTAGATTTATCTTTATTAAATAGTTAAATGTTGTTGAATTGTTTCTTTATATAAAAGGGGTTCGGTTGCTTGTAATCATTGGCTCAGCATAAACCAATCACTGTTGACATCTTATTGCCATTGATTAATATGCTTAAATAACGATATTTATCTTGAATGATAACCGATTCTTCTTATACAACCCAATGAGCTTTAACCGATTTATTCTCATGAATATGCTGGAATCGACTGTTTAGTCGATCTCCTTTCATATCGGCTCTCAAAGCCACACATTCGGGACTGTCTAGCAACACCAGCAAGTTCCGCCCTTAATTACTAATAAGCTTTCTCTCCTTGTCAATTACAGGGTCAAAATGACTGGCACGCCTCGAGAGGAGTGCGTAGGATCGACCATCCCTACGCTGAAGCTAGGCGGATCTACAGCTCCATCGAGCAGACCCTTCCGGCTTGCTGCGTGTGTCCTCGGCACGGGACAAAAATTATGTGTCGACAGTAGGATAACTTTTCATTTTCTTTCGAGCCCCTCCGACTGTCTCAACGGTTAAGACCCTTCAACCAAGCCCTCGAGACCCATGTTCGAGTCCTAGGCGGCCCAAATTTTTTTGTTTTTTTTTAATTATTTAATTACTTTGGGAAATAACTCATCACTGCCAGTTCTCATTATAAATCGACAGTGATGAGGGTACATCACTGCCGGTCATTCCCCAAACTGGCAGTGATGTGGTGCAGCAGTTTTTTTTTGAAAAAAAATGTTGCAGGTAGGTGTTAAGTAGGATAACTTTTTATTTTTTCTGAACTCCTTCGACTGGCTTAACGGTTAACACCCCTCAACCTAGCCCCCGAGACCCGTGTTCGAGTCCTAGGCGGCCCATATTTTTTTTGTTCAATTTTATAAATTATTTAATTAATTCGGGAAATAGCTCATCACTGCCGGTTCGCATTATAAATCGACAGTGATGAGGGTACATCACTGCCGATTCATTTCCAAAACTGACAGTGATGTTGTGTAGCAGTTTTTTTTTGAAAAATGTAGCATTGTACTGTGTTTTTTTTATATACTCAATAAATAGAAGCATATATTTTCCTATGTCGAAATGACTTGAATTTTTTTTTGCAAGCTTGTACACCCAAATTAAGACCCCACACAGGATCTGAGGTTTTTCTGATTATTTTTTTTATTATATTTTTCTCTGTGCCGAATGAGACAAAAGATGGTGAATTTCATCTTGGACCCAATAGATTTTGTCATCCACCTCCACAAAATTCTTATCCCTAGGGCACATTAGAGCCTGTGTAAAAGTTTGACACCATTCTGGATCTTTTCGTGGGTAGACTCAGTTCAACCTATAATTAAACGGTGTCATCGTGCGGAAATTCAATTAAACCTTAGAAAGTAGCAAACCATCTCCAGAAAATCCCAAACTTGGTGTTTCCTTTACACATGGCACGTGCAAGCCAAAGAAAAAGTTTGAGATGAATACGACAACAGAATGCCTATGAACCACATAAACCTTGATAACATATGTCTATAGTTATGGTTCGTTGAATAGGCACATGTACCTCTATAAAGCATGTATACTCCGCCTATGTCGAAATGTCTTGAAATTTTTTTTGGCAAGCATGTACACCCAAATTAAGACCCCACATAGGATCTGAGGTTTTTCTAATCATTTTTTTATTTATTATATTTTCCCTATGTCGAATGAGACAAAAGAGGGTGAATTTCATCTTGGACCCAATAGATTTTGTCATCCACCTCCACAAAAATCTTATCCCTAGGGCACATTAGAGCCCATGTAAAAGTTTAGCACCATTCTGGATCTTTTCGTGGGTAGACTCAGTTCAACCTATAATTAAACGGTGTCGTCGAGCGGAAATTCAATTAAACCTTAGAAAGTAGCAAACCATCTCCAAAAAATCCCAAACTTGATGTTTTCTTCACACGTGGCATGTGCAAGCCTAAGACAAAGTTTGAGATGAATACGATACTGGAATGCCTATGAACCACAGAAACCTTGATAACCTATGTGTCTAGTCATGGTTCGATGAAAAGGCATATGTACCTCTGTGAAGCATGTATACTCCACCATGTTGAAATGGCTTGAAATTTTTTTGGCAAGCATATACACCCAAATTAAGACACCACACAGGATCAAAAAATTTTCTGATCATTTTTTTTATTTATTATATTTTTCTCTGTGCCGAATGAGACAAAAGAGGGTGAATTTCATCTTGGACCCAACAGATTTTGTCATCCACCTCCACAAAATTCTTATCCCTAGGGCACATTAGAGCCTATGTAAAAGTTTGGCACCATTTTGGATCTTTTCGTGGGTAGACTCAGTTCAACCTATAATTAAACGGTGTCGTCGCGCAGAAATTCAATTAAACCTCAGAAAGTAGCAAACCATCTCCGGAAAATCCCAAACTTGGTGTTTCCTTCACACGTGGCACGTGCAAGCCTAAGAAAAAGTTTGAGACGAATACGACACCGAAATGTATATTTCTAGTTGCCCAACAAATGTTTCAGGAATTACATGCATGACAATAATTAAACACACAAAGACGTACAAATTAAAATTAGAACTCAATTAAACTACGACCTTGAAAACAACCTAATAAACATTAATTACTATTGGAATCACTATCGGGTTTGATCGGGCCACGCACACTAACATGCCTTTGTAGCCATATATGGTAATTGATGTCACGGATTATGTATCCGCTTGCATCGATGAAGTCTAATGCTCGTATGAGTACATTCTCTCGTGCCTCACAATACCGAAAGAATGGTTAGCCATAGATGTAACCTACTGAACAACCATTGCCCCTGTTAGTAATCCTTATACAGTATTGACGTCCTTCTATAGTGAGCTGGCTGAGGTTACCATTGCAGAAGTCACAATCGTACCCGAGTTGCTCCGTAGCTTGGTCTAGAATGGCCCACAAGCCACATGCCGCATAGATAAGGTTCTGGAGGGCAATCTACATGCGGAGAAAAAGAAAAAAAATAGAGAATGTTATTACAATAATAAACAACAAATAACCACGACTCAGGTATAAGTGACCATTTTACCACATCCATACGGTTGTAGCTCACAAACCATTCGCTTGCTTGTGGGACGGGGATATCACCAGCATTCAAAGCAAGCGCCTTCAAGTGCAAGAAATCAGGCACATCATAGCAAACATGTCGAAGTGCCTCTAAATAGATGCGCACGGCACTGAATTGGGCGCTTATCATGTCCGGGCTCTGTCTTCCCGTCTTGTCGATATGGTTTCGATGATTTGCACCCCAAAGGGATGGAAAAACTAAGTTCACATATCCATAGACGACCACTTGCATTAGATGCCGTGTTCTCGATGATGTCCGAGATAAAGAACCAGCTAAGTGTTGTTCGCAGCCAATCTATTCGGGATATAGTCTGCGACATATATGTATGCAACAATGATATTAAACTAATTACACTTATTTGTTAGCATCAAAAAACAAAAGATGTTAGAAAATATTTCATACAATAGCTAGAACAGGGAACCGTGGAATGGCCACATTAGGAGCGAATGGCTCATCGCCAGGGTGGAAACCTGGTTCTTGTGGTGGGGGAGGTCCGTTGTTCATACCACCTGATCGATAAAATGCCAAAAAATATGAACATAAAATATATGCACAAAAAATTCTTCCAAGTAAAATATGGAAACATAATTAAATATAGATCGAATGCAAGGAATAAGAATATATATAAATGTAGAATGCAAAGAAACATGAATATAAATATAGATCAAATGAATATAGATAGAATATTGGAGAAGACAACATATCAGTACCACTAAAAAATGCAGGAGCCATGACCAAATCACGTAGAGAGAGAGTGGATTTCTTAAGAAGTGAGAGTGAAATGTGAGAAATGAGACTGTGAGAGTTCATGGGTGGGTGGGATCGATGTATGTGGCCATCGGTTTGTTTTATATAGGGGGCCCTGGACATCACTGCTGGTTTTTAAGTAGAACCGACAGTGAAAGTTAATATCACTGTCGGTTTGTAAGTAGAACCGACAGTGAAGGTGCATATAAGTAAAGGATATATTTATTTAGATATTACAGTGGTAAAGTTTTAACAACAATGATATATTTATTTAGATAGTAATGAAATACATCAAAAATTAACAAAAATATTAGAAATAAATTACATATACGATAACAAAGACCTTACACTAAAATTCCATATATGATAACAAAGACCTATTTGCATACAGGTCAATATTACAATCAATGTGTATCAACACATTATAATGTAACCACCTCAGTAGCATTCTTCTAGCACCACAACTAGGGTCAAATAGCAGCACCAAGGTGGTCTACGAGCTATACTGGTTGAAGATGACAAGGTGGCATCGATGAATCCATCTTGTCTGTAGATGGCCTTTTTCTAGATGCGCACCATAGCGGATGGATCTGTGAACCTCATGGCATCTCCAATCTTCGGCGTTGCTCTATCTTCAGTAGCATTCTTCTAGTACCTCTTGTGTGCACCATTTTGGTGGACTACGACGCATAACAATATCTGTGGTTTGTTATGAGAGGAAAACATTGTATCATGGCTGATAAGGCCTGGCCAAAACTAACATGCATGGAGAGGCTAGCTCCTGGCCGAGGGCTATTTTATAGGGGCTAGCAGTCGTAGTAATTTTTTATTTCTGAACTAAAGTTGTCGAGGTAGGTGGGAGTAGTGTTCCAATTGTTGAGGTCAGTGGGAGCATTGTTGGCATGTGAGGAGCATCTACACATCACTGTCGGTTTTAGTTTAAAAACCGACAGTGAATGGAGCATTCTGTGTCGGTTTGAGCAACCAACAATGATAGAAGCTATCACTGTCGGTTTTAAAACCAAAACCGGCAGTGATTTGGTGTAACAGTTTTTTTTTAAATGTAGCAGTTAGGTGTTAAGTAGGACAACTTTTCATTTTCTTTCGAACTCCTCCGACTGGCTAAACGGTTAAGACCCCTCAACCTAGCCCCCGAGACCTGTGTTCGAGTCCTAGGTTGCCCAATTTTTTTTTCTTCAATTTTATAAATTATTTAATTAATTTGGGAAATAGCTCATCACTGTCGGTTCTCATTATAAACCGATAGTGATGAGGGTACATCACTGCCGATTCATTCCCCAAACTGGCAGTGATGTTGTGTAGCAGTTTTTTAAAAAATGTAGCAGTTATGTGTTAAGTATGATAACTTTTCATTTTCTTTTGAACTCCTCCTACTGGCTCAATGGTTAAGACACCTCAACTTAGACCCTGAGACCCGTGTTCGAGTCCCAAGTGGCCCAAAATTTTTGTTTCAATTTTATAAATTATTAAATGAATTTTCTCTGTGCAGCTTCTTTCTCCGTGGCCTTCTTAGCGTTCCTCTTCATCTCGGCCTGATCTAGAGACTAGAACAGTACATGCATCAAGTAAATGGCTCACTCAATAGTCAACACACAAGCCACAGGCATTCCCATTCACATCTCCAGAAGCACATACATCAATGATCAATGAAGGCTGGAGCTACTACACCTTTGCTCAATGCCTACTGTGGGCTGGGCTCCTTCGACTATTGCGAGCAGGGACTACAAACTGGTTGGGGACTAGTGGCGCCGAGGAGCTGTGGATCCCTCACTACTAGTAGTAGCTCGAAAGAGAATGGCCGCCCCAATGTCCTTCTATCGGAAGTCTAGACATATATATTTGTATTTATATTTAGCTGGTGTTTAAATTTAGAGAGTAAAGTTTAGAAATGTTACATCCAGTGTCTAATCAAGTGTTTGAATAGTAATAAGGTCAATCTCAATGGCAGTTTTAAACAACTTTCATTCTCATTAATTGCTATGATACGTCGGAATATTTGCTGAGTCGGTAGAGTATTAACGAGAGAGGAGATGAGAGTTTCATTAGGATCAAACATCCTTCACAGTTATGTGCACAATGATTACATAGTTAACAATAATCTAACTATCTTTACGTGCATCAACAATGAGGGCCTCATTGTGATCAAGCCATATGTAAGCAGGTTCGTCACCCTCTTGAAGGATAGGTAGGGGTACGTTCTCCCCGAATGGAGGCATTTCCTGATAGCCCCTGTAGTCTTCTTCGTTCGTCACTCCATTAACACCAACAATCTTCCTTTTCCCTTCTAGGACTACTTTTAGCCTTCCTTTTGTCTTGTTGTCCCTTGCATAGAAGACTTGCATAACATCTCTTGCAAGGACGAAGGGGTCATCTCTGTATGCAGGCTTAGTGAGATCAACGATAGTGAATCCTTCGCTGTCAGTGTTGATTTCCTCGAGCCGGACCCACTGGCAGCGAAAAAGAGCTGCCTTCAATGGACCGTACGCTAGCTCCCATATCTCCTCTATGAAAACATAGTATGTCGCCTGCACGTTGCTGTTTTCAACGTAAGCGTCAAAACGAACACCACAATTTTGGTATGTGCTCTTTCCATCTTGCTTTTTTGTGTAAAATGTGAATCCATTGATCTCATACCCTTGGTACTTAAGATATGTACTCAAAGATCCTTGGCTAAGGCATCCAGTTGATTACCCAACTTTATTCCAAGCAAGCGACGTCGCAACCAGTTGACAAATTTCTCCTTATGTTTTTTATCCAGCCAAGCATGTGACCTACTCGGATATAGAGTTTGCAGCGATTGCCTGTGCTCATCAATGTATGGCATCACACCCTTTGCTTGCTGGAGAACAGCGAACTGTGCTTGTCTAAAAGAAACAGGGTCGTCTACTATAACAGATTTCTCCCTAATCATTCCTTTGCCACGTAGTCTTCCCTCGTGATGAGATTCTAGAACTCTGACCCTTTTGATGTCTAGATAATATGTGCAGAACTCAATGACCTCCTCCGTTGACCATCCTTCAACCATGCCCTCTTCTAACCTGAATCTGTTCCTAACATACCTCCTAAAAACTTTCATCAATCCTTCCAAAGGGAACATCTGATGCAGGTACATTGGGCCAAGGGCTCTAATTTGGTCAACAAGATGAATGAGCAGATGCAATGAGATATCAAAGTAAGTCGGCGGGAAATGCATCTCAAGCCTAATGAGAGTTTCGGCTATGTCCCGCTGCAGCTACTCTAGCATGGACACATCAATGACCTTTTTTGAGATCGCGTTGAAGAACGAGCAAAGCTTTATGATTAGGGCGCTGACCTTTGGGGGGAGGATACCACACAGGGCAACAGGGAGCAGCTGAGTCATAATGACATGACAGTCATGGGCCTTCATAGGGCCATAGTTGAACTTGAGTTCTCTCATGTTCACTAGCCTCTTCGGGTTCGCACAGTAGCCCATCGGGACTTTGAGTTCATTGAAGAAAGAAATAAGCGCACGCTTTTCTGCCTTCTTCAATGTCCATGACGCAACCGGAAGTTCGAACTGGCCATTCCCTAGCTCAACGGGATGAAGGTCCTTTATGTTTCCCAAGTGTTGCATGTTTAGGCGTGTGGCTGTGAATCCTTCGATGTCCCCCAAGTGTCCATCAAGGTGTTAAGAGTGTTAGCGCACATGTTTTTAGTGATGTGCATGGGATCAAGACAGTGGCGTACACTCAGAAATGGCCAGTAAGGTAGTTTCCAGAAAACCATTTTTTTCTTCCAAACGCTCCCATCAGGCGCTGTTACTGCATTGTCCCCCTTCCCAAGGACAACCTCTAGTTTGTTGAGTACTCCCTTGATCGTGACATGTTCCTTTTTGTACTCATCCCAAACATCTGGCACATCCTTTTCAGACATCTCCGCTAGTTTATCGATCACTGGTTCCAGAAACACATCGATGTCATTCCTAGGTTGTCTTGGCCGTTGGATCAGTAGTGGCATCTAGATCTACGACCGCTTCATACAGACCCAAGGTGGAAGGTTGTATATATAGAGCATCACTAGCCAGGTGCTATGATTGCTTCTAACCTAGTTGAAAGGATTTATCTCATCTGTGCTCAAAGCAAACCAAAGGTGCCTTACCTCTCCACCAATGTCCTTATAGAATATAGTATTGATAGTCCTCCAGTCATGCCCATCGGTGGGGTGCCTCATCATTGTATCATTCTTACGCTCTTTGTCAAGCCAGCGCAACAGCTTGGCTGACTTTGTACATGCAAACAGCCTATGCACCCGGGGAGCTATAGGGAAATACCAAATGACCTTTATGGGGCCTCCTATGGTCTTGGTACCCTCATCTGACGGCCCTTTCTTGTACCGTGGAGCTTCACACTTGTGGCACTTGTCCAAGTCTTTGTATTTTTCTCCACGGTACAATATGCAATCATTGAAACACGCGTGGATTTTTTCAACCTCGAGGCCGATGGGGCAGATCATTTGCTTGGTCAAGTATGTCTTTTCTGGCAACTCATTTTTTTCTAGGAGTATTTTCCTTATTATACCTAACAACTGATCGAAGCCTTTATCGCTCAATCCATTTGTTGATTTGAACTCTAACAGCATGATGTCGTCTTCCAGTTTGCTCATTGGACAATCCCTATACAATGGTGTTTTGCCATCTTGTCTCATTTTCTCTAGCTTTCTTGGTTGTCTTTCACTAAGACATCCGGTCTCTATATTACATAGCAACTGAGAATGCCATCATTATCCTCGGTGTCGTCAGCTAGTGTGTTCCAAAACACATTATTAATTGTGGCCATAGGTTCCGTGTTGACACCGGGTTCCTCGTCAGCATTGTGGATGGCTACGTCAGGCATGTCCACATCATCATCGTTTTCCTACAGAACATTCACACCAACCTCGCCATGTATAGTCCATATTGTATAGTTTGGCATGAACCCCCTGGTAATCAAGTGCGATCGTATAGACTCAATTTGACGAAAGTTCCTTTGATTCTTGCAATATTTGCATGGGCAGAAGATAGGGTTCTCATTCCCAGCATGGGCTTTAGCATTGGTGATAAACTGGCTAATGCCATGTATGTACCGCTTGTCCGTTCGGGACAGATGCATCCACTCTCGATCCATCTCTGCACAAAAAAAATACTGAGATAGTAATTACAAAGAATTAATAAGAAATCGAGCTTCATGAACAACGATTGTAGCTCGAAAGTACCATTTTTGGAAAACATTATTGTACACTAATTATTGGAAAATTGAAATTGGTAGCCCCGGTCCTGTAAATTGAAAATAGTAGTAAAAACAATTATTGCACAATATTGAAGAACAACTATTCTACTATACTTCTAAGAACTAATTATAGCATCACATACTAACAATGATGATCTTGACCACCATGGAATAATTATCTAGGAATTTAAATGTGTTTATAGACACCAACTGTTTGGATGATGGATTCACCACAATTTGAGCCTTGCACAAATATCCAATTGGAAAAGTGCTCTCTAGAATGGAGAAAGAACTAGAATGAGAATCAAGCAATGTAGCCATCAAAACAAAGCTAATTAAGCAACAAAATCAAAGGAATGGATGTTTGTTACTAACCTTAAAGCAAAAAGGTCAAGCCATTCTTCAAAATCTAAGCGCTAGCTTCATGGTTAAGAGCAGCCACAACAATGAAGGGAAGGGCCCAAACGCATGCCTCTGTTCTCGGAATGGAAGAGGGGAGGAAGAAGAGGACGGCTGCAGACTTTTTGTGTTGTAGGCTTATCACCGTCGGTTCTTGGCTAGAACCGACTATGCTACAGCCAAATCACTGCCGGTTTTAGCCCAGCCCCAATCATTTTCTTATTTTCAAGCTTATAACCGGCAGTGAAGGTACATCACTACTGGTTCTCACAAATCCAGCAGTGATGATGCCGGCAGTGATATCCAAATCTGGCGTAGTGCACTTCATTGGCCAATGCTTGTGCCTATGCTGGTTTACACGTGTGCATAACAAAACCACATGGGTACGTATGTATACACATGCGTGTGAGTACAAGTGTGGATCTGACCTTGTATTACAAAAGTATTCCCTCCGTTCTAAATTATAAGACGTTTTGACTTTTTTGATATACCTAAAAAAAGGAAAGTATTAAGAAAAGCCAAAACGTCTTATAATTTGGAATTGATGGGAGGCGTAGATAATTTCTTTATTTGCTCATTTTAGTGTATTCATTGGGCTTTGGCAATTATAACATCCTAAGATTTTGGCACACCTACTCCTAGTTAAGGGTCACGCTCCGCCACTGTTAGTGATGATGCCTCTCAGGTGACGGACATTAAGCACATCAGTTTAGGGCGGCGCCGTTCTCAGATGGGGGCATAGTAGTATGAAGGCATAAACATGCAGTGATCCGTTGATACCATTTGAAAAATTCCTGTTGTGATTTTTGGTGCTGCCTAGAGTCACGGGCACTAAACAATAATAGTATGGTTATTATGTCCTTTGTCATGATGATATAAAATGTCCTTCCGCGGGGCGGCAATCTAGAACTTAATTTCATTGACCTTTGACTACCTATGTGTTTTCCTTATTTTATATATGTACAAAATCATGAAACCCTCACGCCATTGTTAATACTTGTACTTAAATATAAGAGTGCTACACACATGATCGAGAGAACTACTGTTTCAATAATCGTTCCTGTCAGCAAGCTCGGCGCTTTATTTCTTCCATAGAAGAATGCTGTGCACGCTATTTAATTTCATCATCAAAGCTGTCTACTCTACCTCTGAGTGCTCCGCGATGGATCAACTAATTAAGTGGATGGTCAATACAGCTAACAACGCATCACCAAGTCCAAGCAATGCATGTAATTCTCAACTGTCGTCTGCTTTATCAGTTGGATGTCTCCCGCTGCATATACTCCCTCTGTCCCTGAATAAATAAAGTTGTCTTAAGTCAAACTTTCAAAATTTTGATCGAATTTCTAGAAAAAACTCGTCAAGATTTATAACATTAAATGAGTATCATTAGATATGCCATAGAAAATTATTTCATAATATGTTCATTTTATTTTATAGATGTTTTTACTATTTTCTATAAAGTTTGTCAAATTTAAGATAATTTGACTTGCACACGGATTTTTGGAATCGATTTATTTGGGGACGAAGGGAGTATATGCTTATTGGGACGCACCATCTTGACCGCCAATCAAGGATCTTATGTCTATCCCTTCTTATTATCATGATATCATGCATTGAACTACAGTGACAAAAAGTAAACAGATGCTTGCATCTTTCATTATTAATTAACTTATAGGTCTAATTAAGTATGCAGTTTTGACCTAAGCCAATCTCGTCTCTAAGGCTGGATGAAGTGAATTTATCAGTTCAACCATGACGTCAGGTGGTTGAATGTGTTTTCACCCTAGTTTATTTGTACACTGATCAACTAACATTGACAGGAAGATTCGAAACGGTGAAAGATGAAAAGAATGTTCATAATTAGTAGTTCAAAGGTCTAAGGGCCTGTTTGATCCCATGGGGGGCTAAAAGGGAGTAAATGGCTAAAAACTGGGCTAAAATATTTTGCTCCTAAAGAGGGCCTAAACTGGGCTAAACTGTCTCAGGGCAGGCGCTGGACGCCCCATACCCTTCCGCTCGCTCTCGCCACCCACCCGCAGAGCCATCCAAGTCGCAACCCTATCCTCTCGTATGCCGCTGCTCTCGCCCGCAAATCCTCCGCTGCGCCGCGCGAGCCCGCCTCTCTGCAGTGCCGCGCTCGCCCGCACCACCTCCGCAGCGCCGCATCGCCGCACTCGTTCTCCTCCACTGCACCACCGAGCATGCATGGTTGTGCATGGATAATTAATTGAAGGCAAATCAGTTATTGTATATCAGAGGACTAAAGTTTAGACTATGGATCCAAACACCCCAACACGACTAAACTTTAGGGGCTAAACTTTAATCCTTGGACTAGTGATCCAAACACCACCTAAGATTGCGGTCTTATCCTCGAGAAAAACCACATGAAGGGATCTTAAGTGTTGGTCCAGAGGTCAAGATTTTATGTGATTATTTAGACATCAATTACCAAATTAATACTGGTGTAATGTACCAGGTCTGATCCACGACTGCAGGACGGGACCGTCACCATGCGCCGAGCATCCAGCAGCTAGCCTCCGCACCCACAGAGTTACTCTCATCCAGGAGATGTGCTGGAACTACAAGCTCACTTGGCTACCCTTACTCCCAACCTTCGAAACGAAGATTGTTGCCTGGCTCAGCAGACTTCTCAGTATCCAGATACGACAGCTCCAATTCATCGTGTGTTCTCCAGACTACTACAAGACATGGCATTGCTTGAGATTTCTTGCTTTACGCCTCTCGTCTCTCACCAGGACATGGAGGAGGTGCCTCATAGCAGGCTCGAGATGACTGCAAATTCCGGGAAACAGGAAGATGTGGGCTGCTTGCCACCCTCCTCCAACAAGGGTCCGAATGTCGGCATGCATGGAACTGCATGATGTGGGCAGTTTAGCAGAACAACAATTGCCGCAAAATCCCTTCAAACCTTGAGCCAACAAACAGAAACACACTGCATCTTGCAGTATCACTCGATGTGGTGCTCACTAAGGATGAAAACAGTCAAACTCGGTCGAAAAACTCCTCAACCCTTTTCTACTTTTATATTTGAAATACGAAAGCGAAAGTGAAAGCGGACAAGCCGGACACGAAAACGAACACGAACTTACGGAATATCTAGAATTTCGAAAACGAACCAATTCGAGCGGAATTATGTCGAACACGGTCGGTATGCGAAAATTTAATACGAAATACCGACCCACAGTGCATAGCATTAAACAAGTGCACGACCAAATACATAACAAGTTCACAACTAACAAGTGCATGATCTAGTTCAAGTGCATAGCATTAAACAAGTGCACGACCAAATACATAATAAGAGAGATGAGGCTGGGTGCCGTCTATAAGAGAGGGCAGCTAGCCACCGGTAGAAAGAACACAGCTGCGTGGTGAGCAGCCTGTAATTGGGCTATATGACCTGTGCAGTTGGCCAAATTCGGTTTAAACCGAATTTTGAATTCGGAATATTTCAAATTAAAAGTAGAAAAGTAGAAAACGGTCGAAAAATGTGTAAACCGTTTTCTACTTTTACATTCGAAATAACATCTCAAATGCGAAAGCGAAAACGGTAAAGTCGGACAAGAAAATGCGGATTCGGTCGGATTAAATATAGAAAACGATGTGGTTCGGTTCGGAATATTTCCGTTCCGTTTTCATCCTTAGTGCTCACTGATGTAGTGGACGCCATCGCAGCTCCTGCAGCGTCTATGCCAGAGAAATGCCCCCAATTGGAACTCTAGGGCGGATATGCTAAGGGACTATAAGTGTGGCCGGGAGATCTATTCAAGACCCCACTAGCTCCGCTTCTCGATACCACGCAACGCCAACCTCCAATTAGCTTGCCACCTACAGATCGGTGTCGGACGCCCATGCATGTTGTTCACTTGTCAAATGCCGTGAGGGCCTGACTCGAATTCAGCTATGGCTAGTGCATTACCTGGTGTCTCAGACTGTCTTTGATATTTGAGATGTGATGCTCTCAGAGATGGAGGACACACTAGCAGAGGGCTTCAGAGGTCACCGTCAGCTGCCTTATGCTCATTGGATCACTTTCTTACTCTGAAAGACAGTTTCACACATGTCCCCAGAGACAATGACAGAGTGGACAAGTGCTACTACTGAGTTTCCACAGTATGACATGAGCCAGATGCTACGTCATAGACATGCGCGGACACCTCGCTAGCTGAGTCATCGCCTAGAGGTACCAAAGACAACAGCTAAGCAGGATGAGTTCATTAGGGGCATCGTAGAGACAGAGAAGGAGGAGCTTGATGCACAGCAGGAAGATGAGGTCAAGAGCGACCCAAGTGACAGCTCAGACAATGACTATCTGCACATGGCACCTCATCCACATGACAGAGAGGTCAGTGGCTCCAGCTCAGCTCCACCACAGCCACCGCAAATAGACTCGGCACTTCTAGATGTACTTGAGCGGATGAGGCAAGACCAGACACGCCAGGCACATGAGACCACAGCTGTACTTGCTTAGGTTCAGGCATGATAGGATGAGTTTTAGCGGCAGCAGCAGGCCATGCAGCAGCAATAGCTAATGATTCAGCAGCAGTTACTCGGCTTCATGCAGCAAGTATTCACTGCTATCGGGGTTGATCCTCAGCAGTCTACATTTCAGATAGGTCAGCCTGCCACCACCACTCCAGTGACTCCAACTGTACAGCCCAGTGGGCTTCCGAGTCAGAGACAGCCAGCTCCTCAGTTTGCCTCACCTACAGAGTAGGTGTCTCAGTGGTTTGCTTCACTAGGGATAGCTCAGGGTCCACACTTTACTCCTATTATTACAGGCTTCACTCTGATTCAAACTTGTTCGGCGTTAGTGACAGACACCCCAGTCTCCAAGAGTCTCGAAGCTACCTTCAGTGAGCTTAAAGGGAAGCCTACACCTCCAGTGTTCCGAGTCTCTGGTCCTACCACAGCTGCTCCAGTTACCAGGACTACCGAGACAATTCCATCGTTCGTTGCATCATCCGAGCCACCTCAGACAGTCCCTCCTACACTTGAGGCTTCAGCAATAGCGACAACGACAGATGTGGCTCCCCTTCCTATAGTGACACCTACAGAGTCACAGGCCGTGCCAGTAACTAACCAGACCCAGACCGCTTTACCTTCACTTCTAGTGATAGAGGGTCAGACCCCTCAGAGTTCAGGGTCAGAGGATGATGCAGCTCAGTTCTAGGTCTCTCACCGCACCTCAGCGCCCGACTCGACTGCTCCTATCTCGCCGTTCGACCTTTAGGTTTTGGTGCTTGACGCCAAAGGGGGAGAGGGACCGAGTATGTTAGATTTAGGGGGAGTGTGTGAGATGGACATGATTCTTTTGGTCTTTCATGTGTGATACTTTGTGCATTCATATTTACTTTCATGCATTGTATTTTATACATGTGATGGTGAGACTTATGTGACAGGTGTGCTCTCTACATTGTTTTATATATGTCATGTCACTTGGTTATGTTCATTGCCTTTGCTTCCGCGTTTTACTCTGATTCAAATGAGCTTTACTTCATGTACTCATGCTTAATTCATATCTTTTGAGTACACTATGTTGGCATGAGTCATATAAGCATGCCTAACTCCTTTGTTCTTATTGTCAAAAGCTTATGTGAACCAAGCATGTTGAAAACCTCACTTATCTCTTTTACATACTCGAGGTTGTGTTGTCATCAATCACCAAAAAGGGGGAGATTGAAAGCATCTATGCCCCTAGTTGTGTTTCGGTGATTAATGATGACACGAGATTACTATAACTAATGTGTGTTTTGCATAGGCAATTTGAGTTAGGTCATGGTAATGGAAATTGATTGGACAATCAAGGTTGTCATGCCCCTATCGATGGAAATTGTTTCAGTTTTCAAAGGATGGACGACAAGGTTAAGGATGGACTAGTTCTAAGTGTTGTTTGGTGTTAGAGAGACACTTAGAATAGTTTAGGACTTTGTTTTTTCCTTTGGTCATACTATTAAGGGGGGTATGGACTAGTAGCTTAACCTAGGTGAGTATAATGAATTAGGTGTGGTGCACACTTGTCAAACTTAGCACTAGGTAGCCCAGAAATAGCCCTAAGAATGATAGAAATCAACTTCATTCACAAAGAAATTCGAATTGGAAGTAAATGGAGAGTCAAATGACTGACCAGACGCTGGTTTGGTTCTGACCGGACGTAGCTTGGAGAGTCCGGTCAGTTCATTTGATCGGCAGCAGTAGTTAGAGTGCGACCGGACGCTGGACACCAGTACTCACCGGACGCGACGCTAGTCGTATCTGTAGCAGCATGGACAGGCTGTTGACCACGGACCAGACGTTGAACAGAGAAGTGACCGGACTCCGGGTGCCAGCGTCCAGTAAACATCAGTAAGGTTCCAGAGAGGGTTTTTGATGACTAGACGCGTCCGGTGGGTGCTGACCGGACGCAGGTTAGAGTCCGATCAAAGCAAGAGTCCGATCAGAGCAAACGACCCTTTCTGACACGCTGACGTATTACACTGACCGGTGCGTCCGGTCACCTTGACCGGAGCGTCCGGTCATCCTGATACTTGCTGAGTTGGACCTCAATAGTTATGTTTTGAATAGGGGAGTATAAATACATTTCCCACTCATCCATTTGAGGTCTCTTGCCCAGTTGTTCAGCTGAGAATCACCTTTGGAGTGTAAGGGAGAGCAAGAGCCTAGTGGGGTGATTGAGATTTGATAATCCAAAATTAAGGACCTCATTAGTGCATAGGGAGTAGCAAGTGTGCATCCACCTTACTCATTAGGCTTGTCTTGGTCAAGTGAAAGTTTGTGCTTGTTACTCTTGGTGATCGCCATCACCTAGATGGCTTGATGGTGATTGGGAGCTTGGTGATCATCCGACGGAGCTTGTGGATGACCCAAGTCACTTTGTGAGCAGTTGTGGGCGATTCACCGCGACGGAGTGTCAAAGAATCAGACCGTAGAGAGCACTTGATCCTTGCATGGATCAAGGAGGAGCTACACCCTTGCGCGGGTGCTCCAACAAGGACTAGTGGGGAGTGGCGACTCTCCGATACCTCAGGAAAACATCGCCTTGTTCATTTTCCTCTCTTTACTTTGTGCATTTATATTTGAGCAATTCATTTCATGTCTTTACATTCCTAGAATTATCATGCTAGAGAAGGATTAGAACCTATGGTGCAAAACTTTTGTACGGGAGAACAATAGAAACATATTTTAGACACAAGGGGTGAAATTGGCTAAGTGTAGGGCTTATTTATTGCAAAAATTTAGAATTAATCCAATTCAACCCCCTCTTAGACATCTTGATCCTTTCGGTGCTCTTTTCTATAAATCTAGTTTAAGATAATTTAACTTTGGACAACTCTAGAAGTTGAGTTATTTTGGGCTGAGAGTACCACATTTGTGTCCACTAGGAAAAAAAAAGTTGTTCTTTTTTACCACAAGGAAATGGTCAGGGACTCAATGGCTCCATTCGGCTTGCTGAATCTTGGCTGAAACTGACTGAAAACACTGTTCTGGCTGAATTGTTGTGAGAGAAAAACACTGTTTCGACTAAAAAAACAAGCCGAACAAGCCGGGTTTTGGGTAAGCCGAACAGGCCATTATTGTTTTTACCGCGGTATTGTCATGACGACCCATTCCACTCTTAGACTAAACTAATAAACTGCAAAGGAGTGAGAGAAAGTGGTGGATCACCTATTCCTAGTTCCCAACACTATTGAGGAGGGCCATGGCTGACCGTGCAAACAATTATTAAGCAATATAAACAGGCAACAATATTTGTGGGTGCACTCTTTCCTGGATGCAAAAGGAGGCATAGAAAGTGTAACTTGTTGTCTACCCATTGGGCTTGAAAGGTTTAAGTACTATATATCTTTGGTAGGTAGAAGAATAGTAATCTCCTCCATATTTATACAATTTCCATGCATGACCAGTAATAATAAATACTCCC
Source organism: Miscanthus floridulus (assembly GCF_019320115.1). Taxonomy (NCBI): domain Eukaryota; kingdom Viridiplantae; phylum Streptophyta; class Magnoliopsida; order Poales; family Poaceae; genus Miscanthus; species Miscanthus floridulus. The sequence continues at coordinate 6,722,536 of NC_089583.1, read as the reverse complement.
TCGGTTCCAGAATGATAATTATAATTTGAACCCAAAAAAATCAACTTATATAAATTTCGACCATATTTATTCAAATTATGAACAAGTTTAGAATATGAAACTTATATTAATGATTTTTTTATTCAAAGTGTCTCTGAGGCTATATTAATTCTTTAGCAAAATGACAATATATAGTAAGACAAATTAACGGTCAAAAATTATTTTGTCTGTTTGATCTTATATTTCTATGATCTCATAGTGCTTTGCAGCTTCCGAAGTCCTTGCCACGGTCTAAATCATCTGCAGACCATATGAAAACGAGAGGTTCAGCTCGCGATGCTATATAGCGACAAATCAACCCGATTGAAACTTCTGTAGAAAATCCTGGGTTTCCACGAATTTCAGTCAACGGAGCATGCAGATGCATATATATTAGCAGATTTTTTCTCCGTCCGAAAGCAAAATTTGCCTGTGATGACGCGGAGACTGCACATGGTCTCTGCTGCCTGCTGGACGCTGTCACGGTCGACATGGGGCTCGATCTGCTCTTGTCAGTTTTGTAAACGTCAGCAAGTTAGTCTTACACGTACCTTCAATGTTGATTAAGAGTATGGTCAACATGCAAACTGGAAACTCGCTTTTTGCTGTGCGTGCGCGAAAACACACAGAAAAATACGAATACCGTGTGTACCCTCAGAAAAATACCCACAGAAATATGATGATAGAAAAATTTAATTTTTCTATGTGTTCGCCGTCAGAAAAAAAAATTATGTGGGTGTTACACGCACAGAAAAATTCCGTTTGCCCAGATTAAATTTAAATATTATGTGCATTAATCCTCATAGAAAAAAGGAACGGCCCAACAGAAAAATAATTTTTCTGTGGGTGTTACACGCACAGAAAAATTCAGTTAGCCCAGATTGAATTGAAATATTCTGTGCGTTAATCCTCACAGAAAAAAGGAAAGGCCCGACAGAAAAATGATTTTCCTGTCGAGGTTGTGCCGATAGAGCCGTAGAGATACACTCACAGGAAAATGTTATTTTTCTGTCGGTTTCGTTTAACGCACAGAAAAATAACAGACCACCGACAGAAAAACCTTTAATCATGCAACAAATTGGATACAATAATTATATACAAAGAGAACAGTAGCAACAACATATTAAATATAAACTGTCCATACTGTAATTTTATCACAACATAATAGATAGCATACATATAAAGATCAAAATGTTCAGCATATTCATTAATGGCATCCAGGCTACATATAGATGATGTCCAAATGGTCCGGCATTGATACATTCAAAAGCATTACCATCTCATCTCAACAGTTCAAGTCTCAGTCAAGATGAGTAAAGTACCAGCATACATCATTGAGTCATATTATAGCTAAAACTAAAGCTAACAGGTTAGAGCCACTACTAGTTAATGTGCAAAAGCACAACTCTACAAAAGAAGAAACCACCATCACATCCATGTTTTGCAACTAAACACAACCATCACATTATCGATGCATGATCACCATTGTTGTCGGAACCATGATTGTTGTAAACGTTTGCAGCATGAAGATTCCCATTGGTGTAGCCAACATCATTAGCATTGTTGGCAAATTCCGAGGCAGCATGAGAAGACCCAGTTGCCTGAATGTGAACAAAGTTACAGTAAGTGGAATGCAGAAAAGTGAAGGATCCACAACGCTTTCATCTTGAAATGCACAGCAAGGCTATTAGGATTTGTGTGATAATATACCCATGTGAGCCTACAACAGTGTGCTTCCCAGTACTGAATTTTGCATAGTACTAAATTGATCTATCAAAGTACATTACCATCCCACTAGAGAAGTCAATCATGCATACAAATGTCAGCCCGATGCCCCCGTAGCAAAAACATCATATGACATCACTGATATGAGAATAAGCCAGAGCAACATGTCGATAATGCTTGAGATGCCTTGAAGGTTAATTACCACTTCAATACATCTCCCAAAAAAATATAATGCTCATGTGCATGTTCCAAATCAAGTAGCCAAACATCTCCTCCTTATCTAGAGGTACAAGGCAGTACCAACTGAATAATGCCAGGAACCATCTAAATTACTAGTACCCAAAAGACAGAAGGAGCAGCCAAAAAGAGAAACAAGAGAATCAAGGTGTGAAATATTACAAACCAACATAAGGCCACTTCCTCACTGCAATAGCCATGCAAATTCACTGCAGTAGCTATACAACAATCAACATGAGGCCACTTCCTCACTGCTGCACTGTGTGTTGACATTCTGAATAGTACCCCATAAAATACTAATCAGTTTCTACTTCCTTTCCATATTAAAATCTCTAAGTGATGGATATGACAGCTACAAAACATATTCATGGTGGAATGAAGATATACTCACAATTGCTTGCGTAGCGGACAAGTGTCGTAATGCTTCTTCTGGTACAACCCTTCCTGTCTCCTGGTAAAGGTTCTACAAGTGTATTGCAAGCACAGATATTTCAAATTTAAATCATTAGATAATTCACATATAATATTGGTGAATTATTTACAAGAGCATTGCACATACCAGTACCAAGCCTACAAGAACTTTGTTTTGCTGCAGTGCATTGTCCTTTTCACAATTCTCTCGTTGCAGCCTTCCATTTGCACGACGTAGCTCTTCCATTTCTCGAGACATGTTTTGCATAGTCACTGAATTTGATGGACGCACACTTATTTCCCTTTCGGCTGCCCTGACATCTAAAGACTTAACCGCACCATTTGCTATGGCAAGACACCCATGCTTTCTCGGGGCACCACTAGACATATCATATAGCGCCTTTCCATTCAAATATTGTTGTTGCTCAACCTCATGCCCATCCACTTCCATGTCTACACCATCTCCATCCTCTTCGTTTGCACATTCTATCCTCTTAACAGCAGCAAGGTAGTCATCCTACAAGGACCCAGTTCCTGAAAATTGAAGGTAGCTACTGTCTGTATCTATTTGCTTGCAGGTAGCTAGCAGCATGGCAGCAGGTCCAGCACTAGTTGCAATAGGTTCCAACTAGATCTTGAACCAGTTAGAACTCAGTCTGCACTAGTTAGAAACCTAGTTTGACCAGACCCAGCAGCAACAAGTTTCAATCAGACCCAGTTTGAACTGGTCAGATCTAGTTTTAACTAGACCCAACAAGATATGATACTGTACATTAACCCGCCCTTCATACATATCAGTTTAGCAAAAGAAAATATACATCTTGAAAGTTGTACAGCACAAACCAGGTTCAGGACAGGACAAGCCCAAGAGCAAAAAGAAACCCCAAAAGAACAGAATAGGCTCATTGAGCGCTGCCTTATCACCCACCTCGCTTTGCTTAGCAGCATCACTTGGTACTTTGGCAACAGCTTAATTGAGCACAGCATATATACAGTTCCTATTTCATGCTTAAAATCCACACACCAAAGGAGCAAGCAGCAAGAACTCAAAGAAGAAAGTGCCATAGCAGACCATTTGGACAGCTAATAAATCTTATCAAATCAAAGACGCCTGCCGGAGCCCAAACGAGTAATACATTTAGCCAATGGTGACAAGAAGAGCTTTAGCCTCTCACCAGCAATCCTATCCAATGTTATGTGCACAGATATATGACTATAGCAAGCCAGAAAACCACCAACAACCTTTCAAACAGCAATTCACCAAGAGGAAAGGCACATCACCAGCAAGGCAGTTTAGTTAGCTTCTTCCAAACGTCATATATTAAAAAAATGGAGGAAGTACAAAGATTAACTAGGACCAAATATAGTTAGACACATGTCAGCTTAGCAAGGAAATGTACATCTTGAAAGTTGTACAGCACAAACCAAGTTCAGGACAGGACAAGCCCAAGAGCTAAAAGAAAACCCCTAAGGAACAAAATAGGCTCATTGAGAACCCGGAGGCATATACTAGAAAAAAGAAGAATTCCTACACAGGATTAGGTGAGATATGGCCCCCTTTTTTATCTTTAGGGGGGCAGTAATATCTTCAAGTAAACTCAACACCACTCGAAGTAGTATACACCCTAGAACTGTACAAGAAGAAATTTTCAGCACACATGTCACATACATACCATGTGTTTCTGTGCTTTGTGGCTACTGATTGAACCACATCTACCATTGCTATCCAGGCTTTTCATGCCAGATTTCATCGCAGCAAATGTATTAATAGGGGTTGCTTTCTGTGGTCCAAAGTTAGCTTCCTAAAAAATAGTAAATTTTCCAATGAGATATGAATATACAATAGGCTACTAAGTTCCTAAAAAGACATTAAAGAATAAAGAATATACACGTGCATACCAATACTTGTTGTGTCTCTGTGAATGGTCTAGATCCTCCTCGGTTTTGAGCAATATCTTCATTACTTGAGCGAGATGTTTGCCCCCTCTTATGTTTGACCTTGTACTCATCTGAGCACCAATAAGCACAAAGGAGGAGCCACACCTCATCATTCAACCACTCGAGCTTTCCTTGCTTGTATTGCTCATACTCGAGGTCAATATGGCATGCTACTGCATCTTTGATTTCTATGTGTTCTATTTCCCTGTAGTACTCCTTGACAACATCCACACGGACTTGATACATCATGTTCCTCACCCTTTTCTTCAAACAGGCTTCTAGAACACAGTCCGCATCTTGTTGATCTCCTACTGCAACTTGGAACAAACGCTACATGTGTACAAAACCATGAACATAGGTTTCACATTGCATAGATTTTAGAAATTTCAAGTTTTAGATGTTGCTCAGAAATTTCAGATTGAACATAGGTATCTTACCCAAAATTCGGAAACCACTTTTTCTCCCCTTGTCATTTCCGTAGCCATTAGGATTTTTATGAAAATAATTAGCCCAATCCAGAGCTGGGCGCTTGAATTCATCACCGTTCTCATCCACCTCCACAATCACACCTGGATATTCTCTTCTAAGTATGACCCCAAGCTGAGTAGTGTATTTATAAGGTGGTGGGTAGTAAATATAACTGAATTGCCTATAAATAAAGTAACAGGTCAGCACAAAAGGCTGCTAGGATATGGAAGTTCACAGCAACTGCAGTAGAATTCATGCAAGTATTCGGACATGGAAGTTCACAGTGAACATGTAAGAGATAAGACTTTGGTGCAGGTTTACATCAAAGCATTAATGGTTGCTAAAATAGTTGAGTGTGATGAGTAGCTTACTGCTTAATTAATCACCAATTAGTCACAGTCACTAGTAGTTGCTAAAATAGTAGAGTTTGGTGCAGCTTACTGTTTGTCCTAGTCACAGAAAATATACTTTGTCCTAGTCCTGGACATCATCTACTTTATGCTAAGACACATCCTATCAGATTTATGGCATGTTTGGTTCTTTAATTCCCATCTCCTTTTTTCTTTTGGCAAGAAATATATGATCCTTGCATAATCTCAATAATGATAGTAACAGGAAAATTGCATCTCCGAGCATCACTTGTTAGAAAACAAAACACTCAGTTCAGATAGCTGATCAAATATGTATGCTTTATTTACTTTCCATGACATGCACTCTCTTGGTTGACATGTGTGTGGTTGATTTTCAATATACTAGCCGCAACACTGGAAAATCATGAGAAGTAGCTTAAGCTCCACTAGACTACAATGATCATGCTACTTCATCATGAAATAGAAAAAAACTGCCAGAAAATGCAAAGTTAGTGTATCATGGCCATCTTGAACAAATCATGGTCTCAATAGGACAGAACAAATCAAGAAGCATGATTATTGCAGTCTAGTGGAGCTTAAGCTATTATTGATGGGAAAAGAAGGAATGTGCTACTTCTCTATGATTTTCCAGTCTAGCAGCTAGTATTATATTGGAAATGAACCACACACAAGTCAACCAAGAGGGAGCATGTCATAGAAAGTAAATGAAGTATACATGTTGTTGTTCAAGCAAGAAATGCACTCACTCATCACCACTTGGTTTAAGAGCCACTTTAACACCACATGGAGGTTGTTCAAATTTTGTTCGGGACCCTGCCTTCCTTCCTCTTTTCTTGGGTGGCTCTATTGGGGGAGCTTCAACAACTATTGTCCTTTGTGAGGCATTGCCTATAGTTCCAGAACCTTCATTTGTTTGGGCTGCACTGCTGTTGGCTACACAGCGTGTGTCGAATGGAATGGACCATGGAACCGCCTGCACTTTCAGAACCATCATTCCTTTCGGCTGCACGAAAACTGGGCACACATTTGTTGCGTGTACTGACCATCTGTAGTAGATACAATATGTTAGATCCATCTTAAAACAAATAGTGCATCAGACAACAAATTATTGGAGGGGCAGCAAACATGGAAACTGCTATATTAATAAAGGATTGGAGAGAAAACAATATGAATTCAGATTTAGTAACACTGAAGCACACATGCAAACTGATATATTAATAATACTGGACTGTTGGCTGCATATTCAAAAACAGTTACATAGGATCTTATGCATAACAAATAGCATAACTAAACATATATTTTAGACTGCATATTCAAAAATCATTTGGATCATAAGTTTCTTCATCTTCTTCATCCATTGCTTCATCATCCTCTTCCGTCTCTTTCTCTTCTTCAATAGCTTCTTCATCATATTCCTCATCCAGAACAACTTGCACTACTATAGAACTGACATCTAGTCCCGGTTGGGAACTGGTTTTAGTCCCGGTTTCCCAACTGGGACTAGCGTTCCGGGACTAAAGGTGGTGTTCTTTAGTCCCGGTTTGCCACAACCGGGACTAAAGATCCTCCCAGCTTTAAAAAAAATAATGCCTCCCATCGCTGCGTCCTGTGAGATTCGAACCCAAGACCTCATGCACTGCCTCGCGCGGAGCTTACCACCCCGCCTACACAACACATCTAACAATGAATGGGATGATTTCCTTTTGAACTAACCCATCGGGGGACCTTTAGTCCCGGTTGGTGTTACCAACCGGGACTCAAGGGTCCTTTAGTCCGGGTTGGTGTTACCAACCGGGACTAAAGGGTCTACCTTTAGTCCCAGTTGGTATTACCAACCGGGACTAAAGGTTGGAGGACTTTTAGTCCCGGTTGGTGTCTCCAACCGGGAGTAAAGGAACCTTTAGTCCTGGGGGCAAAAAATGCCGAGGCTAATGCCAAATTGGGACATCGTTCTAAAGTTTGTTCTCTAGTAGTGTTGTTTCTGTATTGCTTCCAAGTCTTTTGGGTTAGTAACCTCATCTGATCCTGTTGGAATTAAGGAGTCCAAGGCATCACTCAAATCAATGACAAAGGTGCCATCCAAACCATCTGCTTGGTAGACATCCTGCACTACCCCTTCCATATTCATAGCTTCACTACTGCTTTCATTCATAGGCACACATCCATGTGGAGCAACATGGTAGACAACCCACCATGAAGACAACTCTCTGTTCTTACATGGGTATGACAGTTAGTACACTTGAGTAACCTGACTAGCCATCACAAATGGGTCAAAATTTGATAATCTTAATGTATGATTGATCTCTACCAAGCCTAGATCTTCAATACGCCTCAATCCATTGGGTGTTGGATCAAACCAGGAGCAATAAAACAGCACCAACTCTAGTTTCATGCTGCCTTCCCACTCAATTTTAATTATATCTTCTATGATTCCATAATACTCTAGAGCATTGTCTGATTCATCAAAAGAAGTTACACAAACACCACTATTGATAGTTGTTAGCCCTACTCTTCCACTCTCATATTTCTTTGAACGGAATCTATAGCCATTGACATCATAACACCCATAGGACCTAACTCGAGGGCAGTAACCATAGGACATTTGGAACAGAGCATTGTGAATGCTAGCTGTTCTCAAGCACTGAAAAAACACAAATTATGTGATAAGTTTTTTTATCATAATTCACAATGTTAGAACAGAACAAAGGCTGAAGTGTATGAGAAAATTACTTGCTCTTTGAACCAATCAAAAAAATTTGGACTAGATTGTATACCACGGCTATTTTTCCAACCATTTAACCTTAAATCACGACGTTGCTGGTCTATGGGAGCTATACGGCTCTTCCACTGTTCATTATCGAAGTGTCTACATGAACAAAATTCTTGTTATGCCTAGATAATAAAAAATCTAGAACAGAACAGTAATGACGTTTTTTGCACAACATACGTGAAGAAATCATCCATCCCTGGCATGTTTGTCAATATGTATAGAAAAGCAACCTTGTACTCCTTGTTTGAGAGTTCACGAACACCTCTAGGGCTCATGCAATGACCCGGGCATTTAAAAATGTCAAGGTCACATGTACCTTGAAATGAAGATGCACAATCATCATAGCGAGGCACCTTATTTCTAACAGATGGAGCATGGGGTCTAAAATATAGACTTAGTGTATTTGCAGCCTCTTCAACAAGAAATGCCTCAACAATGCCAGCCTCAACACGAGCCTTATTTCTTACTTTTTTCCTAAGTTTTTGGATACACCTACGAAGTGAGAGCAACGTATTACAGATAGCTAACTTACAGTCAGTGGCATAAATAAACTAGTTATTTCAATATTTCCAGATTTACCTCTCATATGGATAGCACCAACGTGCTAGGACAGGACCACCTAATCATGCTTCATAAGGCAGATGTATGATGAGATGTTGCATAACATTGAAGAAACCAGGAGGAAATATCTTCTCCATTTTGCAAAGAAGCACTGCAACATTCTCCTCCAAAGAGCGGATAACATCTTTTCTAAGCTCTTTGGCACACAATTGCCGATAGAAGAAACTAAGCTCAGCCAAACAACACCACACATTATCTGGCAAAAACCCACGAGACACTACAGGGAGCAACCTTTCCATAAAGATGTGATAATCATGACTTTTTAGTCCAAAAATTTTCTTTTGCAGCAGATTCACACCACGCTTCAGATTGGATGCATATGAGTCAGGGAACTGCAATTCTTTGAACCATTGCAGGATGGTTGGCTTAACATCTTTGTGAACATTGAATGGACCTCTAGGCCTATCCCACTACCCATTGCTCTTTTGCATCAAATGCATGGAAGGATGATTACATATAATAGCCAAATCTAGCCTAGCTTTCACATTATCTTTGCTCTTTTCAGCTATGTCAAAACATGTGTTCCATATGGCTTCACCCATATTCTTTTCATTATGCATCACATCAATATTGTGTGGAAGTAGCAACTTATGGAAATATGGAAGCTGCCTAAAACAAAGTACATGTGTCCAATTGTGCAATCTGCCGTAGGTTTGTGTATCACCAGCAAACTGGTCCACATGGGCTTGCACTTCCTCCCCTGTTGAGTACCTAGGTGCCTCATCAAACACCTTGGTGTTCTTGCGAAAAGCATTAGCTTCATTTCTAAATGGATGATCTTCAGGCAAGAAACGCCTATGGGTATCAAACCAGCAAGCCTTATGCCCATTAGGGAGTAGGAATCCTCGACAACCACACCCATATGGGCATGACAACCTACCATGGGTGCTCCAGCCCGAAAAGTCCCCATAAGCCATAAAGTCATGTACTGACCAGAGGTAGATTCCTCTCATTGTAAACTCCTCCTTCAACGAAGCATCCCATGTTGTGACCCCCTTCCATAGTTCTTGAAATTCATCAACTAAGAGCTGCATTAAAACGTTCAATTTTCTACCAGGATGCTCCGGACCAGGAACAACAAGTGCGAGGAAAATATACTCAAACCTTAAGAGTGTGCTAGGAGGTAGGTTCAGTGGGGTCACAAAGACTGGCCAACATGAGTAAGGTGCAGCATTCACATCAAATGGTTGGAAACCATCTGTTGCTACTGCAAGGCGCACATTTCTTTTTTCCTATGCAAATTCTAGATAGTCCACATTAAATTGTTGCCAAGCCTCTCTGTCACAAGGGTGCACCATCTTACCACATGTTGTGGGACTATATGATCTCATTAACTTGGCTGTCTCCCCATGGAGATATAGCCTTTGCAGCCTATCTATGATTGGAAGATAGCGCAAAACTTTGCGTGCAACCTTTGTTCGCCCTTCCACATACCGATTAGCACCACAAAAATCACATTTATCTTTGTCCTTGTTATCTTTGTAGAATAGCATGCAATTGTTATAGCAAACATCAATTTTGATATATTGCATACCAAGACCCTCTAATAATTTCCTAGATTGGTAGAAGTCATTAGGTAACTTGGAGTCAGGAGGAAGGAGTTCATGTACTATGCCTAGTATATCATCATATTCTGCGACGGACATGTTGTACCGTGACTTCACAGCAAACAAGCGAGCTACAGCAGACAAGCATGAGTGTGTGGTTCTATCATGCACCAACTCATCTGCACTAGCAACCATCCTATAGAAAGCTTTGGCATATGCTGATGGTTCAGCATCCAGTATAGGTGGATGGTGCCCAGCAAGCTCAACCAACATTTGATCCATCTGATCAACTTCATCAGTGCCCTCTCTAGTTCCCACACCATCATATCCATCATGTGAAATCAGCCCCTCACCATGCTCAGTCCAAGTTTCATAGTCTTCCATAAAACCATGCCTACACAAATGCATCTCTATAGTGTATCTTATATGCCTAAAGTAGTTCCGACATTGTGCACAAGGACACTTAATAGTATCATTTTCAGCTACACCAGGAATTGAAAATGCACTATTCAAGAATTCATTGGTTCCATCAATCCATTCATTTGAGGGAGCTTTGCCACGTTGCCAACCATTATACATCCATGTTCGGCTTGACATATTAACTAGTTCTATTTCAAATATTAATATATTAGATATCACAACAAAGGAAGCTCAATTATTTTTGGTGCAAGGACAGACATTCCAAACTCAGACAAGTGGGCACACAAATAAAATGTAGAATAACAACATCGTCATACAACAAATAAAACTAGTGAAGAAAGAAGTGTACCTTGAGTCTCACAGGTACTCAACAACTCTTCACTGTCTACCTCCAACAGGAACCTTCAGTCCTTGTTTAGCCCAAAATCTTTACTGCAGTACATCAGGGACATGAGATTAGAATTTCCAGTAAAAAAATTCCATGCTATTAGTGAGGCCACTATGGCTGATATGCTGCCTATAGGTACTGAATAGGTACATGTCATGAAAATATCAATATTATATATTCTAGAGGGAATACAACTGGTGTCGGAAGCAATATGCGCAGGTATCTTTAATGACTTGGGTAGTGGAAGCAACGTGGATGTCTCGTGATAACCAAGGTACTTGTTTTTTGTTTTTATTTTATAGTTCTAGGGCCAAACCCTAGTCCAGATCCATTGCAAAGGAACCAAAGTAACAAGCGTTTACAAAATTTTAGAGCAGAGCATCCTCATCATGTGAGGGACATAGGTTAATCTCAAATGCCACACATGCAACAAAGGGAGACCTTTTCTGTAATCTCTAGAGAAAATGATCTAGGGGTTAGTTGAATTTTTTTCCCCCTGCATCCTATTCCTAGGATAACAACATCACAGATGGGCCACAAAAAGCTACGGGGCAACAATTTGGTAAGCTATTATCAGAGAAGCATTTGACTGCACAAACATTATAGGAACACGAACCCATAATATCTTCAGCCATGAAACATATTTGGCACAGTACAGTACATCAGAATCCACAACACGCAAAGTATTGAATGGTAAAGGCAACCATTTGGCAACCATATGTCGAACACATATGAACACTACCAAATAATAAGATCAGATGATGCGCAACAATTTACCTGGGACGGTATCAACACATCTACTATTGTTAGTTCATCCAGAAACAGGGAACGAGCTAAGCCCAACGCAGCGCACCACAAGCATCTGCGAACTACTGACACCAGATCTCGCCTAACACGGTTCAAAATGCCACACGCGCAGCGCAGCACATCAGGTCGCTAATCGCCAAGCGCCGAGTCCCAGACAAACTCGAAGCAGGGGAAGCAGAAAGGAGAAATAAAAAAACAAGCCAACGATGAGCAATCCATCACCAACCACACCACCTAACACGAAGATTCCGCCGTAAGGAAAGCACCGGCCGGATCAAAAACCTGCAAGGGAACGTACCGAATTCAACCCACCCGACGAGCGATCGGATCCAGGAGATGGAGCCCGGTGGGCGCGCCTCCCTGCGGCGGATCGAGTGGGCGTCCTTCTGGATTCGGAGAAGGCTGCCGGCGGCGGTGGGAGGTCGGGTGATAGCTGTGGGGTGCCGCCACTGCGAGAAAGGGAGGGGGAGGCCGCGTGCAGACCGCCGGTGGATCTGGCGTAGGGAGGTCACGAGCAGGTGCGTCGCCGGCAAATCTGGCACAAGCCTCGACCGGCAGCGGGCCTAGGGAAGCGCACGGGAGGGTCATGCTGGAAGGGGCGATGTCCGTCGGTGGGCTGGGGTGGCAGCCGGCGGCGCACAGGAGGGGCCGCGGAGAGGTGAACCTAGGGCGGCGCCACGAGAGGTGCCGCGCCGAGAGGGCCGGCCGCGAAGAGGCAGATCTAGGGTGGCGCGCCGGAGAGATGAGGGGCGTCACGTCGGGACATGCGCTGGATGGGAGGGAGACCAGGGGCCACGGCCGCCGGTCGGCTGGTAGCTACGGCCGTCGATGGGCTGGAGGCAGATCTAGGCGACAGCAGACCTAGGGCAGCGAGCGGCGGCCATGGAGCTGGGGTGCCTAGCGGCGGGCGGTGAGCGGCGAATGTGCAGATGGGGTGGTCTTGTGCGGCGAGCGGCGAACTTGGAGCCAGGAGCGACGGTACTACGGGAGTGCGAGCAGTCTCTGCGGAGTTCGGCCTCGGCGGCGCGGCGCGTTTGGGATAGCGTCGGTGGCGGCCGCGGGAGGATTTAGTTTTAGGGTGTTTTGTTTTCTTTTTTCCCTCTCTTTTCTATTCTATACCGTGCCACTGTGCCTGTGTCTTTTTCTGTGAGTTAAAAAAAACCCACAGAATAATTGATATTTCTCTGTGGGTGTTCATTGTTTTTCTGTGTATTGTCACGCACAGAAAAATAACTCAATTATTCTGTCGGTTTTTCTATATTTCTGTGGGGATTTTTTGAAACCCACAGAATAATTACAAATTTTCTGTGTGTTTTGAGAAACACGCACAGAAAAAATCAACACGCACAGAAGTATTCGATTTTCCAGTAGTGATGGCTAATCACGTATTGTCGTCATGCCTAATCCATGCATGCATCCAATTCTAAGTCTCGTATGCTTTATTTTATGCATGTATCCATGCTTATTGTCATGGCAGCCAGCGTACGCAAATTTGACAGTGTGTTCATAAGTCTCGTCTGCTTATTGTCATGCTTATCCATGCTTATCGTCTGTGTTTATATACTTCCTCCGTCTATAAAAGAATACAATTATGGATTCCATGCCGGTCAGATAAGCTCAAGTTTAACAAAGTTTATATAATAAATAGTATTAGTATTTATGTCTCTCAATAAATTTATTATGAAAATATATTTTATAACTAATCTAATGATACTTATTTTATAGAATAAATGTTTGTGCTTTTTATATAAATTTAATCAAAATTCAAACTCTTTGACTCCTCGAATTGCATTATTTTGTGGACAGAGGTAGTATATAATAATTCAAGTCTCAATCGTACCCGAGTTGCTCCGTAGCTTGGTCTAGAACGGCCCACAAGCCACATGCCGCATAGGTAAGGTCCCGGAGGGCAATCTACAAGCGGAGAAAAAAAATTAGAGAATGTTATTACAATAATAAACAATAAATAACCACGACTCAGGTATAAGTGACCATTTTATCACATCCACATGGTTGTAGCTCACAAACCATTCGCTTGCTTATGGGACGGGGATATCACCAGCATTCAAAGCAAGTGCCTTGAAGTGCGAGAAATCAGGCACATCATAGCAAACACGTCGAAGTGCCTCTAAACAGATGCGCACGGCACTGAATTGGGCGCTTATCATGTCTGGGCTCTGTCTTCCCGTCTCGTCAATATGGTTCCGATGATTTGCACTCCTCAAAGGCATGGAAAAACTAAGTTCACATGTCCATAGATGACCACTTGCATTAGATGTCGTGTTCTCGACGATGACCGAGATGAAGAACCAGCTAAGTGCTGTTCGTACCCAATCTATTGGGGATATAGTCTACGACATATATGTATGCAACAATGATATTAAGCTAATTACACTTATTTGTTAGCATCAAAAAACAAAAGATGTTGGAAAATATTTCATACAATAGCTGGAACAAGGAACCGTGGAATGGCCACATTAGGAGCGAATGGCTCATCGCCAGGGTGGAAACCTGGTTCTTGTGGTGGGGGAGGTCTGTTGTTCATACCACCTGATCGATAAAATGCCAAAAAAAAAATATGAACATAAAATATATACACAAAAAATTCTTCCAAGTAAAATATGGCAACATAATTAAATATAGATTGAATGCAAGGAATAAGAATATATATAAATGTAGAATGCAAAGAAACATGAATATAAATATAGATCAAATGAATATAGATAGAATATTGGAGAAGACAACATATCAGTACCACTGAAAAATGCAGGAGCCATGACCAAATCACGTAGAGAGAGTGGATTTCTTAAGAAGTGAGAGTGAAACGTGAGAAATGAGACTATGAGAGTTCGTGGGTGGGTGGGATCGATGTATGTGACCGACGGTTTGTTTTATATAGGGGGCATGGACATCACTGCCAGATTTTAAGTAGAACCGACAGTGAAAGTTAATATCAGTGCCGGTTTGTAAGTAGAACCGATAGTGAAGGTGCATATATGTAAAGGATATATTTATTTAGATATTACAATGGGAAAGTTTTAACAACAACAATATATTTATTTAGATAGTAATGAAATACATCAAAAAATAACAAAAATATTAGAAATAAATTACATATACGATAACAAAGACCTTACACTAAAATTCCATATACGATAACAAAGACCTATTTGCGTACAGGTCAGTGTTACAATCAATGTGTATCAACACATTATAATGTAACCACCTCGGTAGCATTCTTCTAGCATCACAACTAGGGTCAAATAGCAGCACCGAGGTGGTCTACGAGCTATACCGGTTGGAGATGACAAGGTGGCATCGATGAATCCATCTTGTCTGTACATGGCCTTTTTTCAGATGCGCACCGCAGCGGATGGATCTGTGAACCTCGTGGCATCTCCAATCTTTGGCGTTCCTCTATCTTTAGTAGCATTCTTCTAGTACCTCTTGTGTGTACCATTTTGGTGGACTACGATGCATAACGATATCTGTGGTTTGTTGTGAGAGGAAAACATTATATCACGGCTGATAAGGCCTGGCTAAAACCAACATGCATGGAGAGGCTAGCTCCTGTCCAAGGGCTATTTTATACGGGCTAGCAGTCGTAGTACATTTTTATTTCTGAACTAAAGTTGTCGAGGTAGGTGGGAGCAGTGTTCCAACTATTGAGGTCAGTGGGAGCACTATTGGCATGTGAGGAGCATCTACACATCACTGTCGGTTTTAGTTTAAAAACCGACAGTGAATGGAGCATTCTGTGTCGGTTTGAGCAACCGATAGTGATAGAAGCTATCACTGTCGGTTTTAAAACCAAAACTGGTAGTGATTTGGTGTAGCAGTTTTTTTTTTGAAAAATGTAGCAGTTAGGTGTTAAGTAGGACAACTTTTCATTTTCTTTTGAACTCCTCCGACTGGCTCAATGGTTAAGACCCCGCAACCTAGCCCCCGAGACCTGTGTTCGACTCCCAGGTTGCCCAAAAATTTTTTGTTCAATTTTATAAATTATTTAATTAATTTGGGAAATAGCTCAACACTGCCGGTTCTCATTATAAACCGATAGTGATGAGGTTACATCACTGTCGGTTCATTCCCCAAACTGGCAGTGATGTTGTGTAGCAGTTGTTTTTAAATGTAGCAGTTAGGTGTTAAGTATGATAACTTTTCATTTTCTTTCAAACTCCTACTGGCTTAACGGTTAAGACACCTAAACTTAGCCCCCGAGACCCGTGTTTGAGTCCCAGGCGACCCAAAATTTTTGTTTCAATTTTATAAATTATTAAATGAATTTTCTCTGTGCACCTTCTTTCTCTGTGGCCTTCTTAGTGTTTCTCTTCATCTCGGCCTAGTCTGGAGACTGGAACAGTACACACATCAAGTAAATGGCTCACTCAACAGTCAACACACAAGCCACAGGCATTCCCATTCACATCTCCAGGAACACATACATCAATGATCAATGAAGGTTGGAGCTACTACACCTTTGCTCAATGCCTACTATGGGTTGGGCTCCTTCGAGTATTGCGAGCAGGGACTACAAACTGGTTGGGTACCAGTGGCGCCGAGGAGCTGTGCATCCCTCACTACTAGTAGTAGCTCGGAAGAGAATGGCCGCCCCAATGTCCTTCTATCGGAAGTCTAGACATATATATTTGTATTTATATTTAGCTGGTGTTTAAATTCATAGAGTAAAGTTTAGAAATGTTACGTCCAGTGTCTAATCGAGTGTTTGAATAGTAATAAGGTCAGTCTCAATGGTAGTTTTAAATAACTTTCATTCTCATTAATTGCTATGATACGTCGGAATATTTGCTGAGTCAGTAGAGTATTAACGAGGAGGAGAGAGGAGAGAGGAGATGAGAGTTTCATCAGGGTCAAACATCCTTCACGGTTATGTGCACAATGATTACATAGTTAACAATAATCTAACTATCTTTACGTGCATCAACAATGAGGGTCACATTGTGATCAAGCTGTATGTAAGCAGGTTCGTCACCCTCTTGAAGGATAGGTAGGGGTACGTTCGCCCTGAATGGAGGCATTTCCTGATAGCCCATGTAGTCTTCTTCGTCCGTCACTCCATCAACACCAACAATCTTCCTTTTCCCTTCTAGGACTACTTTTAGCCTTCCTTTTGTCTTGTTGTCCCTTCCATAGAAGACTTGCATAACATCTCTTGCAAGGACGAAGGGGTCGTCTCTGTATGCGGTCTTAGTGAGATCAATGGTAGTGAACCCTTCGCTATCAGTGTTGATTTCCACAAGCTGGACCCACTGGCAGCGAAAAAGAGTTGCCTTCAATGGACAGTAGGCTAGCTCCCATATCTCCTCTATGAAACCATAGTATGTCGCCTGCATGTTGCCGTTTTCATCATGAGCATCAAAACGAACACCACAATTTTGGTATGTGCTCTTTCTATCTTGGTTTTTTGTGTAAAATGTGAATCCATTGATATCATACCCTTGGTACTTAAGATATGTACTCGAAGGTCCCTTGGCTAAGGCATCCAGTTGATTACCCAACTTTATTCCAAGCAAGCAACGTCGCAACCAGTTGACAAATTTCTCCTTATGTTTTTTATCCAGCCAAGCCTGTGACCTACTCGGATACAGAGTTTGCAGTGATTGCTTGTGCTCATCGATGTATGGCATCACACCCTTAGCTTGCTGGAGAATAGCGAACTGTGCCTATCTAAAAGAAACAAGATCGTCTACTGTAACAGATTTCTCCCCAATCATTCCTTTGCCACGTAGTCTTCCCTCGTGATGAGATTCTAGAACTCTAACCCTTTTGATGTCTAGATAATATGTGCAGAACTCAATGGCCTCCTCCGTTGACCATCCTTCAACCATGCCCCCTTCTAGCCTAAATCTGTTCCTAACATACCTCCTGAAAACTTTCATCAATCTTTCGAAAGGGAACGTCTGATGCAGGTACATTAGGCCAAGGGCTCTAATTTGGTCAACAAGATGAGTGAGCAGATGCAATGAGATATCAAAGTAAGTCAGCGGGAAATGCATCTTAAGACTAACGAGAGTTTCGGCTATGTCCCACTGTAGTTGCTCTAGCGTGGACACATCAATGACCTATTTTGAGATCGTGTTGAAGAACAAGCAAAGCTTTATGATTAGGGCATGGACCTTTGGTGGGAGGATACCACGCAGGGCAATAGGGAGCAGCTGAGTCATAATGACATGATAGTCATGGGCTTTCATAGGGTCATAGTTGAACTTGAGTTCTCTCATGTTCACTAGCTTCTTCGGGTTCGCACAGTAGTCTATTAGGACTTTGAGTTCATTGAAGAAAGAAATAAGTGCACGCTTTCCCACCTTCTTCAATGTCCATGACGCAACCGGAAGTTCGAACTAGCCATTCTCTAGCTCCACGGGATGCAGCTCCTTCATGATTCCCAAGTGTTGCATGTTTAGGTGTGTGGCTAGTGAATCCTTTGATGTCCCCCCCCCATTGTCCATCAAGGTGTTAAGAGTGTTAGCACACATGTTTTTAGTGATGTGCTTGGGATCAAGACAGTGGCGTACAATCAGAAATTGCCAGTATGGTAGTTTCTAGAAAACCATTTTTTCTTCCAAACACTCCCATCAGGCGCTGCTACTGCATTGTCCCCCTTCCCAAGGAGAACCTCCAGTTTGTTGAGTACTCCCTTGATCATGACATGTTCCTTTTTGTACTCGTCCCAAACATCCGGCACACCCTTTTCAAACATCTCAACTAGTTCATCGATCACTGGTTTTAGAAACACATCGATGTCATTCCCAGGTTGTCTTGGCCGTTGGATCAGTAGTGGCATCTAGATGTATGACCGCTTCATATAGACCCAAGGTGGAAGGTTGTATATACAGAGCGTCGCTGGCCAGGTGCTATGATTGCTTCTAACCTGGTCGAAAGGATTCATCCCATCTGTGCTCAAAGCAAACCAAAGGTGCCTTACCTCTCCACCGATATCCTTATAGAATATAGTATTGACAGTCCTCCAGTCATGCCCATCGGCGGGGTGCCTCATCGTTGTATCATTCTTATGCTCTTTGCCATGCTAGCACAATAGCTTGGCTGACTTTGTACAAGCAAACAGCCTATGCACCCTGGGAGCTATAGGAAAATACCAAACGACCTTTATGGGGCCTCCTCTGGTCTTGGTACCCTCATCTGACGGCCCTTTCTTGTACCGTGGAGCTTCATACTTGGGGCACTTGTCCAAGTCTTTGTATTTTTCTCCATGGTACAATATGCAATCATTGGAACACGTGTGGATTTTTTCAACCTCGAGGCTGATGGGGCAGATCATTTGCTTGGCCAAGTATGTCTTTTTTGGTAACTCGTTTTTTCTGGGATCATTTTCCTTATTATACCTAACAACTGATCGAAGCCTTTATCGCTCAATCTATTTATCGATTTGAACTCTAACAGCATGATGTTGGCTTCCAGTTTGCTCATTGGACAATCCCTATACAATGGTG
Source organism: Miscanthus floridulus (assembly GCF_019320115.1). Classification (NCBI taxonomy): domain Eukaryota; kingdom Viridiplantae; phylum Streptophyta; class Magnoliopsida; order Poales; family Poaceae; genus Miscanthus; species Miscanthus floridulus. The sequence goes on along the minus strand of NC_089583.1, from coordinate 6,703,343 downwards.
TTTTGCCATCTTGTCTCATTTTTTCTAGCTTTCTTAGTTGTCTTTCACGAAGACATCCGGTCTCTACATTACGTAGCAGCTGAGAATGCCATTGTTATCCTCAGTGTCGTCAGCTAGTGTGTTCCTAAACACATTATTAATTGTGGCCATAGGTTCCGTGTTGACACTAGGTTCCTCGTCAGCATCGTGGATGGCTACGTCAAGCATGTCCACATCATCATCGTTTTCCTGTAGAACATTCACACCAACCTCGCCATGTATAGTCCATATCGTATAGTTTGGCATAAACCCCCTGGTAATCAAGTGCGATTGTATAGACTCAATTTGACGAAAGTTCCTTTGATTCTTGCAATCTTTGCATGGGCAGAAGATAGGGTTCCCATTCCCAGCATGGGCTTTAGCATTGGTGATAAACTGGCTAATGCCATGCATGTACCGCTTGTTCATTCGGGACATATGCATCCACTCTCGATCCATCTCTGCACAAAAAAAATACTGAGACAGTAATTACAAAAAATTAATAAGAAATCGAGCTTCATGAACAACAATTGTAGCTCGAAAGTACCATTTTTGGAAAACATTATTGTACACTAATTATTGGAAAATTGAAATTGGTAGCCCCAGCCCTGTAAATTGAAAATAGTAGTAAAAAATAATTATTGCACAATATTGAAGAACAACTATTCTACTATACTTCTAAGAACTAATTATAGCATCGCATACTAACAATGATGATCTTGACCACCATGGAATAAATAGCTAGGAATTTAAATGTGTTTATAGACACCAACCGTTTGGATGATGGATTCACCACAATTTGAGCCTTGCACAAATATCCAATTGGAAAAGTGCTCTCTAGAATGGAGAAAGAACTAGAATGAGAATCAAGCAATGTAGCCATCAAAACGAAGCTAATTAAGCAACAAAATCAAAGGAGTGGATGTTTGTTACTAACCTTAAAGCAAAAAGATCAAGCCATTCTTCAAAATCCAAGCGCTAGCTTCATGGTGAAAAGGAGCCGCAACAATGGAGGGAAGGGCTCAAACGTGCGCCTCTGTTCTCGGAATGGAAGAGAGAAGGAAGAAGAGGACAGCAGCAGCCTTTTTGTGTTGTAGGCTTATCACCGTCGGTTCTTGACTAGAACCGACAGTGATAGAGCCAAATCACTGCCGGTTTGTGGCTTGAACCGGCAGTGATAAGTGGCCGCCAAAACACTGCCGGTTCAAGCCACGAACCGGCACTGATGTGGTGCTTCACTGCCGGTTTTAGCCCAGCCCCAATCATTTTCTTATTTTCAACCTCATAACCGACAGTAAAGTTACATCACTACGGGTTCTCACAAATCCGACAGCGATGATGCCGGCAGTGATATCCAAATCTGACGTAGTGCACTTCATTGGCCAATGCTTGTGCCTATGCTGGTTTACACGTGTGCATAACAAAACCACATGGGTACGTATGTATACACATGCGTGTGAGTACAAGTGTGGATCTGACCTTGTATTACAAAAGTAATCCCTCCGTTCTAAATTATAAGATGTGGGCTGCTTGCCACCCTCCTCCAACAAGGGTCCGAATGTCGGCGTGCATGGAACTGCATGATGTGGGCAGTTTAGCAGAACAACAATTGCCGCAAAATCCCTTCAAACCTTGAGCCAACAAACAGAAACACACTGCATCTTGCAGTATCACTCGATGTGGTGCTCACTGATGTAGTGGACGCCATCGCAGCTCCTGCAGCGTCTATGCCAGAGAAATGCCCCCAACTGGAACACTAGGGCGGATATGCTAAGGGACTATAAGTGTGGCCGGGAGATCTATTCAAGACCCCACTAGCTCCGCTTCTCGATACCACGCAACGCCGACCTCCAATTAGCTTGCCACCTACAGATCGGTGTCGGACGCCCATGCATGTTGTTCACTTGTCAAATGCGCGTGTCAGAGTGCCCGCCCATGCTCCACAGCAAGACCTATATATGTCGACCATGCAATAAGCACAACACAACCTCGGTCGCAAATCAGGCCTAATCCATGATGAAACTAAACTAATCGAGGCTACATTTTACAAGAGTTCATGGCCATGTTTAATATAATTGTTGACGCTGATTTGGATCACATACCAGCAAGGGCTAGCACGTTCAAGGTTGCACACGATCTTATCGTAACAAGAACGCAGCGAATCGACGAAACTGACCGACAAACTAGTTATGCCGATTTGAAGCTCGTTCTTCACATGGTAGACTCTCGAACACCTCCTTGGAAGAAATATCAGGGAGGGACAGCATAGAGGTTGTCCTAGGGTGGCGAGCACTCTGGCCGAGCCAGCACAGGGAAATCGGTCTGGCCGGTTTGGGCAAGGAAAAGCCCGATTTTTGTCGAAACTTATTAACACCAGAAACTTATTGGTGAAGCCCAATCTCTCTGCTGGAATAATTTTGGATGTCAACAATAATGGCCCGCTGCCGGTGAAATTGATTGCACCTCTCACAACAACCTCTTCAACACCTTGAAGATGAAACCATCGAGAGAATAAACAAATGCCTTGATCAATGTCGTTGGAGACGGTGGGAGCATGCTATTGCAGAGCTGCAAGGGAAGGAGGCCCCGGCAATGATTCAGTTGGCACAAGCTGCTTAATCTACCCCGGCTACCGATGAGGTTTAAGTAATCCCATCAACATTCCTTGTAAGAGTGTCATGTGATATTACAGAGTGTTGTACTCAGGTGGAGTGGGTGAGTTATTAGCTATGACAAGATCAGTGGAGGGGCTATTTGGCATATAGTGGTGGAAGTTGACCTTGTACGACCATGTTCGGTAGAGGCATGGTATAGATTTGTGGAGTTTGCATTAGTTGTCCTTATTGTCGTTATTGTTGCTGTTGTTTTTCCTTTTTTTTCCTGTAAATACTTTTCTTCGGTATCAATGAAAACAAGCATTGTCAGATCCTACATGCATTAAGAAGAGTAGCCCAGCCAGATGGGCTAAGAAAGAGAATCCAAAACTCGTTAAAAATGAAAATACAAAGAGTTACTCTCTGTCGACGAAATATGGTCGGCAGTCTACCTAGGGGTATGCCCAAGGTAGTAGATTATCGGCAGACAGATGCGCAAGCCCCAAACAAGACGGTGACGCAAGACAGACACGAGGTGTTATCCAGGTTCGGCCGCCAATAAGGCGTAATACCTACGTCCTGCGTCTGATTTGTATTGCTGTATGTCAATGAGAGATGTTTTTTAGAGGGGTCCCCTGCCCGCCTTATATAGTCCGGGGAGCAGGGTTATAGATCTGGAAACTAATCCTAGTCAGTTACAATTGCCATATGTGGCCGGATAAGGATTCCTATTCTAACCGACCAGGATCCTGCTTGATCGCCAAATCCGTCTTGACTCCTTGTGCGGGACTCCGATCAGGTTAACTGGGCCGCACGTCATCTTTCGAGTGGACTGAACCCATCGATCCGGGCCAGCCCAAGCTTAGCCGTAAGGGTATAGGGGTTAATACCCCCACAGCTAGTCCCCGAGCATCATGTATTATGCTGCGACACGCCATTTTAACCTTCTCCGACAAGCGAGGCTTGAATTCTTGACGCCTCCGACCACCGTCATCACCGGAGAAGTAGGTTGTCCGAAGAATGTATGGTGCTCTTAAGAAAAAAGAAAAAGATTTCCGTCCTAAGAAGTGTGCCCACTTGTATTTCTGAAAAGAAATGTAAGTGTTCTTGAAGCATAACACCCTTAAACATCAGAAGCGTAGGGGTCGAAAAACAAACACATTCACCGCAAGGTGAAGTGTGCCCACTTAGTCCCCGAGCTTGCTGGAAGGCAAAGTATGAGCCTTGTAGCAAGGTCTAAAAGAAAAGTCTCTTAACTGTATGTGAGTACAAATCACATGTAGCTAAGGAGAACCATTATTCAAGCAGTGGTCTGAGCAGTCCCCGAGCATAGTAATAATCCTCATAACCATCCAAAACACAGGGGTCGATTTAAACAAACACATTCACCGCAAGGTGAAGTGTGCCCACTTAGTCCCCGAGCCTGGTAGTAGGTGACGCAGGCACGTGGTGCCAGGGTCTAAAAAAGAAATTCCGCTGAGGTTAAGAATCCAATTGCCGTACAAGCAAAACAAAATACACCGGCAGGTGCATCGTATCGACGTAGTCCCCGAGCTTGCTGGAAGGCGAAGTATGAGCCTTGTAGCGAGGTCCAAAGAAAAGTCTCTTAACTGTATGTGAGTACAGATCACATGTAGCCAAGGAGAACCATTATTCAAGCAGTGGTCGGGGCAGTCCCCGAGCACGGCCGTGGTCGGAGCGATCCCCGAGCACAAAAGTGGTCTGGGCAGTATCCAAGCACCGTAGTGGTCTGTGCAGTCCCCGAACACATTAGTGGTCTGGGCAGTATCCAAGCACAGTAGTGGTCAAGGCAAATCCACGATCACTTGCGCTGCTTGTACTATTATTTTGTATATTTTTCTCTATTCTCTGCCAAGGCCAGTCTGACACGTCTGGTCAAAAAAGTAAATAGGTATAGTACGTCGTTCTGTCTTCCCCCTTTTTTTTTTTTTTTTGCAAACAGCCGGTTGACACCTGTATTGAGGTGTGTCAGTGTGGGCCCCCTTACACCATCAACGAAGAGGCGCGTACACTGTTAACGAAGGAGCGTGTTTATTGGCGCAGATTTCGAGGTTGTGTGAACAACCGTCTGCGGCGCGTGCGCACGACTCCCAATATTCTCGGGCGGACGAAACGACGGTGCTCTTTGTTTTATATAATGCAGATCTGGTAAGTTGCTCATACCATTCCCCATTGTCATCCGCCGCCGCAACCTTCTTCTTCCTCCTGCCGAACCCTATTCCCCAAAAATCATCACCAATCCCCTCGGTCTCCCGCATCCATCCACTTAGTAAGGACGAACCAATGGCGAAGAGAGACGCCCAGAAGAAGGGCGGGGTCATGGCGAAGGAATGGTGGAAATCGCGGAGCAACGAGCAGACCATCGAGGACCTCGTCGCCATGGGAGTGCTCCACAACAAGGCACTTGCGGGATGGCGTGCACCGGAAGGAGAAAGCTTCCCCGATCCACAACCAGGTGAGATTGTGGTCTTTGAAGATTTCTTCAAAAGGGGTTTTGGGATTCCAGTGCACCCTTTCCTTCAGGGTCTCTGTTTGTACTACGAGATTGGGATTTGCAATCTGCATCCCAACTCGATTCTTCTTGTCTCCACCTTCATCCATCTCTGCGAGGCTTATGGCGGCTTCCAGCCCCATTTCGACCTCTTTCGCCACCTATTCTGTCTTCGGAAGAAAGGGAGCGGTGGCTCGAAGATCGCCGGAGGCGTTTACCTGAACCTGCGCGACGGCATGAAGGCTCAATACCTGCACTGCCCCTGGAACACCTCATTGGACGAGTGGTACAAGAAGTGGTTCTACATCCGTGAAGAGCCGAACACCATCACTCTGTGCGATGTGGGAATGATTCCAGAGAAGAAAAGCAGCTGGTCGGAGAGGCCCGAGAACTTGGAGCAGATCGCCGAACTGCTCGGGATGATCCCGTGGGGAAGGCTTGATGGCCCGAGCGTTGTCGGCAACTTCATCAGTCGAAGAATTCAGCCTTGCCAGAAAAGGATTCACCCCGGCTTCGAGTACCAAGGAGGCGCTGATCCGACGAGGACCAGAAAGGAGCCGCTCGACAAGATGGAGATCAAGGCCAGGATTGGAGAGCTATTCAACCTGGCCGATCCCAATTATGTTGCACTGAACGCCATTGAACACGCCTTCAAGCTGGCTCGCCCTCCCCCAAAGGTAAATGACGCCTCCTTTTAACTGTAAAGTCATGTTGTATCAAGAAAATAACTGTCTTTTCCTTCATTTTGTGTCTCAGTATAATGGCCGTGACCGGGCAGGAGTGTTTGTGTCGCCTCCCCCCGGTGTAGAGTGGCCGCAAGCTACTGGGCCAACCGCCCAGACCAGCGCCAGGACCGACGGCGTTCACTGGGCGGTACTCGAGACCGTAGAGGACGCCTCGACCAGAGCCGCCGGCAAGCGTCCGGCTGCCAGCAAACGACGCCAAGCCATCATCTCCCAGTCGGACGACGAAGCAGAGGATGCGGACATCTTCCGGCTCGTCCCCCGAAAGAGGAGAAGGCAGGTGGGGCCGTCGGAGCAGGGTGGCTCCTCTGTGCCAGCAGTGGTCACAGCACCGACCACGGCAACACAGAGCACATACGAAGGGAACGTGCCGCATCATCCTCCGACGCCTGTACCGGAGGTTGAACAAGTCCCGGTGGAAACTGCCGAGCAAGCAGAGCAGGGGCGGTCGAGGAGACGTTCCTTCGCCACATCCTTCCGCAAGTCAAAACTGTAAGTATATATATTTTTGATGTAAGCTTTGCATTTTGCATTGGATGCTATTGTCTTCTGAATTTGTCTCTGAATGTATTAGATCGGCGTCCACCGAAAGCCCCGACCAGCTAGCTGGGTGCGGAACGTCCTCTGCAAAAACGGCGGGACAAACTGCTCAGCAACCGGCCGTGGAAGAGCCCATGGCAAGGACTCTGCCTGGGCCTCAGCAGACGGACGACCAGACGCCAGTCCCCGAGCAGAATGCAAGTGCTCCGAGCACAAACTCTGATGAGGCGGATACCACAGCGCCACGGGAGCTGGATCTAGCCGAGGAGCAGCAGCCAGAAGGTGCCCAGAACCAGGGTGCCAACGCGACGGCTCGTGGGAAAGCCCAGGTGGTCGTGGAGTCTGCGAACTCCGGACCACTGCCGCCTCCCGAACAGGAGGCTGAAGAAGATGAAGTGGAAGAAGTCCTGGGCCGTCCCCAAGATAGACGACAACATGTATATGTGTCGCGCTATCGGAACGACGAATGGGTCATGCACGAGGAGATCCCAGAGGCCGAGGAAACCTTAAGAGTTGAACGAGCGGCCAAACGCCTGGTGACTGAAGTCCAGGTATATTTGGCTTTAGTCCTTAAACCTTTTGTGTAGTCGAACTGTCTGATGTAGCTTGTCTGTATGCAGGACGTGATGAAAACTGCAAGGTACCAAAAAAGGTGCTTCGACCAGATAGAAGTAGTCATGAAGACCAATAAGGAGCTGACGGCTGAAGTGGAACGCCTACGGCGCCAACTTGAAGCCACCGACCAGGAGAGGACGAACCAAGAAGCACAGAACCAAAACCTGGTCGGCCAGCTCAAAAACAAAGAACAGGAGAAAACAGGTAAGCATTCACCGTATCATAGCAAGTGCTAGACTTGTGTTTTTTTTTTCTTGACAGTAATAGCTGTAATGCAGGTTTAGAAGCTGAAGTGACCCGCCTCCGGGGGGAGAACAGCCGGTCGCTTGCAGAATGTGGTCGTCTGAAGGAGGACAACGAGAAATTGGCACGCCGCCAGTCGGAACTCCAAGACCACACTAACAGAATGAAGGACGACCTAAAAAGTAAGCACTCCAGACCGCCTTGCTCATTCAATTGCCCACGTTGCCTTGTCGTGTCATCACGTTTGATGTCTTGTACTGTTTTCAGTTTTGAAAGTCAATGCCAAGAGGCACCTTGAGGCCGTGATCAAGGAGCGCGACGACTGGAAAGCACAATGCCTTAAGGCCGTCGAGGAGCGGGACACGTGGAGCAAGCGGTGCCAAGAAATGGCAACTGGCATTGTGCCCGTCCTCGACCTTATCGACCCGGCGCTCACAGAGGAAGAGCTAAGGACGCCTCAGCTCGGACTGGTCGAGAGATGCAAGCAAGCATGGGGATGGTTCCAAGACTTCGTGAAGGAGGCGGGTGAGTACACGGGTGCCCATGTGCTAAGCATGGTGCGTGCTCACTACCCCCTGATCGATCTCGAACGCTTGGAGGCTGGGTACCCAAAGGAGATAGACCCAGACAAGGCCGAAGAGCTTCGGATGGCCCAGCTGGACTTGTCGTCCAAGATAATTGGCGATATTAACCTGTGCGGAGGTGGGACAGCACCTGTGCAGGGTATGCCATCGACAAGCCAGCTGGAAATGCCATCAGCTGCAAGCCAACCGACGAAGCCTGCGGTCTCGACCAGCCAGGCACCGGCGGGGCCATCCCCTTCAGCTTGACTAGCTCTAGAGTCCCCGAGACTCGAGTAGGGTATCAGAGGTGGCAAGCAGTAAATGCCATGCGCCCCGACCAGCCAATGTAATAGGCTTAGAGCTGTAGAAGGAGGACATAGTTGTGTTATTGTAAACTTGAGCCTTTTCAGGCAAGCTTGTAATAACGTAACTGTATATCATTATAAGCTTGTTTGTTTTATACAAAACGCACTTTAAGCTTGAAAATTTTTTGTTGGTGTAACTAAGTGGGAACGTGTTAACGTTCTATTTAGTTGTACCGTTTTGCTCGACACGTCCTCCTGAAAAGTTTGTGCGGCCCTAGTCTGGCATGTGGTCGGAGTATGAGGTACTATGACCTGTGCATACGTGGACGCAGACAAGTCAAACCAGGGGGGACCTGCCGATCACCCGCAACACAGAGAGCAGATCCCGTGCACGTGTTGGGAGGAACCGGAGACAGGACCTGCTCCGAAAACCGTAGAAGGAGTGGTGGTTGGCTTGTACTGGCTTAAGTTAGAATAACCATAAAATTCGGAGTGACACATTAGAGTGGTCGGAGAAATCATAGTTGCTTTAGTAAAGTAAATCGAAAATACAAGTAGAGTACATATCTCAGTAGTTAAGCATAGAACCGTCTAAGCTTGTCGATGTGCCATGAGTTCGGTACGTCCGTGCCGTCTAGATGAGCTAACCTGTAAGACGTTGGACGTGTGACTTCCTTGATCATGAAGGGTCCCTCCCATGGGGTTGCGAGTTTGTGGACACCAGCCTGGTTCGTCTTCCACTTCAGGACTAAGTCCCCGACCACGAAGAAACGCTCTTTAACGTTCTTGTTGTAGTACCTGCGCAAAACAGCAAGGTATTTGGCCGTGCGTACGCAGGAATCAAGCCTTTTCTCTTCTGCGCTGTTGACTTCTAGCTCCCGTACTTCATCGACCTTGCCTTCGTCGAAGTTCTCTATCCGTGCTGATCTGAAAGCTATATCTGGTGGAAGGACTGCCTCAGCGCCGTAAACCAAAAAGTATGGTGAGACGCCGGTGTTACGACTGGGCTGAGTTCGGAGGCCCCAGACAACGGCTGGTAACTCCTTGAGCCATCTTCCAGGAGCTTTATCGTTTTCTCTGTACATCCTCTTCTTCAATGCGTCCAAGATCATGCCATTTGCCCGCTCGACTTGTCCATTAGCTCTAGGATGCGCCACCGAGACGTATTTTACAACTATGCTCCTTTCATCGCAGAAGTCCCAAAAAGCGTTCCCGGTGAACTGAGTACCCAGATCAGTAATGATGCTGTTGGGCACGCCGAAACGGTGGATGACCTGGTCGAGGAATGTGACAGCTTTCTCTGAGGATGCCTGTACCAGAGGCATGTATTCTATCCACTTAGAAAACTTATCAATCAGCACGAAGACGCATGTAAATTTCCCAGGGGCTGGTTTGAAAGGCCCGATCATGTCCAGTCCCCAACATGCGAAGGGCCAAGAGGCTGGAATCGTCTGGATCTCGTGTGCTGGTACATGGATTCTCTTGGAGAAGAACTGACAACCCTCACAGCGGCGGACTAGCTTCTCTGCGTCGGCCACTGCTGACGGCCAATAGAACCCTGCTCGGAAAGCCTTACCGACCAGTGTTCTTGAGGCCGCGTGGTTGCCGCAGGAGCCAGAGTGGATTTGGTCTAGGAGATGCTCACCTTCCTCCTGGGTTATACACTTCATCAAAATTTCCTCCTTAGCGTTTTTGCGCCATAACTTGCCATCGACGAGCAGGTACTGCTTACTACGACGCATCAGGCGCTCATTTTCTGTTCGATCGATATAACCGCTACCATTTGTCAAGTACTTGATGAAAGGCGTTCTCCAGTCCGGCTCATGAGTGGTCGGAAGCGGCTCGGTTGTGCTCGGCATCGGAACCGTAGCCACTAATTGCTGGTCTGAAACTTTGTCGGTCGTTGAATCTTCGTCTTCAATGGAAGGCGTGAGCAGGTCTTGGACGAATACACCATGTGGGATTTTGGCTCGGGATGATCCTAACTTTGACAACGCATCCGCTGCCTGGTTCTTGTCCCGGACCACGTGTGTGTACTCGATGCCATAGAACCTGCCTTCCAGCTTTCTTATCGACTTGCAATATGCGTCCATCTTTTCACTGGTCGTGTCCCAGTCCTTGTTGAGTTGGTTGATGACTAGAGCCGAATCTCCGTAGACATAGAGACGTTTAACTCCAAGCTCAACCGCAATGCGTAGACCATGCAGGCATGCTTCATACTCGGCGGCATTATTAGATGCTGGGAAATAAATCCTAAGGACGTACCGGAGCTGCTCCTTGGATGGTGACACGAAAAGAACTCCTGCTCCCGCACCGTCAATGTTGAGAGAACCGTCGAAGTACATCGTCCAATACTCGTCGGATCCCGGAGAGGCAGGCGTGCTTAAGTCCGTCCACTCGACGATGAAATCGACGAGCGCCTGAGACTTGATTGTAGTACGGCTTGCAAATTCCAAGGAAAGGGGGCATAGCTCCATTGCCCATTTGACAATGCGCCCGTTCGCATCCTTATTGCGGATGATGTCCCCCAAAGGATACTCGGTCATGACCACCACACGATATCCGTCGAAGTAATGTCTCAACTTTTGGGATGTTATCAGTATGGCGTAGAGCAGTTTCTGAATCTGTGGGTACCTGGTCTTGGATTCGTTGAGTACCTCACTAATGAAATAAATTGGCCGCTGTACCTTGTAGGCGTGGCCCGGCTCGTCGCGCTCGACGACCATTGTAGTGGAAACCACCCGATCGGTTGCCGCAATGTAAAGTAGGAGAGTTTCGTCTTCTCTCGGAGCAGTAAGTACCGGAGGTGACGTGAGGTACTGTTTTAGCTGCGTGAAGGCGGCGTCTACTTCCTCCGACCACTCAAACTTCTCGGACGCTTTGAGCAGTTTGAAGAACGGTAGGCCTTTTTCTCCTAATCTTGATATGAAACGGCTTAGAGCAGCCATGCAGCCGGTAAGCTTCTGGACATCCTTCACCTTTTTTGGGGGCTTCATGTCTAAGACAGCTTTGACTTTTTCCGGGTTAGGGCGTATGCCATCGTAACTGACGACGTTGCCGAGCAATATGCCAGAAGGGACACCAAAGATGCACTTCTTTGGGTTTAATTTCCATTGGAACGTATTAAGGGCAGCGAAGGTGCGTTCCAGATTGTCAACAAGGGTATGAGCTTCCTTGGTTTTGACAACTACATCGTCGACGTAAGCCTCGACAAGGCCGTCTTTTATCTCGTCGTTGAGGCAGGCCTGTATAGCGCGTTGGTAGGTAGCACCGGCGTTTTTGAGCCCGAACGACATAGTCGTGTAGCAGTAGGCGCCGAAAGGCGTGATGAAAGATGTCTTGATCTGGTCGTCCTTTTTGAGAGCGATCTGGTGATAACCAGAGTAGCAATCGAGAAAGGAAAGCAGCTCGCAACCGGCGGTTGAATCTATGACCTCGTCTATGCGAGGTAAGCCAAAGGGGTCCTTAGGGCAGTGTTTGTTGAGATCAGTGTAATCAACGCACATTCTCCATTCATTATTCTTTTTGCGTACAAGAACCGGGTTGGCTAACCATTCCGGATGATACACTTCTTTGATAAATCCGGCTGCCAAAAGCCGTGTAACTTCTACCCTAATCGCCTCCTTTTTGTCGCGAGCGAACCGTCGTAGCTTCTGCTTGATTGGTTTGGCTTTGCTGTTGACATTTAAGGAGTGCTCAATCAAGTCCCGAGGTACACCGGGCATGTTGGAAGGTTTCCATGCAAACACATCCACGTTGCCCCTCAAGAACCTGACGAGCGCGTCTTCCTATTTGGGATCCAGGTTGGCCCCGATGAGGGCCGTTTTGCTGGGATCGCCCTCGACCAGCTGGATCGTCTTGTGCTCCTTGGATCTGATGTTCTTGCGCGGAGCCTCGAGCTCTGGGATCTCCAGGTGGTCGGCCGGGGTCTTCTTAGCGTCGAGCATGGTCTCGGCCATGCGAATAGAGAGGTCGTGGGCCTCTGCTATTTTGAAGCTGTCGTCCTCGCAGGTATAAGCTGCGTACACGTTGCCCCTGAGGGTTAAAACTCCTTTCTCAGTAGGCATCTTGAGCACCAGATACCTGTAATGAGGTATGGCCATGAACTTGGTGAGCGACGGTCGACCAAGAATAGCATGGTAGGTGCCATCGAAGTCAGCGACCACGAAGTTGACGTAGTCGGTGCGGAAGTGGTCCAGAGTCCCAAACTGCATAGGTAGCGTGATCTGCCCGAGAGGTGTGGAGCTCTGTCCGGGGAGAACGCCCCAGAATTGTGCCTCGTACGGCTTCAGGTCCGCCTGGGCTATTTTCAGAGCGGGCAGGCTGTTCTTGAACAGTATATCAATGGAGCTGCCGCCGTCGATCAGTACCCTGTCGAATTGAACCTTGTTGATACAAGGATCGAGGACCAGGGGAAAACGCCCTGGCTCGGGTATGGCGGCCCATTGGTCCTTCCTGCTGAAGTAGATTTCACGGTGAGACCACGGAGGAAGCCGTGGATCGGTGAGAAGGTTGTCGGTGTTTGCCACGTTCAAGCAAGCGCGGGCGAGCAGCTTGCGTTCTCGTTTGGTCTCGATGGACACCTTGCCGCCGATGATGGTGTGTACGCGATCAGTCGGCTTGACGTATTTGTGACGAGGGTCTGCATCGTCGTCGTCGTTGTCCTCGTTGCGTCGTTCCCCCGCGTCGTTAGGCTTGTCGGACGTATCCGGAGCCTGTTGACGCGTGTAGATAGTCTTGAGGACGCGGCAATTCTCCATGGTGTGGTTCGACTTAGGATGGAGCTGGCAGGGCCCCTTCAATGCTTTGGCGTAGTCGTCCTCGTAGTTACGGCGTCCGCCGCCCTTTTTCACGGTATTGACCTCGCCGTCGTCCTCTCGAGCGCGCTTGTTTCTGTAATCGTCACGGCGGTTGCGCCGCTGATTACGTTGATCACGGTGGTCGCGGGAGTCGTTGCGTTGGTTGCGGCGGTCAAAATTGTCGTTCCGACCACGATTACTGCGGTAATCGTCGCGGTGTGGGGGGTGGTCGGAGCGTGGAACCCTTGCTGCTTCTTCAACGATTATCTTTTTAGCGTCGTCAGCGTCCGCATATTTCTTAGCGGTGGCCAAAAGCGCTGTGACCGATTCGGGTCTCTTCCGGAGGAGCTTGTCTCTTAGGGCGTCGTGGAAGCGGAGGCCGGTGACGAAAGCCTCGATTGCTTCGTTGTCGGATATTGATGGGACCTTGATGCGCATCTCCGAGAAACGCCGAACGTACTCGCGCAGTGGTTCATCCTTTCGATCCCGGATCCACTGCAGATCGTACTTGTTGCCGGGCTGTTCACAAGTAGCGATGAAGTTGTTGATGAAGGCCTGCCTGAGCTCCTGCCAAGAGTCAAAATAGTTCGCTGGCAAGCTAACCAGCCATTGGTGACCTGCATGACCAACAGCGACTGGGAAGTAGTTAGACATGACGTGCTCGTCAGCCATGGCTGAGCGGCACGCAGTTTCGTAGAGCATGACCCATAATTCGGGGTTTTCCTTGCCGTCATACTTCTGAAGCTTCTCGAGCTTGAAATTCTTGGGCCATATGACTTGGCGCAGGTGTGGAGTGAACTGCTTTAGACCCGGCGGACCGTGGACGGTGTCATACTCCATACGGCGATAGCTTTCATGGGATGCACGATCGTCGGCTCTCTGGTTGATGCGAGCACGCAGATCACGTCCACCGAGGTGATGGCGGAGATCGTTATTGCCATCGCGGCGATCTCGATTGCCATCTGGGTTAGCCCTGCGACCGTGGTTATCACGGCGATTGTCGCGGTTATCTCGGCGGTTGTCGCCTCGAACGTCATGGCGGTTATCCTCCCGGCGGCGGTTGTCGTCCCGACCACCATCACGACCACCGTTTCTGCCTTGACGGTTGTCTGATGGGTCGTTATTGCGCGAGCCACGTTGGTTGAGTGGCTGTGAGCGACTTGAGTATTGGCGGCTGTGGCTTGATTCGACAGAAACGGATGGAGCCCGGGCTTGGTTCATCTCTGCGGTCTGAGCCATAGCAGCCGTCAGGTAAGCTTGTATGTCATCACGGATTACTTGAGTCTCGAGAGTGTTGGGCAGCCGCTGCATTGTTGCCATGGCGACGGCTACGTTGGCGCTTGGGGTCCTGAAGACTTGCTTATCCCCCACCCTGTCGAAAGCATTGTTGAGGTCACGTGGTTGGACCCTCATGCGTCGTGCCTCCTGGTCTGCTTCAGCTTCGGTTTGCCAGCGATTAAACCGGTCAATGTTGCGTGCTTCACGCGCAGTCTTCTCTTGTTCTGTTTCGCCAACTGCTGGCGGCTCGTCGTTGCTGACAACATGGATCAAATCCCCCCGTCTTGGCGGGAAAGATGGAAATTGGGGGAAACCCGGGGCGTGGTCTGGTAGATCCAGATCGTATTTGACGCCTTCATCTTCGTGACGCTGAAGCTCGGTGTGGACAGATGCGTTGGACGCTATGCCGGATGAGGAGCTGGAGTCACCCTCTCGGATGGTGTGGACGGATCCTTCCTGATAATCTTCAATCCGGACCATGTTGACGATGTTGCATGACCTCGGCCGGGATCGGTGTACAGGACACAGATCCGAGCGGTGTCGCAGGTTGTACGCGTAGCTGGAGGCAGCGTTTTGCAGGCCGTAGGGCTGGACCTGGTGGTTCTCCGTCGGGGCTTCGTACTCGCAGAGTCGGAGATCCGTCGCGATGTCTGGCCGGCGATGAGCGAAACGCCCCTCAGGAGTTGATACGACCACAAGATCTGTTCCAAGTCGCACAGGACGACTGGTCCGAGCCGGTCGGATAGATCTGTTGTGGAGAGCTGTTACCTGCTCGTTAGGTTGGATTTGAATCGTACTTACCAGAGCTAGGGTTTCAGCGAGTTGGATGCCGACCCGATCAACGGAGTCGAGCAGGTCGGTGTTGTCGATCTGCTTTCCTCTGTAGTGGGGAAGCGGATGACGGGTTGTTGGCGTGGCTGTAGGCGTGGTCGGAGCCAGATGTCCCGTGGTCGGAGCCAGGTCCATCGTGGTCGGAGCCGTGTTCACCGTGGTCGGAGCCGTGTTCACCGTGGTCGGAGCCATGTTCACCGTGGTCGGAGCCGTGTTCCCCGTGGTCAGAGCAGTAGCCGATGCAGGTGAAGTAGTCGTCGGCGCGGGCTGAATCCACGCCTCCTCCGCAGTCATGGCGATGGAGTCGTTGGAGCGGGTGGTCCAGGTGATCTGGCCGACGGTGAACGTGAGGCCATTGGGCGTAGCCATGGAGCCGGAGATGATGACCATCTTGTTCGCTTGGAGAGCAGTACGCACACCCCCTACCTGGCGCGCCACTGTCGACGAAATATGGTCGGCAGTCTACCTAGGGGTATGCCCAAGGTAGTAGATTATCGGCAGACAGATGCGCAAGCCCCAAACAAGACGGTGACGCAAGACAGACACGAGGTGTTATCCAGGTTCGGCCGCCAATAAGGCGTAATACCTACGTCCTGCGTCTGATTTGTATTGCTGTATGTCAATGAGAGATGTTTTTTAGAGGGGTCCCCTGCCCGCCTTATATAGTCCGGGGAGCAGGGTTATAGATCTGGAAACTAATCCTAGTCAGTTACAATTGCCATATGTGGCCGGATAAGGATTCCTATTCTAACCGACCAGGATCCTGCTTGATCGCCAAATCCGTCTTGACTCCTTGTGCGGGACTCCGATCAGGTTAACTGGGCCGCACGTCATCTTTCGAGTGGACTGAACCCATCGATCCGGGCCAGCCCAAGCTTAGCCGTAAGGGTATAGGGGTTAATACCCCCACACTCTCACATAGCAATTTGCACTAAACATTTCGCCCCTGCAATGGACCAAGCCATATGCTCCTCTTTGATCTTTGCAAGCAGCACACCCCATGGGCAATTTCTTGTGATAGAAGATACAAACGAAGTACTCCCTTCGCCCTTTTTAATTGTATTCTCATTTCCCGAGAAACCAAACATACTCAACTATGATACATAATTAGTATCATTAGATAGATCATTGAATCTATGTTTATAATAAACTTATGTTGCTAATATTTTCTACAGATAATCAAACTTAAGAAAATTTGACTAGCACAAATGCTATAGCGACACTTAAAAAGGGATACAGGGAGTACTTAGCTAGCCAAGTAGGACTTGAATTATTAACTTTGATCATTTCTGGTCATGTCAGCTTCTTATCATAAAGAAAGAACACGTGCATATGGTAGGATATGATGTGTTGAGACGTTGGCACTCCAACTATCTTCCATGCATATTAAAAAAAACTAATATTGAAAATTTCTGCAGACACATCATCATATATATGTACGCCACTTGTGGAATAAACATCAGTTGAACAAGTCATTACGAAGTTGGTGAAACCTCTTCTTCAACTGGAGATTCAATTTTATCTTCACAAGTACAATTGAAGAAATGTTATTTTCCATTATATACATAGATATTTGGCCGTTGCAATTCAATTTACTTCTACTTAGTGTCCATAAAATTAAATATTATGTTTATTTCATTATTGTGAGTGCCAAAGGTACTTTTTCGAGTATAAGGAAGCATGACACAAAAGTACAGACACCACCAAACTCCTGATTCCGCGAATGTGCCTATCACATTTAATGGGAGAAGTCCATTTTTGGCCATCCAACTATTATCAGAGCTTTTTTTTTGCAATGGAAACTCTAAAATAAGAAATATTTGACAACCAAACTATCAATATTAGACAAATTGGTCATCTAGCTAGTTTCAAAGGTGGTTTTGTATTTCTGAAAATAATAAAAATGTTTATTTTCTAGAAATTCATATATATTTATTTTAAATTAGAAATATATGAAACTAGTATTGGCTTTTTTTAAAAAATATAATGTGCATGTTGATGCTAGATTTGGGATTATTTGGATCTTATTTGTGGCTATCATAGTGTAGTCATGTTATTCATTTTGATCACCATTTTGAGCTAATTAAACCTAGAGATCAACCAAGAGAACCTATACTCAAGATAGAGTACCAAATATGTTGGAGTTAAATTGACCCAATTAGTTTTGGAAGGCTAGCAATGCCTAGTAGTTGGAATGGCTAAATATGATATGTATGTGGTGGAGCAAAGAACCTACGAGCTTGATTTTATCTTCTAGATCTTCTCCTTGCTCGCAGTCTACTATGGATTCTACTAGTCAATGTCAGGTATAATATAGTGTAAAATGATTGTTTGAATAAGTAGTAGTGAACGTGATTACTAGTAATAAAATACTAGAGTAGGAACAAATAAAATATCAATAACTCCAAATAGGGCACCAATGGATAGGCTATGTCTTTAGGGGAAAATAGTACTAATTTTATATTTTCTGATTTAAAATAAATTAGTTATGATTTTTTAGAAAATAAACCATTTTAATTTTTTACTTAGAAAATATAAAAGTGCCTTTCAAATATGGTGATCAAAGATTTCTTGTTTTAGATTTGTATGACAAAAACAAACTCAGGCAATAGTTGGATGACCAAAACACTTCTCCCTATTTATAAATACAATACACACCATTCAAAGTAATTGCTATGCATAATTCGCGGACAATAGGATTCCTATTGGGTAGCTGAAGTGGTATCCTCGTGTCTTCACCAGCATCCTAAAAGATGGCTCCTAGATGTACTCTCTCCATCCCAAAATAAATTAACTCTTATAAATATTTAAAGTTAAACTATTTTAGTTTTAATTAACTTTATAGGAAAGAGTACCAACATCTATTACATCAAATAAGTATATACTATAAAATATATTATCTAGACTCCCAGTTGGGTTTCGGTGATTAATGACGACACGAGATTACTATGACTAACGTGTATTTTGCGGAGGCAATTTGAGTTAGGTAATGGTAATAGAAATTGATTGAACAATCATGGTTGTCATACCCCTGTCGATAGAAATCATTTCGGTTTTCAAAGGATGGACGATAAGGTTAAGGATGAACTAGTTCTAAGTGTCGTTTGGTGTTGTAGAGACACTTAGAATAGTTTAGGACTTTGTTTTTCCTTGGCCGTACTATTAAGGGGGGTATGGACTAGTAGCTTAACCTAGGTGAATCTAATGGATTAGGTGTGGTGCACACTTGTCAAACTTAGCACTAGGTAGCTCAGGAATAGCCCTAAGATTGATAGAAGTCAACTTCATTCATAAAGAAATTAGAATCAAAAGTAAATAGAGAGTCAAATGACTGACCGGACGCTGGTTTGGTTATGACCGGACATAGCTTGGAGAGTCCGATCAATTCATTTGATCGGCAGCAGCAGTCAGAGTGCGACCGAACGCTGGACACCAGTACTCACCGGACACGACGCTAGCCGTATCTGTAGCAGTGTGGACAGGCTGTTGACCACGGACCAGATGCTGAACAGAGAAGTGACCGGACTTTGGGTGCCAGCGTTCGGTCAACATCAGTAAGGTTCTAGAGATGGTTTTTGATGACCGGACGCGTCCAGTGGGTGCTGACTGGACGCAGGCCAGAGTCCGGTCAGAGCAAATGGCCCTTTCTGACACGCTGACGTATTACATTGGCCGGTGTGTCCGGTCACCTTGACCGGAGCGTCCGGTCATCCCGATAGTTGTTGAGTTGGACCTCAACCGTTATATTTTGAATAGGATGTATATATACATATCCCACTCGTCCATTTGAGGTATCTTGCCCATTTGTTCAGCTGAGAATCGCCTTTAGAGTGCAAGGGAGAGCAAGAGCGTAGTGGGGTGATTGAGATTTGATAATCCAAGATTAAGGAACTCATTAGTGCATAGGGAGTAGCAAGTGTGCATCCACCTTACTCATTAGGCTTGTCTTGGTCAAGTGAGAGTTTGTGCTTGTTACTCTTGGTGATCGCCATCACCTAGACGGCTCGGTGGTGATTGGGAGCTTGGTGATCATCCAACGGAGCTTGTGAATGACCCAAGTCACTTTGTGAGTGGTTATGGGAGATTCATCAGCGACAGAGTGTCAAAGAATCAGCCCGTAGAGAGCACTTGATCCTTGCGCGGATCCAAGGGGGAGCTACACCCTTGCGTGGGTGCTCCAACGAGGACTAGTGGGGAGTGGCGACTCTCAATACCTCGGGAAAACATCGTCTTGTTTCTTTCCCTCTCTTTACTTTGAGCATTTACATTTGAGCAATTCATCTCATGTCTTTACATTCCTAGAATTGCCATGCTAGAGTAGGATTAGAACCTAGGGTGCAAAACTTTTGTACAGGAGAACAATAGAAACACATTTTAGACACAAGGGGTGAAATGGGCTAAGTGTAGGGCTTATTTATTGTAAAATTTTAGGATTAGCCCAATTCAGCCCCCCTCTTGGGCATCTTGATCCTTTCAATTGGTATCGGAGCCTCATACTCCTTAAATTAGGCTTAACCGCCTAGAGCAAGATGTCCCATAGGGATAGACCCCCTCCTATCTTTGAGGGAGATGATTTTACTTATTGGAAAATTCATATGGAGGCATACCTAGAAGCTTGAGATGTTGGGGTTCTTAGAGCCATCTCACATGGCTTCCCAAAACCTAAGGATCCCACAAACCTTCAAGGCAATGAGGTTAACTACGAGAAGTGGAATGCAAAGGCTAGAAACACCCTCTTTAGAGGCCTTTGCAAGGATGTTTTTAACCATGTGCGGAACCACAAAGACGCCCATGCACTATGGTCGAACATTTGTGCGCTCCATGAGGGAACCAAGAGTGAGCATGAGGAACGCTACCACCTTCTGATGAAAAAGCTTAATTCATTTGAGATGTGTCCTAGAGAAAGTGCCAATGAGATGTATTCACGCTTGAATGTTCTTGTAGAGGAAGTCAATGGGCTTAGACTCACACAAATGCAACCCTCCGATGTTGTGAGAAAGATCTTGAGTGTCCTCCCCATTGACAAATATGGGCATATTGTGACGGTGCTTCATCAAGGTGATCTTTCCACCGCTACACCAACTCAAATATTGGGGAAGATCAATGCACATGAGATGTACATGCACATCACTCCACAAGATGGCTCTTCTTCCACCAAGAAGAAAGATTTGGCATTCAAGGCTAGCCAAGAGAAGAGGGGCAAAGCAAGAGTTGATCATGATAGCTCAAGTGATGATGAGATTGATGATGCAAGTCTTGCTCTCATGGTGAGAAGAACTGCCAAGATGCTCAAGAAGCTAAACAAGAATGGTGTCAAGTTTGATGGCAAGAAGAAGAAATTCTTCACTAGTAATAGAAGGAAGCCCATCTCCGAAATGGATTGCTATAATTATGGAGAACTTGGTCATCTAGCTCATCAATGCCCCAAACCTAAGAAAGACAAGTACAAGAAGAATACAAGGGCAAGAAAGATGACTCAAGTGATGAAAATGATGATGAGAAGAAGAAGAACAAGACATACAAGAAGAAGGATGGCAAGAAGAAGGAATTTCACAAGAAGAAGAAGAATGGCAAGGCGTACATTGTTGGTGATTGGCTCATGGACATTGAATCATCAAGTGGCATCATCCGATGATGAAAGTGAGAATGAGAAGGAGAAGGTGGCCAGCTCTTGTGATTGATTCTTCACTATCTTCACCAACACCGCCGTTGTCATCCTCTATACACCTATGCCTTATGGCCAAGGGTGAATAAAGGTACAAAATGATGATGATAGTAGTGGTGATGATAATGCTAGCAATGATGAAAGTGGTAGTGATAGTGATGAAGAATTTGAATCACCTTCTTATGATGATCTTGTCAAGTTGCTAAACCAATACACTAAAATCATTAGAAAGACAAGAGCTAAAAATGAAAAGCTAGAACTTGAGAAGGACTCGCTCTTAGCAAAGTATGACATAGCCAAAAAAGCTAGTGCTTGAGCTTATAGAAGAAAATAAAATTGTGTCATCCAAACTCAAGGAGCTCAAATCCTCTAAAAATGAGCTTAGAGAAAAACATGATAAACTTGAGGGGATACATAATGAGCTCACCACTAGTTATAATTTGCTAAAAGAAGAGTACACCAATCTCAAGATTAATCATGACAATCTTGTTCTTTCTCATGAGTTATTATTCAATGAGCCATATAATGCTACTAACAATGTTGTTAAGATTGATATAGCTACATCATGTGATGACTTCATTATTGAGAGCATTGAGCAAGGTTCTAGTAGCAAAGGCAAGAAAGTGGTTGAGTCCAACAACTATTATGATTATATCAAGATCAAGAATGAGAATGAAAAGCTCAAGAAAGATCTTGAAAAGCTATCAACCACCAACACAATTGTGATAGAGAATCTTGACAATGATTATGATATAGCTCTTGAGAATGAGATGCTTAAAGAAGAGAACAAGAGACTCAAGATGTAGAAAAATCATGATGAACTTAGAGAAGAAAACAAGAAGCTCAAGTTGGAGAAAGAACATCTCAAGACCGGGTTGAGCAAGTTCACAAGAGGCCAATATCTCCAAAGTGAGCTACTCATGAACACCGTTATGAAGATGGATAGAAGTGGTATTGGGTACTTGGCAAATCAAGAGAAGAAAGCTCAAGCTCAACATCAACAACAATACAATTCAAAGCCTAATCCAAAGAGATGTTTGGAGTGTGGACAAGAAGGTCACTTTGCTCATGAGTGTCAAACTCCACCACCACAACCTTTGCCCAAGCATGCTAGACCCTTTGCCTTCAATGCTCACTACATGCTTAGAAAGGATTCTAGTGGAAAAATGAAAGCCATGTTCTTAGGTCCACCCAACAAGAATAGGCCTAAGCAAATTTAGGGTTGCAAAGTCACTAGTTGAGAAAGTAAAGGGCCCTCATCAAGTTTGGGTCCCTAAACAACAAGCTTGATCTCTTATGTGTAGGTGAACTACAAGACCGGTGGAAGTCATTGGGTTATTGATAGTGGTTGCACTCAACATATGACCGGTGATCCTCGTATGTTCACCTCACTAGATGAAGAAGTAGATGGTCAAGAAAGGATTATATTTGGTGATAATTCAAAGGGCAAAGTTCAAGGATTGGGCAAAGTTGCAATATCAAATGATCATTCAATATCAAATGTGCTATATGTTGCTTCATTGAGTTTCAACTTGCTATCCGTTGGTCAATTGTGTGATCTTGGCTTTCAATGTTTGTTTACCGAGAAGGAAGTGGTTGTGTCAAATAAAGATGATGATCAAGTTATATTCAAGGGTTTTAGATACAACAACCTATATCTAGTGGATTTCACCTCCGAAGATGCAAACTTGAAGATATGCTTATTCACCAAAACATCACTTGGGTGGCTATAGCATATAAGACTTGCACATGTTGGGATGAGCTCACTCAAGAAGCTAATGAAGAATGAATTGGTGAGAGGTTTGAAGGATGTGAAATTTGAGAAAGACAAGCTTTGTAGTGCATGTCAAGCCGGCAAGCAAGTTGCAAACACTCATCCAACAAAAGCTTGCATGTCAACAACAAGAGTGCTAGAGTTTCTTCACATGGATCTATTTGGACCAACAACTTATAAGAGTTTGGGAGGAAATCTCTATTGTATTGTGATAGTTGATGACTACTCTAGATATACTTGGGTGTTCTTCCTTCATGACAAGACCGAAGTGGCCGCATGTTTCAAGAAGTTTACCAAGAGAGCACAAAATGAATTTGAAGTGAAGCTCAAGAAGATAAGAAGTGACAATGGAAAAGAATTTGACAACACAAACATTGAAGCATATTGTGATGAAGTAGGGATCAAGCATGAGGTCTCCGCAACATACACTCCTCAACAAAATGGTATAGTAGAGAGAAAGGACCGGACACTTATCACCCTTGCAAGAACAATGCTTGATGAGTACAATACACCCAAAGCTCTATGGGCAGAAGCTATCAACACCGCATGTTATGCATCCAATCGCCTATTTCTCTAAAAGTTTCTTGACAAGACCCCTTATGAGTTGCTCAATGGGAAGAAGCCGAACGTATCATTCTTCCAGGTGTTTGGTTGCAAGTGCTAATCTATAAGAAGCGGCAACACCTAGGGAAGTTCCAAAGATGTTGTGATATTGGTTTTCTTGTTGGTTACTCATCAAAGTCCAAAGCATATCGAGTATTTAATCATGCCACCGGCTTGGTTGAAGAAACATATGATATAGAATTTGATGAATCTAACGGCTCCCAAGGAGCACATGAGAATCTTGAGGATGTAGGTGATGGACCATTGAGGGAGGCCATGAAGAACATTTCAGTTGGAGACATCAAGCCCAAAGATGATGTACAAGTGATTGATCCACCTTCTTCATCAAATGTGCCACAAGATGATGATAAAGATGGAAGAGTAGAAAATAAAGATACTCATGTCTCTCATGATCAAATGGTGGCACAAGCTCAAGATGTTGATGCTCCACAACCTCCGCCTCAAGTGGTTGATAGAAGAAATTCACCCCTACTACAAGCACATCCACAAGATCTCATCATAGGGAGTCCTTCAAAGGGTGTAATGACTCGCTCTCAAAAACTTGCTTCATTTATTGAATCATCACTCATTTGTTTCTTACATTAAGCCTAAAAATATAGAAGAAGCTCTTCAAGATCCGAATTGGATAAATGCCATGCATGAAGAGTTGAACAACTTCACCTGAAATGAATGTTTGGACACTTGAAGAGCGACCATAAGATGCAAGAGTCATTGGAACTAAAGTGGGTGTTCCACAACAAACAAGATGATCAAGGCATTGTTGTTAGAAACAAGGCAAGGCTAGTTGCAAAGGGGTTCTCCCAAGTTGAAGGGTTGAATTTTGGAGAGACCTTTGCACCGATTGCAAGACTTGAAGCCATTCGTATCCTTCTTGCATATGCATCTCATCATGAAATGAAATTATATCAAATGGATGTTAAAAGTGCATTTTTAAATGGTTTCATAAATGAACTAGTCTATGTTGATCAACCTCCTAGGTTTGAAGACCCTAGATATCCTAATCATGTCTATAGGTTGTCCAAGGCGCTATATGGGCTTAAGCAAGCCCCAAGAGCTTGGTATGAGAGCCTTTGGGATTTCCTCATTGAGAAGGGCTTCACCATTAGGAAAGGTCGATACCACACTATTCACCAAGAAGTTTGATGGAGAGATCTTCATTTGTCAAGTATATGTTGATGATATTATTTTGGCTCATCAAATGAAGACTATTGCAAAGAGTTTGGTGAATTGATATCAAAGGAGTTCGAGATGTCTATGATTGGAGAGCTTACATTCTTTCTTGGTTTTCAAGTCAAGCAAATGAGAGAGGGGATTTTCATCTCTCAAGAAAAATATACCAAGGACCTTCTCAAGAGGTTCAAAATGGATGAATGTAAGCCAATCAAGACACCTAATGCCATCTAATGGACATCTCAACCTAGATGAGAGGAGGTAAATTAGTTGATCAAACTCTCTACCGTTCTATGATTGGTAGTTTATTATATTTGACCTGCATCTAGGCCCAACATCATGTTTAGTGTGTGTATGTGTCATAGATTTCAAGCTAATCCTAAGGAGGCTCACATGGTTGCCATTAAAACAATCCTTAGGTACCTTAAGCACACACCAAGCATTGGTCTTTGGTATCCCAAAGGAGCTAGATTCCAACTAGTTGGCTATTCTGATTTCGGATTATGCCAGTCACAAAATTGATAGAAAAAGCATATCCGGAGGGTGCCATTTGCTTGGTAGATCACTAGTGTCTTGGTCCTCCAAGAAGCAAAATAGTGTGGCATTGTCCACTGCCGAGGCGGAGTACATTGCTGCGGGTGCTTGTTGTGCACAAATTCTTTACATGAAGCAAACTCTTGTAGACTATGGTGTAGTTCTAGAAAAGGTACCTCTCTTGTGTGATAATGAGAGCGCGGTAAAGCTTGCTAATAATCTGGTTCAACACTCTCGCACCAATGCACATAGATATCCGCCATCACTTTCTTAGAGATCATGTTGCTAAAAATGATATATCACTAGAAGGTGTAAGGACCGAGGATCAATTGGCAGGATATCTTCACTAAACAGCTAGATGAGGCTACATTTTGTCGGTTGAGGAATGAGCTAAATGTGCTTGACTTTAGTAACTTCACTAAAAAATGAGCTTGTGTTGTCCCTTGCATTGCATTGTAATATAAAACTATGTTTAATTTTTAGTAATGCACTTAGGGCTTGTCTAACATGGTTAAGATAACCGCCAAAAAAGCATGTGAAGAAGCTTAACCTTGGATCAAACTTGACAAGCAACTAGACTTACTTTCAAGTATTGCATTGCATGTGCATGTGTGTTGCTTTGTTATTTCTTTTCGGTTATCTTTTGGGCACCCGCTTGTGTTTATCCATCAAATAGGGAGAGCATTTGAAGCTCCTATTGGTCATAAAACCCTCTTGTGTGGTCACATGGTAC
Source organism: Miscanthus floridulus (assembly GCF_019320115.1). Classification (NCBI taxonomy): domain Eukaryota; kingdom Viridiplantae; phylum Streptophyta; class Magnoliopsida; order Poales; family Poaceae; genus Miscanthus; species Miscanthus floridulus. The sequence continues at coordinate 6,677,802 of NC_089583.1, read as the reverse complement.
TACTCGCCCCTTTTGTTGTCTATTTTCTTAAAAAGAATTATAGCCAAGGTAAATTATTTAGAAAAACTTGAGGGTTTGAGAGAAGTCTCTCATATCAGTCACAATTGGTGTTTAATTTGGATCTTATTGAAGTTTGGGACTTGATTGGGAGAAAGCGTCACAAAGAAAGGAGTTTCTACAGTTAAACATGCACCAGACGCATAGACCAGACTCACCTGTTGCAGCGTCCGGGGAGTACATCAGGAGGAGATATAGTTGCTGAAGAAAGACCAAAAGATGAAGAGTGTTTCTACAGTGTCCGGTGTGACGATGTTTCTATGTCCGGTCAGCGCAGGATGGATCTTAGGGAAGGACCAGACTCTGTGTTGTGTCCGGTCAAGGGTCATCAGATGTGTCCGGTCATGATTTGAGGGTCTCTGGACCTCTCTATTGTTGACCGAACTCCGAAGGGCTGCATCCAATGGTCTTTGCCGGTGAGTCTGGACACTAGAGTGTAAGCGGAAAAGATTTCTCTTTTCCTTCCTTGTCTGTCATGGGGGGCTACCATATTATCGTTCTCCTCTCCTTGCCGCGCCCGCACCTGCCTCTCGCCACCGTGCCCACGCCCGTGCCTACATCTCCACCGCCACGCTCATGCTTGCCTCTTCAACGCCACGCCCACACCACGCGCCTGCATCTCTACCGTCGTGCTCTCGCCTGCCTCTTCGCCGCCATGCCGTGCCCACGCCTGCATCCCCGCCGCCAACACCTCATGCCACCTTGCTCTATTCCGGTCACCGCGGCCCCACCGTCGCGCGGCCCATGCATCCATGCTGCCTGCATCGCGTTGCCGTGCCCCCGCACGCGTGTTCACCTACACCACATGCTCGCCAGTGCTCGCACACCACCACATCACCGCGTTGCCTCCTCTCATGCGACAGATTCCTAGCGCCACACCTCCTCGGCCACCGTACTACTTCGCGGCACCAACCCTAGCCCTAAGGTGCCATTATTGTTCCTGTGAGGTGTCCCTGTGATTGACAACTTATCCCTTCGCATGTCTCGGGGTTGTTCTAAGGTAGCAAGCCATATTCGCTCATTACTTTCCTACTGCTTGCTTTCCATTAGGTCATTCGCTTCCCTAGTATATAAAGTTGCTTATATATATTCTTCCTATTCTATCGTGCAGTCAGTTCGGGCAGTGAGTCTGCTTGGCAGTTGGGCAGTTGACATATTTACTTAGGGCCAAGCCTACGAGTATGGATTAAGGCCAAGCCTCACGAGTGTCAGTTGGTAGTTGTTCCTTATTAGTGGCAGTGATTCTTGTTAGCTTCAGAGATGGCTCGTTGCAAGAACATCGGGGGTGGTCCCGGTGATGAGGATCCAACACCTCTGCCTCGCCTGACTGCTCAGCAAAAAGGAAAGGCAAAAAAGACTACAAAGAAGAAGCACAAGAGAGACGATGTTGAGACAGAGAGAGCAGCAGCAGTGGTAGCCGCCGGAGAGCATGCCGAAATAGGTGGACCTGGCAGTGGCATTTGTATAGGCAACCAGTTATCACCAGCTTAGAGGGCCGCCGTCGAGAGGATTATCAGATCTCCTTGGACAAATTGGTCGGTATGTTTCATCTTGGGTCTGTGAGTTCTACTCCTCCTTGTGGATTGACCCGAGACACAGGTTTATTCATTTTGCTTTCCAAGGGTGTCACTATAGGCTCCAGAGCTCAAGGGTTAGAGAGATACTAAGGATTCCAGAGTCACCTATTCATCTTCACGAGACATGCTATGGATAGATAGAGCCTCTGAGACGCCCTCACGGTGGACTATGCCACCTATAGATCTTGTCAGACCATGCTTCATAGAGCTGTTTGGTGAGGGGTCGAGCAGGACACCACGTGACCTTACACCTATAGCTCAACTCCTTGATGCTATTATGAGGAGGACTCTGCTTCTAAGGATGGGCTACCGTGAGGGCCTGACTCGAATTTAGCTATGGCTAGTGCATTACCTGGTGTCTCATACTGTCTTTGATATTTGAGATGTGATGCTCTCAGAGATGGAGGACACACTAGCAGAGGGCTTCAGAGGTCACCGTCAGTTGCCTTATGCTCATTGGATCACTTTCTTACTCTGAAAGGCAGTTTCACACATGTCCCTAGAGACAATGGCAGAGTGGACAAGTGCTACTACTGAGTTTCCATAGTATGACATGAGCCAGATGCTACATCATAGACATGCGAGGACACCTCACCAGCCGAGTCATCGCCTAGAGGTACCAAAGACAACAGCTAAGTAGGATGAGTTCATTAGGGGCATCGTAGAGACAGAGGAGGAGGAGCTTGATGCACAGTAGGAAGATGAGGTCGAGAGCGACCCAAGTGACAGCACAGACGATGACTATCTACAGATGGCACCTCATCCACATGACAGAGAGGCCAGTGCCTCCAGCTCAGCTCCACCATAGCCATCGCAAATAGACTCGACACTTCTAGATGTACTTGAACGGATGAGGCAAGACCAGGCACGCTAGGCACAGGAGACCACAGCTGTACTTGCTTAGGTTCAGGCATGATAGGATGAGTTTTAGCGGCAGTAGCAGGCCATGCAGCAGCAATAGCTAATGATTCAGCAGCAGTTACTCGGCTTCATGCAACAAGTATTCACTGCTATCGGGGTTGATCCTCAGCAGTCTACATTTCAAATAGGCCAGCCTGCCACCACCACTCCAGTGACTCCAACTATACAGCCTAGTGGGCTTCCGAATTAGAGACAGCCAGCTCCTCAGTTTGCCTCACCTACAGAGTAGGTGTCTCAGTGGTTTGCTTCACTAGGGTTTGCTTTACTCCTATTATTACAGGCTTCACTCTGATTCAAACTTATTCGGCGTTAGTGACAGACACCCCAGTCTCCAAGAGTCTCGACGCTACCTTCAGTGAGCTTAAAGGGAAGCCTACACCTCTAGTGTTCTGAGTCTCTAGGTCCTACCATAGCTGCTCCAGTTACCAGGACTACCGAGACAATTCCATCGTTTGTTGCATCATCCGAGCCACCTTAGACAGTCCCTCCTACACTTGAGGCTTCAGCGATAGCGACAACGACAGATGTGGCTCCCCTTCCTATAGTGACACCTACAGAGTCACAGGCCACGCCAGTAATTGACCAGACCCAGACCGCTTTACCTTCACTTCTAGTGATAGAGGGTCAGACCCCTCAGAGTTCAGGGTCAGAGGATGACGCAGCTTAGTTCTAGGTCTCTCACCGCACCTCAGCGCCCGACTCGACTGCTCCTATCTCGCCGTTCGACCTTTAGGTTTTGGTGCTTAATGCCAAAGGGGGAGAGGGACCAAGTATGTTAGATTTAGGGGGAGTGTGTGAGATGGACACTGATTCTTTTGGTCTTTCAGTGTGTTATACTTAGTGCGTTCACTATTTACTTTCATGCATTGTATTTTATACATGTGATGGTGAGACTTATGTGACAGGTGTGCTCTCTACATTGTTTTATATATGTCATGTCACTTGGTTATGTTCATTGCCTTTGCTTCTGCATTTTACTCTGATTCAAATGAGCTTTACTTCATGTACTCAAGCTTAATTCATATCTTTTGAGTAAACCATGTTGGCATGAGTCATATAAGCATGCCTAACTCCTTTGTTCTTATTGTCAAAAGCTTATGTGAACCAAGCATGTTGAAAACCTCACTTATCTCTTTTACATACTCAAGGTTGTGTTGTCATCAATCACCAAAAAGGGGGAGATTGAAAGCATCTAGGCCCCTAGTTGGGTTTCGGTGATTAATGACGACATGAGATTACTATAACTAACGTGTGTTTTGCAGAGGCAATTTGAGTTAGGTCATGGTAATGGAAATTGATTGGACAATCAAGGTTGTCATGCCCCTATCGATGGAAATTGTTTTGGTTTTCAAAGGATGGACGACAAGGTTAAGGACGGACTAGTTCTAAGTGTCGTTTGGTGTTAGAGAGACACTTAGAATAGTTTAGGACTTTGTTTTTTCCTTTGGACATACTATTAAGGGGGGTAAGGACTAGTAGCTTAACCTAGGTGAGTCTAATGGATTAGGTGTGGTGCACACTTGTCAAACTTAGCACTAGGTAGCCCAGGAATAGCCCTAAGAATGATAGAAGTCAACTTCATTCACAAAGAAATTCGAATTGGAAGTAAATGGAGAGTCAAATGACTGACCAGACGCTGGTTTGGTTCTGACCGGACGTAGCTTGGAGAGTCCGGTCAGTTCATTTGATCGGTAGCAGCAGTTAGAGTGCGACCAGACGCTGGACACCAGTACTCACCAGACGCGACGCTAGCCGTATCTGTAGCAGCATGGACAGGCTGTTGACCACGGACCAGACATTGAACAGAGAAGTGACCGGACTCTAGGTGCCAGCATCCAGTAAACATCAGTAAGGTTCCAGAGATGGTTTTTGATGACTGGACGCGTCCGGTGGGTGCTGACCGAACGCAGGCTAGAGTCCGATCAGAGCAAACGACCCTTTCTGACACGCTAACGTATTACACTGACCGGTGTGTCCGGTCACTTTGATCGGAGCGTCCGGTCATCCTGATACTTGCTGAGTTGGACCTCAACGGTTATGTTTTGAATAGGGGGGTATAAATACATTTCCCACCCATCCATTTGAGGTCTCTTGCCCATTTATTCAGCTGAGAATCACCTTTGGAGTGCAAGGGAGAGCAAGAGCCTAGTGGGGTGATTGAGATTTGATAATCCAAAATTGAGGACCTCATTAGTGCATAGGGAGTAGCAAGTGTGCATCCACCTTACTCGTTAGGCTTGTCTTGGTCAAGTAAGAGTTTGTGCTTGTTACTCTTGGTGATCGCCATCACCTAGACGGCTCGATGGTGATTGGGAGCTTGGTGATCATCCGGCGGAGCTTGTGGATGACCCAAGTCACTTTGTGAGCAGTTGTGGGCGATTCACTGCGACGGAGTGTCAAAGAATCAGCCCGTAGAGAGCACTTGATCCTTGCATAGATCAAGGGGGAGCTACACCCTTGCGCGGGTGCTCCAACGAGGACTAGTGGGGAGTGGCGACTCTCCAATACCTCAGGAAAACATCGCCTTGTTCATTTTCCTCTCTTTACTTTGAGCATTTATATTTGAGCAATTCATTTCATGTCTATACATTCCTAGAATTGTCATGCTAGAGAAGGATTAGAACCTATGGTGCAAAACTTTTGTATGGGAGAACAATAGAAACACATTTTAGACACAAGGGGTGAAATTGGCTAAGTGTAGGGCTTATTTATTGCAAAAATTTAGAATTAATCCAATTCAACCCCCTCTTAGACATCTTGATCCTTTCAGTGCTCTTTTCTATAAATCTAGTTTAAGATAATTTAACTCTGGAGAACTCTAGAAGTTGAGTTATTTTGGGCTGAGAGTACCACATTTGTGTCCACTAGGGAAAAAAACGTTGTTCTTTTTTACCACAAGGAAATGGTCAGGGACTCAATGGCTCCGTTCGGCTTGCTGAATCTTGGTTGAAACTGGCTGAAAACACTGTTCTGGCTGAATTGTTGTGAGAGAAAAATATTGTTCCGACTAAAAAAACAAGCCGAACAAGCCGGTTTTTGGGTAAGCCGAACGGGGCCATTATTGTTTTTACCGCGGTATTGTCATGACGACCCATTCCACTCTTAGACTAAACTAATAAACTGCAAAGGAGTGAGAGAAAGTGGTGGATCACCTATTCCTAGTTCCCAACACTATTGAGGAGGGCCATGGCTGACCGTGCAAACAATTATTAAGCAATATAAACAGGCAACAATATTTGTGGGTGCACTCTTTCCTGGATGCAAAAGGAGGCATAGAAAGTGTAACTTGTTGTCTACCCATTGGGCTTGAAAGGTTTAAGTACTATATATCTTTGGTAGGTAGAAGAATAGGAATCTCCTCCATATTTATACAATTTCCATGCATGACCAGTAATAGTAAATACTCCCTCGGTTCCAGAATGATAATTATAATTCGAACCTGAAAAAACCAACTTATATAAATTTCGACCATATTTATTCAAATTATGAACAAGTTTAGAATATGAAACTTATATTAATGATTTTTTTATTCAAAGTGTCTCTGAGGCTATATTAATTCTTTAGCAAAATGACAATATATAGTAAGACAAATTAACGGTCAAAAATTATTTTGTCTGTTTGATCTTATATTTCTATGATCTCATAGTGCTTTGCAGCTTCCAAAGTCCTTGCCACGGTCTAAATCATCTGCAGACCATATGAAAACGAGAGGTTCAGCTCGCGATGCTATATAGCGACAAATCAACCCGATTGAAACTTCTGTAGAAAATCCTGGGTTTCCACGAATTTCAGTCAACGGAGCATGCAGATGCATATATATTAGCACATTTCTTCTCCGTCCGAAAGCAAAATTTGCCTGTGACGCGGAGACTGCACATGGTCTCTGCTGCCTGCTGGACGCTGTCACGGTCGACATGGGGCTCGATCTGCTCTTGTCAGTTTTGTAAACGTCAGCAAGTTAGTCTTACACGTACCTTCAATGTTGATTAAGAGTATGGTCAACATGGCTAATCACGTATTGTCGTCATGCCTAATCCATGCATGCATCCAATTCTAAGTCTCGTATGCTTTATTTTATGCATGTATCCATGCTTATTGTCATGGCAGCCAGCGTACGCAAATTTGACAGTGTGTTCATAAGTCTCGTCTGCTTATTGTCATGCTTATCCATGCTTATCGTCTGTGTTTATATACTCCCTCCGTCTATAAAAGAATACAATTATGGGATCCATGCCGGTCAGATAAGCTCAAGTTTAACGAAGTTTATATAATAAATAGTATTAGTATTTATGTCTCTCAATAAATTTATTATGAAAATATATTTTATAACTAATCTAATGATACTTATTTTGTAGAATAGATGTTTGTGCTTTTTATATAAATTTAATCAAAATTCAAACTCTTTGACTCCTCGAATTGCATTATTTTATGGACAGAGGTAGTATATAATAATTCAAGTCTCAATCGTACCCTAGTTAGTTAATCTCATCATGTGAGGGACATAGGTTAATCTCAAATGCCACACATGCAACAAAGGGAGACCTTTTCTGTAATCTCTAGAGAAAATGATCTAGGGGTTAGTTGAATTTTTTTCCCCTGCATCCTATTCCTGGGATAACAACATCAAAGATGGGCCACAAAAAGCTACGGGGCAACAATTTGGTAAGCTATTATCAGAGAAGCATTTGACTGCACAAACATTATAGGAACACGAACCCATAATATCTTCAGCCATGAAACATATTTGGCACAGTACAGTACATCAGAATCCACAACACGCAAAGTATTGAATGGTAAAGGCAACCATTTGTCGAACACATATGAACACTACCAAATAATAAGATCAGATGATGCGCAACAATTTACCTGGGACGGTATCAACACATCTACTACTGTTAGTTCATCCAGGCACAGGGAACGAGCTAAGCCCAACGCAGCGCACCACAAGCATCTGCGAACTACTGACACCAGATCTCGCCTAACACGGTTCAAAATGCCACACGCGCAGCGCAGCACATCAGGTCGCTAATCGCCAAACGCCGAGTCCCAGACAAACTCGAAGCAGGGGAAGCAGAAAGGAGAAATAAAAAAACAAGCCGACGACGAGCAATCCATCACCAACCACACCACCTAACACGAAGATTCCGCCGTAAGGAAAGCACCGGCCGGATCGAAAACCCACAAGGGAACGTACCGAATTCAACCCACCCGGCGGGCGATCGGATCCGGGAGATGGAGCCCGGCGGGCACGCCTCCCTGCGGCGGATCGAGTGGGCGTCCTTCTGGATTCGGAGAAGGCCGCTGGCGGCGGTGGGAGGTCGGGCGATAGCTGTGGGGTGCCGCGACCGTGAGAAAGGGAGGGGGAGGCCGCGTCCAGACCGTCGGCGGATCTGGCGCAGGGAGGTCGCGAGCAGGTGCGTCGCCGGCAAATCTGGCACAAGCCTCGACCGGCAGCGGGCTTGGGGAAGCGCACAGGAGGGGTCGTGCTGGAAGGGGCGATGTCCGTCGGCGGGCTGGGGTGGCGGCCGGCGGCGCACAGGAGGGGCCGCGGAGAGGTGAACCTAGGGCGGCACCACAGGAGGGGCCGCGCCGAGAGGGCCGGCCGCGAAGAGGCAGATCTTGGGTGGCGCGCCGGAGATACGAAGGGCGTCGCGTCAGGACGTGCGCTGGACGAAAGGGAGACCAGGGGCTACGGCTGCCGGCCGGCTGGTGGCTACGGCCGTCGATGGGCTGGAGGCAGATCCAGGCGACAGCGGACCTAGGGCAGCGAGCGGCGGCCATGGAGCTGGGGTGCCTAGCGGCGGGCGCCGAGCGGCGAATGTGCAGATGGGGTGGTCTTGTGCGGCGAGCGGTGAACTTGGAGCCGGGAGCGACGGTACTACGGGAGTGCGAACAGTCTCTGCGGAGTTCGGCCTCGGCGGCGCGGCGTGTTTGGGATAGCGTCGGTGGCGGCCGCGGGAGGATTTAGTTTTAGGGTGTTTTGTTTTCTTTTTTCCCCTCTCTTTTCTATTCTATACCGCGCCACTGTGCCTGTGTCTTTTTTCTATGAGTTAAAAAAACCACAGAATAATTGATATTTCTCTGTGGGTATTCATTGTTTTTCTGTGTGTATTGTCACGCACAGAAAAATAACTCAATTATTCTGTCGGTTTTTCTATATTTCTGTGGGGATTTTTTGAAACCCACAGAATAATTACAAATTTTCTGTGTGTTTTGAGAAACACGCATAGAAAAAATCAACACGCACAGAAGTATTCGATTTTCCAGTAGTGATGGCTAATCACGTATTGTCGTCATGCCTAATCCATGCATGCATCCAATTCTAAGTCTCGTATGCTTTATTTTATGCATGTATCCATGCTTATTGTCACGGCAGCCAGCGTACGCAAATTTGACAGTGTGTTCATAAGTCTCGTCTGCTTATTGTCATGCTTATCGTCTGTGTTTATATACTCCCTCCGTCTATAAAAGAATACAATTATGGGATCCATGCCGGTCAGATATGCTCAAGTTTAACGAAGTTTATATAATAAATAGTATTAGTATTTATGTCTCTCAATAAATTTATTATGAAAAATATTTTATAACTAATCTAATGATACTTATTTTATAGAATAAATGTTTGTGCTTTTTATATAAATTTAATTAAAATTCAAACTCTTTGACTCCTCGAATTGCATTATTTTGTGGACAGAGGTAGTATATAATAATTCAAGTCTCAATCGTACCCGAGTTGCTCCGTAGCTTGGTCTAGAACGGCCCACAAGCCACATGCCGCATAGGTAAGGTCCTGGAGAGCAATCTACAAGCGGAGAAAAAAAATAGAGAATGTTATTACAATAATAAACAACAAATAACCACGACTCAGGTATAAGTGACCATTTTACCACATCCACACGGTTGTAGCTCACAAACCATTCGCTTGCTTATGGGATGGGGATATCACCAGCATTCAAAGCAAGTGCCTTGAAGTACGAGAAATCAGGCACATCATAGCAAACACGTCGAAGTGCCTCTAAATAGACGCGCACGGCACTGAATTGGGCGCTTATGTCTGGGCTCTGTCTTCCCGTCTCGTCAATATGGTTCCGATGATTTGCACCCCTCAAAGGGATGGAAAAACTAAGTTCACATGTCCATAGATGACCACTTGCATTAGATGTCGTGTTCTCGACGATGACCGAGATAAAGAACCAGCTAAATGCTGTTCGTACCCAAACTATTGGGGATATAGTCTACGACATATATGTATGCAACAATGATATTAAGCTAATTACACTTATTTGTTAGCATCAAAAAACAAAAGATGTTGGAAAATATTTCATACAATAGCTGGAACAAGGAACCGTGGAATGGCCACATTAGGAGCGAATGGTTCATCGCCAGGGTGGAAACCTGGTTCTTGTGGTGGTGGAGGTTTGTTTTTCATACCACCTGATCGATAAAATGCCAAAAAAATATGAACATAAAATATATGCACAAAAAATTCTTCCAAGTAAAATATGGCAACATAATTAAATATAGATTGAATGCAAGGAATAAGAATATATATAAATGTAGAATGCAAAGAAACATGAATATAAATATAGATCAAATGAATATAGATAGAATATTGGAGAAGACAACATATCAGTACTACTGAAAAATGCAGGAGCCATGACCAAATCACATAGAGAGAGAGTGGATTTCTTAAGAAGTGAGAGTGAAACGTGAGAAATGAGACTATGAGAGTTCGTGGGTGGGTGGGATCGATGTATGTGACCGACGGTTTGTTTTATATAGGGGGCATGGACATCACTGCCAGTTTTTAAGTAGAACCGACAGTGAAAGTTAATATCACTGTCGGTTTGTAAGTAGAACCGACAGTGAAGGTGCATATATGTAAAGGATATATTTATTTAGACATTACAGTGGGAAAGTTTTAACAACAACGATATATTTATTTAGATAGTAATGAAATACATCAAAAAATAACAAAAATATTAGAAATAAATTACATATACGATAACAAAGACCTTACACTAAAATTCCATATACGATAACAAAGACCTATTTGTGTATAGGTCAATGTTACAATCAATGTGTATCAACACATTATAATGTAACCACCTCAGTAGCATTCTTCTAGCACCACAACTAGGGTCAAATAGCAGCACCGAGGTGGTCTACGAGCTATGCCGGTTGGAGATGACAAGGTGGCATCGATGAATCCATCTTGTCTGTACATGGCCTTTTTCCAGATGCGCACCACAGCGGATGGATCTGTGAACCTCATGGCATCTCCAATCTTTGGCGTTGCTCTATCTTTTGTAGCATTCTTCTAGTACCTCTTGTGTGCACCATTTTGGTGGACTACAATGCATAACGATATCTGTGGTTTGTTGTGAGAGGAAAACATTATATCACGGTTGATAAGGCCTGGCTGAAACCAACATGCATGGAGAGGCTAGCTCTTGGCCGAGGGCTATTTTATAGGGGCTAGCAGTCGTAGTACATCTTTATTTCTGAACTAAAGTTGTCGAGGTAGGTGGGAGCAGTGTTCCAACTATTGAGGTCAGTGGGAGCACTATTGGCATGTGAGGAGCATCTACACATCACTGTCGGTTTTAGTTTAAAAACCGACAGTGAATGGAGCATTCTGTGTCTGTTTGAGCAACCGACAGTGATAGAAGCTATCACTGCCGGTTTTAAAACCAAAACCGGCAGTGATTTGGTGTAGCAGTTTTTTTTTAAAATGTAGCAGTTAGGTGTTAAGTAGGACAACTTTTTATTTTCTTTTGAACTCCTCCGACTGGCTTAACGGTTAAGACCCCTCAACCTAGCCCCCGAGACCCGTGTTCGAGTCCCAGGTTGCCCAAAAAAATTTTGTTCAATTTTATAAATTATTTAATTAATTTGGGAAATTGCTCATCACTGTCGGTTCTCATTATAAACCGATAGTGATGAGGGTACATCACTGTTGGTTCATTCCCCAAACTGGCAGTGATGTTGTGTAGCAGTTTTTTTTAAATGTAGCAGTTAGGTGTTAAGTATGATAACTTTTCATTTTCTTTCAAACTCCTCCTACTGGCTTAACGGTTAAGACACCTCAACTTAGCCCCCGAGACCTGTGTTCGAGTCCCAGGCGGCCCAACATTTTTGTTTCAAATTTATAAATTATTAAATGAATTTTCTCTGTGCACCTTCTTTCTCTGTGGCCTTCTTAGCATTTCTCTTCATCTTGGCCTCGTCTGGAGACTAGAACCGTACACACATCAAGTAAATGGCTCACTCAACAGTCAACACACAAGCCACAGGCATTCCCATTCACATCTCCAGGAACACATACATCAATGATCAATGAAGGTTGGAGCTACTACACCTTTGCTCAATGCCTACTGTGGGCTGGGCTCCTTCGAGTATTGCCAGCAGGGACTACAAACTGGTTGGGTACCAGTGGCGCTGAGGAGCTGTGCATCCCTCACTACTAGTAGTAGCTCGGAAGAGAATGGCCGCCCCAATGTCCTTCTATCGGAAGTCTAGACATATATATTTGTATTTATATTTAGCTGGTGTTTAAATTCATAGAGTAAAGTTTAGAACTGTTACGTCCGGTGTCTATTCGAGTGTTTGAATAGTAATAAGGTCAGTCTCAATGGTAGTTTTAAATAACTTTCATTCTCATTAATTGCTATGATACGTCGAAATATTTGCTGAGTCAGTAGAGTATTAACGAGGAGGAGAGAGGAGATGAGAGTTTCATCAGGGTCAAACATCCTTCACGGTTATGTGCACAATGATTACATAGTTAACAATAATCTAACTATCTTTACGTGCATCAACAATGAGGGCCACATTGTGATCAAGCCATATGTAAGCAGGTTCATCACCCTCTTGAAGGATAGGTAGGGGTACGTTTGCTCCGAATGGAGGCATTTCCTGATAGCCCCTGTAGTCTTCTTCGTCCGTCACTCCATTGACACCAACAATCTTCCTTTTCCCTTCTAGGACTACTTTTAGTCTTCCTTTTGTCTTGTTGTCCCTTGCATAGAAGACTTGCATAACATCTCTTGCAAGGACGAAGGGGTCGTCTCTGTATGCAGTCTTAGTGAGATCAACGGTAGTGAACCCTTCGCTGTCAGTGTTGATTTCCTCGAGCTAGACCTAGTGGTAGCAAAAAAGAGTTGCCTTCAATGGACCATAGGCTAGCTCCCATATCTCCTCTATGAAACCATAGTATGAAGCATGCACGTTGCCATTTTCATCGTGAGCGTCAAAATGAACACCACAATTTTGGTATGTGCTCTTTCTATCTTGGTTTTTTGTGTAAAATGTGAATCCATTGATATCATACCCTTGGTACTTAAGATATGTACTCGAAGGTCCCTTGGCTAAGGCATCCAGTTGATTAGCCAACTTTATTCCAAGCAAGCGATGTCGCAACCAGTTGACAAATTTCTCCTTATGTTTTTTATCTAGACAAGCCTATGACCTGCTCGGATACAGAGTTTGCAGCGATTGCCTGTGCTCATCAATGTATGGCATCACACCCTTAGCTTGCTAGAGAACAGCGAACTGTGCCTGTCTAAAAGAAATAAGGCCGTCTACTGTAACAGATTTCTCCCCAATCGTTCCTTTGCCACGTAGTCTTCCCTCGTGACGAGATTCTAGAACTCTGACCCTTTTGATGTCTAGATAATATGTGCAGAACTCAATGGCCTCCTCCATTGACCATCCTTCAACCATGCCCCCTTCTGTCCTAAATCTGTTCCTAACATACCTTCTGAAAACTTTCATCAATCTTTCAAAAGGGAACATCTGATGCAGGTACATTGGGCCAAGGGCTCTAATTTGGTCAACAAGATGAATGAGCAGATGCAATGAGATATCAAAGTAAGTCGGCGGGAAATGCATCTCAAGACTAACGAGAGTTTCAGCTATGTCCCGCTGCAGCTGCTCTAGCGTGAACACATCAATGACCTTTTTTGAGATCGTGTTGAAGAACAAGCAAAGCTTTATGATTAGGGCACGGACCTTTGGTGGGAGGATACCACGTAGGGCAACAGGGAGCAGCTGAGTCATAATGACATGACAGTCATGGGCCTTCATAGGGCCATAGTTGAACTTGAGTTCTCTCATGTTCACTAGCCTCTTCGGGTTCGCACAGTAGCCCATTGGGACATTGAGTTCATTGAAGAAAGAAATAAGCGCACGCTTTTCTACCTTCTTCAATGTCCATGACGCAACCAGAAGTTCAAACTGGCCATTCTCTAGCTCCACGGGATGCAGCTCCTTCATGATTCCCAAGTGTTGCATGTTCAGGCATGTGGCTAGTGAATCCTTTGATGTCCCCCCCATTGTCCATCAAGGTGTTAAGAGTGTTAGCGCACACGTTTTTAGTGATGTGCATGGGATCAAGACAGTGGCGTACACTCAGAAATGGCCAGTATGGTAGTTTCTAGAAAACCATTTTTTCTTCCAAACGTTCCCATCAGGCGCTGCTACTACATTGTCCCCCTTCCCAAGGATAACCTCCAGTTTGTTGAGTACTCCCTTGATCATGACATGTTCCTTTTTGTACTCGTCCCAAACATCCAGCACACCCTTTTCAAACTTCTCAACTAGTTCATCAATCACTGGTTTTTGAAACACATCAATGTCATTCCCAGGTTGTCTTGGCCCTTGGATCAGTAGTGGCATCTAGATGTATGATCGCTTCATACAGACCCAAGGTGGAAGGTTCTATATACAGAGCGTCACTGGCCAGGTGCTATGATTGCTTCTAACTAGGTCGAAAGGATTCATCCCATCTATGCTCAAAGCAAATCAAATGGTGCCTTACCTCTCCATCGATGTCGTTATAGAATATAGTATTGATAGTCCTCTAGTCATGCCCATCGGCGGGGTGCCTCATCATTGTATCATTCTTACGCTCTTCGCCATGCTAGCGCAACAGCTTGGGTGACTTTGTACACGCAAATAGCCTATGCACCCGGGGAGCTATAGGGAAATACCAAACGACCTTTATGGGGCCTCCTCTGGTCTTGGTACCCTCATCTGACGGCCCTTTCTTGTACCGTGGAGCTTCACACTTGGGGCACTTGTCCAGGTCTTTGTATTTTTCTCCATGGTACAATATGCAATCATTGGAACACACATGGATTTTTTCAACCTCGAGGCTGATGGGGCAGATCATTTGCTTGGCCAAGTATGTCTTTTCTGGCAACTCATTTTTTTCTAGGAGCATTTTCCTTATTATACCTAACAACCGATCGAAGCCTTTATCGCTCAATCCATTTGTCGATTTGAACTCTAACAACATGATGTCGGCTTCCAGTTTGCTCATTGGACAATCCCTATACAATGGTGTTTTGCCATCTTGTCTCATTTTTTCTAGCTTTCTCAGTTGTCTTTCACTAAGACATCCGGTCTCTACATTACGTAGCAGCTAAGAATGCCATTGTTATCCTCGGTGTCGTCAGCTAGTGTGTTCCTAAACATATTATTAATTGTGGCCATATGTTCTGTGTTGACACCGGGTTCCTCGTCAGCATCGTGGATGGCTACGTCAGGCATGTCCACATCATCATTGTTTTCCTACAGAACATTCACACCAACCTCGCCATGTATAGTCCATATCGTATAGTTTGGCATGAACCCCCTGGTAATCAAGTGCGATCATATAGACTCAATTTGACGAAACTTCCTTTGATTCTTGCAATCTTTGCATGGGCAGAAGATAGGGTTCCAATTCCCAGCATGGGCTTTAGCATTGGTGATAAACTGGCTAATGCCATGCATGTACCGCTTGTCCATTCGGGACAGATGCATCCACTCTCGATCCATCTCTGCACAAAAAAATACTAAGACAGTAATTACAAAGAATTAATAAGAAATCGAGCTTCATGAACAACAATTGTAGCTCGAAAGTACCATTTTTGGAAAACATTATTGTACACTAATTATTGGAAAATTGAAATTGGTAGCCCCAGCCCTGTAAATTGAAAATAGTAGTAAAAAATAATTATTGCACAATATTGAAGAACAACTATTCTACTATACTTCTAACAACTAATTATAGCATCACATACTAACAATGATGATCTTGACCACCATGGAATAATAAGCTAGGAATTTAAATGTGTTTATAGATACCAACCGTTTGGATGATAGATTCACCACAATTTGAGCCTTGCACAAATATCCAATTGGAAAAAGTGCTCTCTAGAATGGAGAAAGAACTAGAATGAGAATCAAGCAATGTAGCCATCAAAACGAAGCTAATTAAGCAACAATATCAAAGGAGTGGATGTTTGTTACTAACCTTAAAGCAAAAAGATCAAGCCATTCTTCAAAATCCAAGCGCTAGCTTCATGGTGAAGAGGAGCCGCAACAATGGAGGGAAGGGCCCAAACACGCGCCTCTATTCTCGAAATGGAAGAGAGGAGGAAGAAGAGGACGGCTACAGCATTTTTGTGTTGTAGGCTTATCACCGTCTGTTCTTGGCTAGAACCGACAGTGATAGAGCCAAATCACTACCGGTTTGTGGCTTGAATCGGCAGTGATAAGTGGCCACCAAAACACTACCGGTTCAAGCCACGAACCGGCAGTGATGTGGTGCTTCACTGTCGGTTTTAGCCCAGCCCCAATCATTTTCTTATTTTCAAGCTCATAACCGGCAGTGAAGGTACATCACTACGGGTTCTCACAAATCCGACAGTGATGATGCCGACAGTGATATCCAAATCTGACATTTTTCCTATAACTAAATTTACGCTAGTTCAAACTAAGATTGGTAAATTTTATCCAAATATCAAAACATTTATTTTAATTAGTGTTTTCTATGCACAACCCAAAATTAGAAATTTTGGGGTGTGACAATTCTACCCCACTTAACAGGAATCTCGTCCCGAGATTCGAAGAGACTAGAGAGAAAGATAGGATGGATCTTCATGCCTCCACACTCCTTTGATTGGCAATTTATGAGATGTAAGAAGAAGGATCGGGGATACACAAGCGATAACAAGATGGATAGAGATAGTTATTGAGTTCAAGCCTGAACACCAAAAGGATGATAGCTCAAAGTAAAGACTAATCCTCATGAATACCCGAGCTCCAAGTGAAAATGCTTGAATGCATGAAACCTTCATCTTTTAACTTCTTTATCTTGGCTACCCTCCTTAAGAAAAGATCAACTAGGCGCACCAAAGGTTAGCTTGCATCTTTTTCTAAGTGAGATAATTATCACCATGTCCTCCTATCACTCCAATGAACTTCTGTGTCGGGGTAAAATCAAGTAATCTGAGACTACTCGTACTTCTTCAATTATGGTGGGCATCCTAAAGGGTAGATAGATGATGAAAGGCCATCGAGATTTGAACAAGGCAGGGTCCAAAACTTTTAGCAAAACAATATAAATAAAAGTTCAAAGAGTTAAGAAGTTAATAGCTCAAAGAAAGCTATCAAGGAGGAGACAATAAGACAAGGATGAGAAATAGCAAATCAATGATCAAGGAGCTAGAAAATAGTTTGATAGCAAAATAAGCTTTGCAAATCGACCGATGCTAACTAGGCTTGCGTCCTACAGTCAGCATTTCTCCGATACCACTCTGTAGCACCCGGTTTTAAGGACAAAACCTGATGCACACCATATGTGAGTCTTTAGAAACAAATCTCACATATAGCTACAAATGAGGGGTGTTATCAAATAACAATGCTTAATAACATAATGCACATAGTATAAAAGATATAACCTTAGGAACAATCAACGGATAAACAACTCCGATCTCTGGGTGTAGACTCCACTCCACTGGATCCAAACTAACTGGTTGATCACAAGCCTAACTCCTTTGAAAACTAGCAATCTGAACTTCGCCCTGAGGTGTGGGGGAAATTGCAAGAGTGAGTCCATGTCAAACTCAACAAATATAGCCAAGGGTTTATGAGGCTTAAAAAGCTGACGCTGGTTTACTGCGGTTAACAATTAATTGATCATCCAATTTAGCATTTATTAGCATCAAGGTAGTAGCAAAACCCATTTACACATGATCAATGAACATGAATAATCAATATCTTAAACAAACATAAATGATCATCTTAACAAGTAAAAGTCATTATCCCTTAATGTAAGTGTTTCAAGGTCGCTCGTATCCGTGAGCACGGCTAGTATACCAGTTTGTTAACTCTGCGCAGAGTTGTACACTTTCACTATGAGTCATGTTTCCCAAATGAGTGGGTTAATTACTCCCAAAACACCGGAAACCATATAAAGCCACCAAAGAGCTCGTCTAACCTGCCAGGGCCACAGGGTCATCAGATATAGGAACCACCCTTCCAATAATATAAAAGGCCGCTTCCATAGCTAGGCTCAATAGGACAGAGGCTGTCCTATACCCAACTCGTAGACCTCTAACCAGCTAGAAAAGGGTTTCTCAAGCAACTAAAGCCAGAGCCATATAGCCCTCACAGCTGTACGTTAAATCCCGGATGATCAGTTACAAGACAAGTCCTTCTGTTGCTAAAAGTCATCTTGTTTATGTTTATAGCATATTCATTAATCAAGTTTCAAGATCATGATTGTTGCACTAGCAATAGAACTACCCAATGCAAACCTCCCGGGGTAACAAGGTAATTGAGTATTCAAAATCTAGGAAATCCTACCATAGGTATCAAGGAAGACACATGCATATGTATTTTAGTGAGCATCATGAATAGGACACCAAGGAAGGTCCCTAGCTATACTTGCCTTAAACTTGCTTTACACCCAAAGCATCTTGCTTCAAGAAGCTTCACTCTATCTTCCATTCGGCAACTTCTGGTCTTCAGCGCTCACAGACGATTCTTGTTCTCATCTTTTTCCTGGATCCGGAGACGTGGACGAAGATGGCCGGAAAAGCTCACCGGAGTTGGCCGGTGATGGCATGACAAGGAGAGTTGAAATATCAATTTACTACACGAAGGATTTTCCAAACTAGGGGCTCCTCATATGGTAGTTTTGGTGTGCTTAGCCCAAGAGGTTGGTACATATATATAGGGCGGAGAACTCCCCACATCTACATCGACTAGCAATATGGTACTAATTGATGTTGCACCCTCCACTTTTACTAATAGGCCTAATTAATTATTAAAGCCCATTAGTAAATGAAGACATGGGCCTTTGGGCATGAGGAAATCTGAGATATTTTATTATTTTCGGAATTAATTAATTTCATGGATAAAATAATTCTAGAAAAGTCTAGAATTGAATTTTAAGCCACGAAAAATACTCCGAAGGCTCCGAAAATTCAGGGAAAATTCTCAGAGATATTTTAGAACAAGACGAACCCAAATAAAGTATTTGGAGCTCATGAAAAGATATTTTGGAGCATTTAAAAATTAGATTATGCTCACAAACAAGTGGGAACAAGTTCTGGAAAAACCAAAGAAATTCCCAAGGTATCCATGGAGATAGGTTGATGAATAGTGAGCAGGAAGGAGTGATTTGGATTTCATGGAAAAGATTTTAGGATACTTCTCAAGCAAATATTAAGTTGGAAAACAAGGAATTTGATCCATGAGAAAGACTAAGAATTGCTGGAGAAAGAAGATCGACTTACTAAATGCATTTTAAAAATCTTTTCTCACAACATGAAATAAATCAACAACCAAGCATCACATCAAGCAATAGCCCGTCAAATTAATTTGGAAAAGTTTGAAAATTCACATTTTTCCTATAACTAAATTTACGCTAGTTCAAACTAAGATTGGTAAATTTTATCCAAATATCAAAACATTTATTTTAATTAGTGTTTTCTATGCACAACCCAAAATTAGAAATTTTGGGGTGTGACAATTCTACCCCACTTAACAGGAATCTCGTCCCGAGATTCGAAGAGACTAGAGAGAAAGATAGGATGGATCTTCATGCCTCCACACTCCTTTGATTGGCGATTTATGAGATGTAAGAAGAAGGATCGGGGATACACAAGCGATAACAAGATGGATAGAGATAGTTATTGAGTTCAAGCCTGAACACCAAAAGGATGATAGCTCAAAGTAAAGACTAATCCTCATGAATACCCGAGCTCCAAGTGAAAATGCTTGAATGCATGAAACCTTCGTCTTTTAACTTCTTTATCTTGGCTACCCTCCTTAAGAAAAGATCAACTAGGCACACCAAAGGTTAGCTTGCATCTTTTTCTAAGTGAGATAATTATCACCATGTCCTCCTGTCACTCCAATGAACTTCTGTGTCGGGGTAAAATCAAGTAATCTGAAATTTTCTCGCGAGATGAAAAATGGCAGTCCAGAAAAAAACAGCTATAACTCCTGTTCTCAAAATCGAATTATTTCGTACTTTACACCGTTGGAAAGCTTATCAAGTCCTATACAGATTTCTTATAGAACACTTTTCCAGATTCTGTAGTTAACTTGGTCGAAAATAGTGCACAACAGAAACTGTTCCAGGATTCAGACTGCGCAGAAACTTTCAATTGAGATGATTATATCTCCCAAAAGAAAACAGATATGACAGTGATTCCAGAGGCATATTAAAGATACGGAAGTATAGTTATTCCCAGAAAAATTTCATATACTTTGCAAGAACCAAAATCGTGTTATGACCAGGATACCACAGACTGCTCCAGATTTCTGACAGCACAGATGCATCATCTTGTGATTTTCATAACTCCAAATATATAATAGCTATGAGAGTGATTCTTGCGGCCAGAGAAAGATATTAAAGTCTACTGTTGTCAGGAATTTTTCCATGATTTTTGGGCTCCCAAAAACAGAGATATTAGCTGAGAAAGACAAACTGCTCCAGAAGACAGGATACGTTAGAGACAAGATTAGATTTAAGGACTAGAGAGATAGATAAGACTAATCTTCGAGTCTTCATGCTCTATTGATCTGAGATTGGTGTGATATATGACATAGATTGAGGATGGCCAAAAGATATCAAGAAAGATAAAGTTTAATCTTCAATTATTCATGCCTTCTCACTTGAGATACTCAGAACTTGTTGTTGTTGGCAGGAGACGCTACCCCACTTAACAAGACCTTGCAAAGCTTTGAAACTTCATCTTCAGGGCCTTCTTCGGGACTCAAAAAGAGAGACAACTCACAAACAACACAACAATCAAAACAAACACGCAACACATCACTGAGACTACTCGTACTTCTTCAATTATGGTGGGCATCTAAAGGGTAGATAGATGATGAAAGGCCATCGAGATTTGAACAAGCTAGGCAGGGTCAAAAACTTTTAGCAAAACAACATAAATAAAAGTTCAAAGAGTTAAGAAGTTAATAGCTCAAAGGAAGCTATCAAGGAGGAGACAATAAGATAAGGATGAGAAATAGCAAATCAATGATCAAGGAGCTAGAAAAATAGTTTGATAGCAAAATAAGCTTTGTAAATCAACCGGTGCTAACTAGGCTTACGTCCTACAGTCAGCATTTCTCTGATACCACTCATTGGCACCCGGTTTTAAGGACAAAACCTGATGCACACCATATGTGAGTCTTTAGAAACAAATCTCACATATAGCTACAAATGAGGGGTGTTATCAAATAACAATGCTTAATAACATAATGCACATAGTATAAAAGATATAACCTTAGGAACAATCAACGGATAAACAACACTGATCTCCGGGTGTAGACTCCACTCCAGGATCCAAACTGACTGGTTGATCACAAGCCTAACTCCTTTGAAAACTAGCAATCTGAACTTCGTCCTGAGGTGTGGGGGAAATTGCAAGAGTGAGTCCATGTCAAACTCAACAAATATAGCCAAGGGTTTATGAGGCTTAAAAAGCTGACGCTGGTTTACTGCGGTTAACAATTAATTGATCATCCAATTTAGCATTTATTAGCATCAAGGTAGTAGCAAAACCCATTTACACATGATCAATGAACATGAATAATCAATATCTTAAACAAACATAAATGATCATCTTAACAAGTAAAAGTCATTATCCCTTAATGTAAGTGTTTCAAGGTCGCTCGTATCCGTGAGCACGGCTAGTATACCAGTTTGTTAACTCTGCGCAGAGTTGTACACTTTCACTATGAGTCATGTTTCCCAAATGAGTGGGTTAATTACTCCCAAAACACCGGAAACCATATAAAGCCACCAAAGAGCTCGTCTAACCTGCCAGGGCCACAGGGTCATCAGATATAGGAACCCCCCTTCCAATAATATAAAAGGCCGCTTCCATAGCTAGGCTCAATAGGACAGAGGCTGTCCTATACCCAACTCGTAGACCTCTAACCAGCTAGAAAAGGGTTTCTCAAGCAACTAAAGCCAGAGCCATATAGCCCTCACAGCTGTACGTTAAATCCCGGATGATCAGTTACAAGACAAGTCCTTCTGTTGCTAAAAGTCATCTTGTTTATGTTTATAGCATATTCATTAATCAAGTTTCAAGATCATGATTGTTGCACTAGCAATAGAACTACCCAATGCAAACCTCCCGGGGTAACAAGGTAATTGAGTATTCAAAATCTAGGAAATCCTACCATAGGTATCAAGGAAGACACATGCATATGTATTTTAGTGAGCATCATGAATAGGACACCAAGGAAGGTCCCTAGCTATACTTGCCTTAAACTTGCTTTACACCCAAAGCATCTTGCTTCAAGAAGCTTCACTCTATCTTCCATTCGGCAACTTCTGGTCTTCAGCGCTCACAGACGATTCTTGTTCTCATCTTTTTCCTGGATCCGGAGACGTGGACGAAGATGGCCGGAAAAGCTCACCGGAGTTGGCCGGTGATGGCATGACAAGGAGAGTTGAAATATCAATTTACTACACGAAGGATTTTCCAAACTAGGGGCTCCTCATATGGTAGTTTTGGTGTGCTTAGCCCAAGAGGTTGGTACATATATATAGGGCGGAGAACTCCCCACATCTACATCGACTAGCAATATGGTACTAATTGATGTTGCACCCTCCACTTTTACTAATAGGCCTAATTAATTATTAAAGCCCATTAGTAAATGAAGACATGGGCCTTTGGGCATGAGGAAATCTGAGATATTTTATTATTTTCGGAATTAATTAATTTCATGGATAAAATAATTCTAGAAAAGTCTAGAATTGAATTTTAAGCCACGAAAAATACTCCGAAGGCTCCGAAAATTCAGGGAAAATTCTCAGAGATATTTTAGAACAAGACGAACCCAAATAAAGTATTTGGAGCTCATGAAAAGATATTTTGGAGCATTTAAAAATTAGATTATGCTCACAAACAAGTGGGAACAAGTTCTGGAAAAACCAAAGAAATTCCCAAGGTATCCATGGAGATAGGTTGATGAATAGTGAGCAGGAAGGAGTGATTTGGATTTCATGGAAAAGATTTTAGGATACTTCTCAAGCAAATATTAAGTTGGAAAACAAGGAATTTGATCCGTGAGAAAGACTAAGAATTGCTGGAGAAAGAAGATCGACTTACTAAATGCATTTTAAAAATCTTTTCTCACAACATGAAATAAATCAACAACCAAGCATCACATCAAGCAATAGCCCGTCAAATTAATTTGGAAAAGTTTGAAAATTCACATTTTTCCTATAACTAAATTTACGCTAGTTCAAACTAAGATTGGTAAATTTTATCCAAATATCAAAACATTTATTTTAATTAGTGTTTTCTATGCACAACCCAAAATTAGAAATTTTGGGGTGTGACAATTCTACCCCACTTAACAGGAATCTCGTCCCGAGATTCGAAGAGACTAGAGAGAAAGATAGGATGGATCTTCATGCCTCCACACTCCTTTGATTGGCGATTTATGAGATGTAAGAAGAAGGATCGGGGATACACAAGCGATAACAAGATGGATAGAGATAGTTATTGAGTTCAAGCCTGAACACCAAAAGGATGATAGCTCAAAGTAAAGACTAATCCTCATGAATACCCGAGCTCCAAGTGAAAATGCTTGAATGCATGAAACCTTCGTCTTTTAACTTCTTTATCTTGGCTACCCTCCTTAAGAAAAGATCAACTAGGCACACCAAAGGTTAGCTTGCATCTTTTTCTAAGTGAGATAATTATCACCATGTCCTCCTGTCACTCCAATGAACTTCTGTGTCGGGGTAAAATCAAGTAATCTGAAATTTTCTCGCGAGATGAAAAATGGCAGTCCAGAAAAAAACAGCTATAACTCCTGTTCTCAAAATCGAATTATTTCGTACTTTACACCGTTGGAAAGCTTATCAAGTCCTATACAGATTTCTTATAGAACACTTTTCCAGATTCTGTAGTTAACTTGGTCGAAAATAGTGCACAACAGAAACTGTTCCAGGATTCAGACTGCGCAGAAACTTTCAATTGAGATGATTATATCTCCCAAAAGAAAACAGATATGACAGTGATTCCAGAGGCATATTAAAGATACGGAAGTATAGTTATTCCCAGAAAAATTTCATATACTTTGCAAGAACCAAAATCGTGTTATGACCAGGATACCACAGACTGCTCCAGATTTCTGACAGCACAGATGCATCATCTTGTGATTTTCATAACTCCAAATATATAATAGCTATGAGAGTGATTCTTGCGGCCAGAGAAAGATATTAAAGTCTACTGTTGTCAGGAATTTTTCCATGATTTTTGGGCTCCCAAAAACAGAGATATTAGCTGAGAAAGACAAACTGCTCCAGAAGACAGGATACGTTAGAGACAAGATTAGATTTAAGGACTAGAGAGATAGATAAGACTAATCTTCGAGTCTTCATGCTCTATTGATCTGAGATTGGTGTGATATATGACATAGATTGAGGATGGCCAAAAGATATCAAGAAAGATAAAGTTTAATCTTCAATTATTCATGCCTTCTCACTTGAGATACTCAGAACTTGTTGTTGTTGGCAGGAGACGCTACCCCACTTAACAAGACCTTGCAAAGCTTTGAAACTTCATCTTCAGGGCCTTCTTCGGGACTCAAAAAGAGAGACAACTCACAAACAACACAACAATCAAAACAAACACGCAACACATCACTGAGACTACTCGTACTTCTTCAATTATGGTGGGCATCTAAAGGGTAGATAGATGATGAAAGGCCATCGAGATTTGAACAAGGCAGGGTCAAAAACTTTTAGCAAAACAACATAAATAAAAGTTCAAAGAGTTAAGAAGTTAATAGCTCAAAGGAAGCTATCAAGGAGGAGACAATAAGATAAGGATGAGAAATAGCAAATCAATGATCAAGGAGCTAGAAAAATAGTTTGATAGCAAAATAAGCTTTGTAAATCAACCGGTGCTAACTAGGCTTACGTCCTACAGTCAGCATTTCTCTGATACCACTCATTGGCACCCGGTTTTAAGGACAAAACCTGATGCACACCATATGTGAGTCTTTAGAAACAAATCTCACATATAGCTACAAATGAGGGGTGTTATCAAATAACAATGCTTAATAACATAATGCACATAGTATAAAAGATATAACCTTAGGAACAATCAACGGATAAACAACACTGATCTCCGGGTGTAGACTCCACTCCAGGATCCAAACTGACTGGTTGATCACAAGCCTAACTCCTTTGAAAACTAGCAATCTGAACTTCGTCCTGAGGTGTGGGGGAAATTGCAAGAGTGAGTCCATGTCAAACTCAACAAATATAGCCAAGGGTTTATGAGGCTTAAAAAGCTGACGCTGGTTTACTGCGGTTAACAATTAATTGATCATCCAATTTAGCATTTATTAGCATCAAGGTAGTAGCAAAACCCATTTACACATGATCAATGAACATGAATAATCAATATCTTAAACAAACATAAATGATCATCTTAACAAGTAAAAGTCATTATCCCTTAATGTAAGTGTTTCAAGGTCGCTCGTATCCGTGAGCACGGCTAGTATACCAGTTTGTTAACTCTGCGCAGAGTTGTACACTTTCACTATGAGTCATGTTTCCCAAATGAGTGGGTTAATTACTCCCAAAACACCGGAAACCATATAAAGCCACCAAAGAGCTCGTCTAACCTGCCAGGGCCACAGGGTCATCAGATATAGGAACCCCCCTTCCAATAATATAAAAGGCCGCTTCCATAGCTAGGCTCAATAGGACAGAGGCTGTCCTATACCCAACTCGTAGACCTCTAACCAGCTAGAAAAGGGTTTCTCAAGCAACTAAAGCCAGAGCCATATAGCCCTCACAGCTGTACGTTAAATCCCGGATGATCAGTTACAAGACAAGTCCTTCTGTTGCTAAAAGTCATCTTGTTTATGTTTATAGCATATTCATTAATCAAGTTTCAAGATCATGATTGTTGCACTAGCAATAGAACTACCCAATGCAAACCTCCCGGGGTAACAAGGTAATTGAGTATTCAAAATCTAGGAAATCCTACCATAGGTATCAAGGAAGACACATGCATATGTATTTTAGTGAGCATCATGAATAGGACACCAAGGAAGGTCCCTAGCTATACTTGCCTTAAACTTGCTTTACACCCAAAGCATCTTGCTTCAAGAAGCTTCACTCTATCTTCCATTCGGCAACTTCTGGTCTTCAGCGCTCACAGACGATTCTTGTTCTCATCTTTTTCCTGGATCCGGAGACGTGGACGAAGATGGCCGGAAAAGCTCACCGGAGTTGGCCGGTGATGGCATGACAAGGAGAGTTGAAATATCAATTTACTACACGAAGGATTTTCCAAACTAGGGGCTCCTCATATGGTAGTTTTGGTGTGCTTAGCCCAAGAGGTTGGTACATATATATAGGGCGGAGAACTCCCCACATCTACATCGACTAGCAATATGGTACTAATTGATGTTGCACCCTCCACTTTTACTAATAGGCCTAATTAATTATTAAAGCCCATTAGTAAATGAAGACATGGGCCTTTGGGCATGAGGAAATCTGAGATATTTTATTATTTTCGGAATTAATTAATTTCATGGATAAAATAATTCTAGAAAAGTCTAGAATTGAATTTTAAGCCACGAAAAATACTCCGAAGGCTCCGAAAATTCAGGGAAAATTCTCAGAGATATTTTAGAACAAGACGAACCCAAATAAAGTATTTGGAGCTCATGAAAAGATATTTTGGAGCATTTAAAAATTAGATTATGCTCACAAACAAGTGGGAACAAGTTCTGGAAAAACCAAAGAAATTCCCAAGGTATCCATGGAGATAGGTTGATGAATAGTGAGCAGGAAGGAGTGATTTGGATTTCATGGAAAAGATTTTAGGATACTTCTCAAGCAAATATTAAGTTGGAAAACAAGGAATTTGATCCGTGAGAAAGACTAAGAATTGCTGGAGAAAGAAGATCGACTTACTAAATGCATTTTAAAAATCTTTTCTCACAACATGAAATAAATCAACAACCAAGCATCACATCAAGCAATAGCCCGTCAAATTAATTTGGAAAAGTTTGAAAATTCACATTTTTCCTATAACTAAATTTACGCTAGTTCAAACTAAGATTGGTAAATTTTATCCAAATATCAAAACATTTATTTTAATTAGTGTTTTCTATGCACAACCCAAAATTAGAAATTTTGGGGTGTGACAATTCTACCCCACTTAACAGGAATCTCGTCCCGAGATTCGAAGAGACTAGAGAGAAAGATAGGATGGATCTTCATGCCTCCACACTCCTTTGATTGGCGATTTATGAGATGTAAGAAGAAGGATCAGGGATACACAAGCGATAACAAGATGGATAGAGATAGTTATTGAGTTCAAGCCTGAACACCAAAAGGATGATAGCTCAAAGTAAAGACTAATCCTCATGAATACCCGAGCTCCAAGTGAAAATGCTTGAATGCATGAAACCTTCGTCTTTTAACTTCTTTATCTTGGCTACCCTCCTTAAGAAAAGATCAACTAGGCACACCAAAGGTTAGCTTGCATCTTTTTCTAAGTGAGATAATTATCACCATGTCCTCCTGTCACTCCAATGAACTTCTGTGTCGGGGTAAAATCAAGTAATCTGAAATTTTCTCGCGAGATGAAAAATGGCAGTCCAGAAAAAAACAGCTATAACTCCTGTTCTCAAAATCGAATTATTTCGTACTTTACACCGTTGGAAAGCTTATCAAGTCCTATACAGATTTCTTATAGAACACTTTTCCAGATTCTGTAGTTAACTTGGTCGAAAATAGTGCACAACAGAAACTGTTCCAGGATTCAGACTGCGCAGAAACTTTCAATTGAGATGATTATATCTCCCAAAAGAAAACAGATATGACAGTGATTCCAGAGGCATATTAAAGATACGGAAGTATAGTTATTCCCAGAAAAATTTCATATACTTTGCAAGAACCAAAATCGTGTTATGACCAGGATACCACAGACTGCTCCAGATTTCTGACAGCACAGATGCATCATCTTGTGATTTTCATAACTCCAAATATATAATAGCTATGAGAGTGATTCTTGCGGCCAGAGAAAGATATTAAAGTCTACTGTTGTCAGGAATTTTTCCATGATTTTTGGGCTCCCAAAAACAGAGATATTAGCTGAGAAAGACAAACTGCTCCAGAAGACAGGATACGTTAGAGACAAGATTAGATTTAAGGACTAGAGAGATAGATAAGACTAATCTTCGAGTCTTCATGCTCTATTGATCTGAGATTGGTGTGATATATGACATAGATTGAGGATGGCCAAAAGATATCAAGAAAGATAAAGTTTAATCTTCAATTATTCATGCCTTCTCACTTGAGATACTCAGAACTTGTTGTTGTTGGCAGGAGACGCTACCCCACTTAACAAGACCTTGCAAAGCTTTGAAACTTCATCTTCAGGGCCTTCTTCGGGACTCAAAAAGAGAGACAACTCACAAACAACACAACAATCAAAACAAACACGCAACACATCACTGAGACTACTCGTACTTCTTCAATTATGGTGGGCATCTAAAGGGTAGATAGATGATGAAAGGCCATCGAGATTTGAACAAGGCAGGGTCAAAAACTTTTAGCAAAACAACATAAATAAAAGTTCAAAGAGTTAAGAAGTTAATAGCTCAAAGGAAGCTATCAAGGAGGAGACAATAAGATAAGGATGAGAAATAGCAAATCAATGATCAAGGAGCTAGAAAAATAGTTTGATAGCAAAATAAGCTTTGTAAATCAACCGGTGCTAACTAGGCTTACGTCCTACAGTCAGCATTTCTCTGATACCACTCATTGGCACCCGGTTTTAAGGACAAAACCTGATGCACACCATATGTGAGTCTTTAGAAACAAATCTCACATATAGCTACAAATGAGGGGTGTTATCAAATAACAATGCTTAATAACATAATGCACATAGTATAAAAGATATAACCTTAGGAACAATCAACGGATAAACAACACTGATCTCCGGGTGTAGACTCCACTCCAGGATCCAAACTGACTAGTTGATCACAAGCCTAACTCCTTTGAAAACTAGCAATCTGAACTTCGTCCTGAGGTGTGGGGGAAATTGCAAGAGTGAGTCCATGTCGAACTCAACAAATATAGCCAGGGGTTTATGAGGCTCAAAAAGCTGACGCTGGTTTACTGCGGTTAACAATTAATTGATCATCCAATTTAGCATTTATTAGCATCAAGGTAGTAGCAAAACCCATTTACACATGATCAATGAACATGAATAGTCAATATCTTAAACAAACATAAATGATCATCTTAACAAGTAAAAGTCATTATCCCTTAATGTAAGTGTTCCAAGGTCGCTCGTATCCGTGAGCACGGCTAGTATACCAGTTTGTTAACTCTGCGCAGAGTTGTACACTTTCACTGTGAGTCATGTTTCCCAAATGAGTGGGTTAATTACTCCCAAAACACCGGAAACCATATAAAGTCACCCAAGAGCTCGTCTAACCAGCCAGGGCCGTAGGGTCATCAGATATGGGAACCCCCCCTTCCAATAATATAAAAGGCCGCTTCCATAGCTAGGCTCAACAGGACAGAGGATGTCCTATACCCAACTCACAGACCTCTAACCAGCTAGAAAAGGGTTTCTCAAGCAACTAAAGCCAGAGCCATATAGCCCTCACAGCTGTACGTTAAATCCCGGATGATCAGTTACAAGACAAGTCCTTCTGTTGCTAAAAGTCATCTTGTTTATGTTTATAGCATATTCATTAATCAAGTTTCAAGATCATGATTGTTGCACTAGCAATAGAACTACCCAATGCAAACCTCCCGGGGTAACAAGGTAATTGAGTATTCAAAATCTAGGAAATCCTACCATAGGTATCAAGGAAGACACATGCATATGTATTTTAGTGAGCATCATGAATAGGACAACAAGGAAGGTCCCTAGCTATACTTGCCTTAAACTTGCTTTACACCCAAAGCATCTTGCTTCAAGAAGCTTCACTCTATCTTCCATTCGGCAACTTCTGGTCTTCAGCGCTCACAGACGATTCTTGTTCTCATCTTTTTCCTGGATCCGGAGACGTGGACGAAGATGGCCGAAAAAGCTCACCGGAGTTGGCCGGTGATGGCATGACAAGGAGAGTTGAAATATCAATTTACTACACGAAGGATTTCCCAAACTAGGGGCTCCTCATACGGTAGTTTTGGTGTGCTTAGCCCAAGGGGTTGGTACATATATATAGGGCGGAGAACTCCCCACATCTACATCGACTAGCAATATGGTACTAATTGATGTTGCACCCTCCACTTTTACTAATAGGCCTAATTAATTATTAAAGCCCATTAGTAAATAAAGACATGGGCCTTTGGGCATGAGGAAATCTGAGATATTTTATTATTTTCGGAATTAATTAATTTCATGGATAAAATAATTCTAGAAAAGTCCAGAATTGAATTTTAAGCCACGAAAAATACTCCGAAGGCTCCAAAAATTCAGGGAAAATTCTCAGAGATATTTTAGAACAAGACGAACCCAAATAAAGTATTTGGAGCTCATGAAAAGATATTTTGGAGCATTTAAAAATTAGATTATGCTCACAAACAAGTGGGAACAAGTTCCGGAAAAACCAAAGAAATTCCCAAGGTATCCATGGAGATAGGTTGATGAATAGTGAGCAGGAAGGAGTGATTTGGATTTCATGGAAAAGATTTTAGGATACTTCTCAAGCAAATATTAAGTTGGAAAACAAGGAATTTGATCCATGAGAAAGACTAAGAATTGCTGGAGAAAGAAGATCGACTTACTAAACGCATTTTAAAAATCTTTTCTCACAACATGAAATAAATCAACAACCAAGCATCACATCAAGCAATAGCCCGTGAAATTAATTTGGAAAAGTTTGAAAATTCACATTTTTCCTATAACTAAATTTACGCTAGTTCAAACTAAGATTGGTAAATTTTATCCAAATATCAAAACATTTATTTTAATTAGTGTTTTCTATGCACAACCCAAAATTAGAAATTTTGGGGTGTGACAATTCTACCCCACTTAACAGGAATCTCGTCCCGAGATTCGAAGAGACTAGAGAGAAAGATAGGATGGATCTTCATGCCTCCACACTCCTTTGATTGGTGATTTATGAGATGTAAGAAGAAGGATCGGGGATACACAAGCGATAACAAGATGGATAGAGATAGTTATTGAGTTCAAGCGTGAACACCAAAAGGATGATAGCTCAAAGTAAAGACCAATCCTCATGAATACCCGAGCTCCAAGTGAAAATGCTTGAATGCATG
The DNA here is from genome assembly GCF_019320115.1 of Miscanthus floridulus. Lineage (NCBI taxonomy): Eukaryota > Viridiplantae > Streptophyta > Magnoliopsida > Poales > Poaceae > Miscanthus > Miscanthus floridulus. The sequence continues at coordinate 6,646,656 of NC_089583.1, read as the reverse complement.
AAACCTTCGTCTTTTAACTTCTTTATCTTGGCTACCCTCCTTAAGAAAAGATCCACTAGGCGCACCAAAGGTTAGCTTGCATCTTTTTCTAAGTGAGATAATTATCACCATGTCCTCCTGTCACTCCAATGAACTTCTGTGTCGGGGTAAAATCAAGTAATCTGAAATTTTCTCGCGAGATGAAAAACGGCAGTCCAGAAAAAAACAGCTATAACTCATGTTCTAAAAACTACCAAGATGCTCAAGAAGCTAAACAAGAATGGTGTTAAGTTTGATGGCAAGAAGAAGAAATTCTTCACTAGTAATAGAAAGAAGCACATCTCCAAAATGGATTGCTATAATTGTGAAGAACTTGGTCATCTAGCCCATTAATGCCCCAAACCTAAGAAAGACAAGTACAAGAAGAAATACAAGGGCAAGAAAGATGACTCAAGTGTTGAAAATGATGATGAGAAGAAGAAGAACAAGCCATACAAGAAGAAGGATGGCAAGAAGAAGGAATTTCACAAGAAGAAGAAGAATGGCAAGGCTACATTGTTGGTGATTGGCTCACGGACATTGAATCATCAAGTGGCTCATCCGATGATGAATGTGAGAATAAGGAGAAGGTGGCCACTCTTGTGATTGATTCTTCACTATCTTCACCAACACCATTGTCGTCATCCTCTACACACCTATGCCTTATGGTCAAGGGTGAATAAAAGGTACAAAATGATGATGATAGTAGTGGTGATGATAATGCTAGCAATGATGAAAGTGGTAGTGATAGTGATGATGAATTTGAATCACCTTCTTATTATGATCTTGTCAAGTTGCTAAACCAATACACTAAAATCATTAGAAAGACAAGAGCTAAAAATGAAAAGCTAGAACTTGAGATGGACTCGCTCTTAGCAATACATCAATCTCAAGATTAATCAGGATAATCTTGTTCTTTATCATGAGTTATTATTTAATGAGCCACATGATGCTACTAACAATGTTGTTAAGATTGATATAGCTACATCATGTGATGACTTCATTGTTGAGAGCATTGAGCAAGGTTCTAGTAGCAAAGGCAAGAAAGTGGTTGAGTCCAACAACTATGATGATTATATCAAGACCAAGAATGAGAATGAAAAGCTCAAGAAAGATCTTGAAAAGGTATCAACTACCAACACAATTGTGATAGAGAATCTTGACAATGATTATGATATAGCTCTTGAGAATGAGATGCTTAAAGAAGAGAACAAGAGACTCAAGATGTAGAAAAATCATGATGAACTTAGAGAAGAAAACAAGAAGCTCAAGTTGGAGAAAGAACATCTCAAGACCAGGTTGAGCAAGTTCACAAGAGGCCAATATCTCCAAAGTGAGCTACTCATGAACACTGTTATGAAGATGGATAGAAGTGATATTGGGTACTTGGCAAATCAAGAGAAGAAAGCTCAAGCTCAACATCAACAACAATACAATTCAAAGCCTAAGCCAAAGAGATGTTTGGAGTGTGGACAAGAAGGTCACTTTGCTCATGAGTGTCAAACTCCACCACCACAACCTTTGCCCAAGCATGCTAGACCCTTTGCCTTCAATGCTCACTACATGCTTAGAAAGGATTCTAGTGGAAAAATAAAAGCCATGTTCTTAGGTCCACCCAACAAGAATAAGCCTAAGCAAATTTAGGTTGCAAAGTCACTAGTTGAGAAAGTAAAGGGCCCTCATCAAGTTTGGGTCCCTAAACAACAAGCTTGATCTCTTATGTGTAGGTGAACTACAAGACCGGTGGAAGTCATTGGGTTATTGATAGTGGTTGCACTCAACATATGACCGGTGATCCTCGTATGTTCACCTCACTAGATGAAGAAGTAGATGGTCAAGAAAGGATTATATTTGGTGATAATTCAAAGGGCAAAGTTCAAGGATTGGGCAAAGTTGCAATATCAAATGATCATTCAATATCAAATGTGCTATATGTTGCTTCATTGAGTTTCAACTTGCTATCTGTTGGTCAATTGTGTGATCTTGGCTTTCAATGTTTGTTTACCGAGAAGGAAGTGGTTGTGTCAAATAAAGATGATAATCAAGTTATATTCAAGGGTTTTATATACAATAACCTATATCTAGTGGATTTCACCTCCGAAGATGCAAACTTGAAGATATGCTTATTCACCAAAACATCACTTGGGTGACTATGGCATATAAGACTTGCACATGTTGGGATGAGCTCACTCAAGAAGCTAATGAAGAATGAATTGGTGAGAGGTTTGAAGGATGTGAAATTTGAGAAAGACAAGCTTTGTAGTGCATGTCAAGCCGGCAAGCAAGTTGCAAACACTCATCCAACAAAAGCTTGCATGTCAACAACAAGAGTGCTAAAGCTTCTTCACATGGATCTATTTGGACCAACAACTTATAAGATTTTGGGAGGAAATCTCTATTGTATTGTGATAGTTGATGACTACTCTAGATATACTTGGGTGTTCTTCCTTCATGACAAGACCGAAGTGGCCGCATGTTTCAAGAAGTTTGCCAAGAGAGCACAAAATGAATTTGAAGTGAAGCTCAAGAAGATAAGAAGTGACAACGGAAAAGAATTTGACAACACAAACATTGAAGCATATTGTGATGAAGTAGGTATCAAGCATGAGGCCTCCATAGCATACACTCCTCAACAAAATGGCATAGTAGAGAGAAAGAACCGGACACTTATCACCCTTGCAAGAACAATGCTTGATGAGTACAATACACCCAAAGCTCTATGGGCAGAAGCTATCAACACCGCATGTTATGCATCCAATTGCCTATTTCTCTAAAAGTTTCTTGACAAGACCCCTTATGAGTTGCTCAATGGGAAGAAGCCGGACATATCATTCTTCCAGGTGTTTGGTTGCAAATGCTATATCTATAAGAAGAGGCAACACCTAGGGAAGTTCCAAAGATGTTGTGATATTGGTTTTCTTGTTGGTTACTCATGAAAGTCCAAAGCATATCGAGTATTTAATCATGCCACCGGCTTGGTTGAAGAAATATATGATATGGAATTTGATGAATCTAACGGCTCCCAAGGAGCACATGAGAATCTTGAGGATGTAGGTGATGGACCATTGAGGGAGGCCATGAAGAACATTTCAGTTGGAGACATCAAGCCCAAAGATGATGTACAAGTGATTGATCCACCTTCTTCATCAAATGTGCCATAAGATGATGATAAAGATGGAAGAGTAGAAAATGAAGATACTCATGTCTCTCATGATCAAATGGTGGCACAAGCTCAAGATGTTGATGCTCCACAAGCTCCGCCTCAAGTGGTTGATAGAAGAAATTTACCCCTACTACAAGCACATCCACAAGATCTCATCATAGGGAGTCCTTCAAAGGGTGTAATGACTCGCTCTCAAAAACTTGCTTCATTTATTGAATATCACTCATTTGTTTCTTACATTAAGCCTAAAAATATAGAAGAAGCTCTTCAAGATCCGAATTGGATAAATGCCATGCATGAAGAGTTGAACAACTTCACCCGAAATGATGTTTGGACACTTGAAGAGTGACCATAAGATGCAAGAGTCATTGGAATAAAGTGGGTGTTCCACAACAAAAAAAGATGATCAAGGCATCGTTGTTAGAAACAAGGCAAGGCTAGTTGCAAAGGGGTTCTCCCAAGTTGAAGGGTTGAATTTTGGAGAGACCTTTGCACCGGTTGCAAGACTTGAAGCCATTCATATCCTTCTTGTATATGCATCTCATCATGAAATAAAATTATATCAAATAGATCTTAAAAGTGCATTTTTAAATGGTTTCATAAATGAACTAGTCTATGTTGATCAACCTCCTAGGTTTGAAGACCCTAGATATCCTAATCATGTCTATAGGTTGTCCAAGGCACTATATGGGCTTAAGCAAGCCCCGAGAGCTTGGTATAAGAGCCTTTGGGATTTCCTCATTGAGAAGGGCTTCACCATTAGGAAAGTTGATACCACACTATTCACCAAGAAGTTTGATGGAGAGATCTTCATTTGTCAAGTATATATTGATGATATCATTTTTGGCTCATCAAATGAAGACTATTGCAAAGAGTTTGGTGAATTGATGTCAAAGGAGTTCGAAATGTCTATGATTGGAGAGCTTACATTCTTTCTTGGTTTTCAAGTCAAGCAAATGAGAGAGAGGATTTTCATCTCTCAAGAAAAATATACCAAGGACCTTCTCAAGAGGTTCAAAATGGATGAATGTAAGCCAATCAAGACACTAATGCCATCTAATGGACATCTCAACCTAGATGAGAGAGGTAAATCGGTTGATCAAACTCTCTACCGTTCTATGATTGGTAGTCTATTATATTTGACCGCATCTAGGCCTGACGTCATGTTTAGTGTGTGTATGTGTGATAGATTTCAAGCTAATCCTAAGGAGGCTCACATGGTTGCCATTAAAAGAATCCTTAGGTACCTTAAGCACACACCAAGCATTGGTCTTTGGTATCCCAAAGGAGCAAGATTCCAACTAGTTAGCTATTCCGATTCGGATTATGCCGGTTGCAAAATTGATAGAAAAAGCATATCCAGAGGGTGCCATTTGCTTGGTAGATCACTAGTGTCTTGGTCCTCCAAGAAGCAAAATAGTGTGGCATTGTCCACTGCCAAGGCGGAGTACATTGCCACGGGTGCTTGTTGTGCACAAATTCTTTACATGAAGCAAACTCTTGTAGACTATGGTGTAGTTCTAGAAAAGGTACCTCTCTTGTGTGATAATGAGAGCATGGTAAAGCTTGCTAATAATCTGGTTCAACACTCTCGCACCAAGCACATAGATATCTACCATCATTTTCTTAGAGGTTATGTTGCTAAAAATGATATATCACTAGAAGGTGTAAGAAACGAGGATCAATTGGTGGAGATCTTCACTAAACAGCTAGATGAGGCTACATTTTGTCAGTTGAGGAATGAGCTAAACGTGCTTGACTTTAGTAACTTCACTAAAAAATGAGCTTGTGTTGTCCCTTGCATTGCATTGTAATATAAAACATGTTTAATTTTTAGTAATGCACTTAGGGCTTGTCTAACATGGTTAAGATAACCACCAAAAAGCGTGTGAAGAAGCTTAACCTTGGATCAAACTTGATAAGCAACTAGACTTACTTTCAAGTATTGCATTGTATGTACATGTGTGTTGCTTTGTTATTTCTTTTTGGTTATCTTTTGGGCACCCGTTGTGTTTATCCTCAAATAGGGAGAGCATTTGAAGCTCCTATTGGTCATAAAACCCTCTTGTGTGGTCACATGGTACTACTCGCCCCTTTTGTTGTCTATTTTCTTAAAAAGAATTATAGCCGAAGGCAAATTATTTAGAAAAATTGAGGGTTTGAGAGAAGTCTCTCATATCAGTCATAATTGGTGTTTAATTTGGATCTTATTGAAGTTTGGGACTTGATTGGGAGAAAGTGTCATGAAGAAAATAGTTTCTATAGTTAAAGATGCACCGGACGCAGGGACCAAACTCATCTGTTGCAGCATCTGGGGAGTACATCAGGAGGAGATACAGTTGCTGAAGAAAGACTGAAAGATGAAGAGTGTTTCTACAGCGTCTGGTGTGATGATGTTTCTATGTCTGGTCAGTGCAGGATGGATCTTAGGGATGGACTAGACTCTGTGTTGTGTCCGGTCAAGGGTCATCGGATGCGTCTGGTCATGATTTGAGGGTCTCTGGACCTCTCTATTGTTGACCAAACTCCGAAGGGCTGCGTCCGATGGTCTTTGCCGGTGAGTCCGGTCACTGGAGTGTAAGCAGAAAAGATTTCTCTTTTCCTTCCTTGTCTATCATGGGGGGCTACCATATTATCATTCTCTCTCTCACCGCGCCTGCGCCTGCCTCTTCACCACCACGCCCGTGCCCGCGCCTACATCTCCACTGCCACGCCCATGCTTGCCTCTTCACCGCCATGCCCACACCCGCACTTGCATCTCTGCCATCATGCTCGCACCTGCCTCTTCGTCGTCATGCATGCGCCCACGCCTGCATCCCCACCGCCAACACCTCATGCCACCTTGCTCTATTCCAGTCACCGCGGCCCCACTGTTGTGCGGCCCATGCATCCATGCCACCTGCATCACGTCGCCGTGCCACTGCACGCGTGTCACATGCCACCACATGCTTGCCATGTGCTCGCACACCACCACATCACCACGTTGCCTCCTCTCGTGCTGACGAATTCCTAGCGCCGCACCTCCTCGGCCACCGTACTACTTCGCGGCACCAACCCTAGCCCTAAGGTGCCATTATTGTTCCCGTGAGGTGTCCCTGTGATCGACAACTGATCCCTTCGCACATCTCAGGATTATTCTAAGGTAGCAAGCCATATTCACTCATTACTTTCCTACTGCTTGCTTTCCATTAGGTCATTCGCTTCCCTAGTATATAAAGTTGCTTATATATATTCTTCCTATTCTATCATGCAGTTAGTTCAGGCAGTGAGTCTGCTTGGCAGTTGGGCAGTTGACATATTTACTCAGGGCCAAGCCTATGAGTATGGATTGAGGCCAAGCCTCATGAGTGTCAGTTGGTAGTTGTTCCTTATTAGTGGCAGTGATTCTTGTCAGCTTCAGAGATGGCTCGTTGCAAGAACATCGGGGTGGTCCCAACGATGAGGATCCAACGCCTCTGCCTCGCCTGACTGCTCAGCAAAAAGGAAAGGCAAAAAAGAATACAAAGAAGAAGCACAAGAGAGACTATGTTGAGACAGAGAGAGCAGCAGTAGTGGCAGCCACCATAGAGCACGCCGAGATAGGTGGACCTAGCAGTGGCATTCATATAGGCGACCAGTTATCACCAGCTTAGAGGGCCGTCGTTGAGAGGATTGAGGCTAGTCTTGGCAGTCCACCCAAAACCATCATGCTTGAAGGATGACGTGTCTCTTTAGAGTAGAGTCAGACTTAGGGGGTGACTGAGCAGCAGACACAGTTGGCAGAACAAATAGAGAATGCTCCGCAGGGAGAGCAGGTTGAGGAGAGAGAACTGGCAGCATAGCCATAGCTTCGACACTCCAGTCGCACATGCACTCAGGTGTCACTGAGGCCTCAGACACAGAGGTAGGGCTCCCGTCCACATCCTAGACCATAAGGTCCGCCTTCGGTGGTTCACCTTGACCTGAGGGAAGCCATAGCTAGACCGGTGCAGCAGCTATGGTTCGTATAGTTTGAGGATTTATTTCTACCAAGGCAGGATGAGCGTGCCTCAGAGCACTTCTACACTATGTTGCAGGAGGACTTCTATAGTGCATATCTCAATAGCAGTGTTGCTATCATATCTTAGCGGGTCTGCTCCTTAGATTCTCTAGTTGTAGCTGTAGGTGAGCAGATCCGTCCTGACCTCACTTATCTGCTAGGCTTGTCAGATCTCCTTGGACAAACTGGTCAGTATGTTCCATCTTGGGTCCATGAGTTCTACTCCTCCTTGTGGATTGACCCGAGACATAGGTTTATTCATTTTGCTTTCCAAGGGTGTGACTACAGGCTCTAGAGCTCAAGGGTCAGAGAGATACTAAGGATTTCAGAGTCACCTATTCGTCTTCATGAGACATGCTATGGATAGATAGAGCCTCCGAGACGCCCTCACGGTGGACTATGCCACCTATAGATCTTGTCAGACCATGCTTCATAGAGCCGTTTGGTGAGGGGTCGAGCAGGACACCACGTGACCTTACACCTATAGCTCGGCTCCTTGATGCTATTATGAGGAGGACTCTACTTCTAAGGATGGGCTACCATGAGGGCCTGACACGAATTCAGCTATGGCTAGTGCATTCATACAGCTCGGCTCCTTGATGCTTCATACAGCTGCTCTAGTTACCAGGACTATTGAGACAATTCCATTGTTTGTTGCATCATCCGAGCCACCTCAGACAGTCCCTCCTACACTTGAGGCTTCAGCGATAGCGACAACAATAGATGTGGCCCCCCTTCTGTCGGTGTTTTGGACTGATGAGCCCTCAACCAACTAGTAAATTTGTACTGCATATTCCTAATCTCGGATGGTGATGCAAAGAGACACAAGGTTTATACTGGTTCAGGCAAGAGGTGCCCTACGTCCAGTCTGAGAGATCGATCTTGTATTCCTTGCACCGAGGTGCTCGTAGTAGGGGTTTACAAGTAGGGCGAGAGAGGGAGATAGTCCCAGGTCTCTACGTGGAGTGATGTGAATTGCCTAAGATGTTGATCTCAGGCATCGGGGAAGCGTGTGTGTTATAGAGTGTCACTTGCACGCGAGTGAGTCTATCTGTCCATGTTCGTCTATGCGCGTGTGCCTATTTTCTCTATCCGTGTCTCTCCGTCAGCTCGTCCCTAGAAATGGCCCTGGTCCCTCCCTTTTATAGTTGAAGGAGGGACAGGGGTGATACATGGGGTTGCTACATAGCATCGTGCGAACAGAGGCGGCATGTCTGAGCCCTGTAGCCTATCACTGTGGCGGTATGGTTGATGGAGTGGTCCTGTCCTTAATGCACTAGGGCAAAGCGTCGGTCACACCCAATCCTGTGCAACATGGGAGCTCTAGTGATAGCTTGACGCAGGGCATGGTGGATGACGTGCCGGTCACTGTGCGTTGATAGTATGAAGAGCCGAGGCTCAGTTGGTGCCGATGCTGAGCCACCATGGGGGCTCGGTGGGCGTGAATCCCGAGGCTGCCGAGACCCTAAAGTAAATTGTCGAGGCTTGGAGGGAGCCATCGGTTCTATACACTGATTCTTAGGCTATAGTGACCCGGACTTGACTCCCCACGTTGTGTTGTTCCTGGAGTAGGGGTTAGGTAGCACAGTGCAGTGTGGGCGTTGGTCATGGGCACAGTGCCGAGCGCAGCGGTAGGTAACCCCTGCCCCGTCCTATCCTGGATGGTATGGTGTTGATGCGACTTCCCATCTCGTCGGCTGCTCTGCTGTGTCGAGCCGTCATCCGGCTGATGACGCGGGAGTGGTTAGTCGCATTAATTGGGCATGACGTTCTGTCAGGGAGATCGGTCGAGGTGGAGGTGATGGGGCTATTGCCAAGCCGGCCTTGAGTGAGATGGAGAATTGATACCGCATCCGAGGCCTTACGTGCGGGGCCTCGAGCGAGATGGAAAATTGATGCCCTGTTCGAGGCCTTTCGTGCGAGGTGGATTGTCGGTAGACCGTCCGAGGCCTTTCGTGCGAGGCCTCGAGCGAGGCGGAGAGTTGGTGGCCTCGGACAAGGCCGGGGGATAGCCAATAGTTTGTCTCTTGGCTTTGATTTTGATAGGGTCTAAGTGATTTTTTTGGTTTTTGCTTAGGGGACCCCATTTTATGGTACCCGACAGTAGCCCCCGAGCCTCAGGGAGAGCGTGAGCGCTCTCCTTGAGGTTTTGACGAGACTCGGCTCGTGGCAGCTCCTGGTAGGATGGTGTTTCGTACTTGAGGCCTTGGTGGGTGCGCGCGAGTGCACCCACTAGGTGTAGCCCCTGAGGCCCTAGAGGAGTGGATTTATTCCTATTGGGGCTTTTCTTATGTCGTGCGAGGGGTTACATTGTGTTTGACGAGCCCATGAGTGCGAGTTTGGGTCACTAAGCCTCGGCTTGGTCGCAGGAAGAGCCCCCGAGCCTCTGCGTGGAGCAAGAGGTCGATCAGGAGTTTCCCTGTCTTTTTTGTGCGGCCCTCACGCATCCTTTTCGTTCGGAAAGAGGGGTGGAGGACGCCATGCTACCCTCGATGGGCGCGAGTAGTGACACCTCCGGTGAGCTGTTATCAGGTAAGTCCGAGTGGAGGCCCATGCCCCGTTCGATAGGGGTCGGCTAGCGGTCTAGAGACGCACTCCAAAAGTACCAGAGGGCTTCTCTAGTGGGTCCCAGGGCCGTTCGATGGGCCCTAGGGGCTCGATTCCTCCCTACGGTGGGATCCCATTCAGAGACATCCCTATCGGTCTCAGACATGACTTATGGCATCCCGAGCATTTGCTCACTTGGGCCTTGGCCATGTATGGGCTTGCCCATAGTCATCCCTAACTCTGTTCGTCCTGGGGCGACTATCGAAACCTTTGGGGGCCCAGCCTTCAAACCCTTGGACCATAATAGGCTCGGTGCCCTTTATCACGCTCTTCCCTATGAGTTTAGGTTGCTTGTCTTCGTCTTGGGTGCAGGAAGAGCCCCTGAGCCTCCGCACAGAGCGAGAGGGCGGTCAGGAGTTCCCCTGGCTTTTTCTGCGACCCTCGCGCATCCTTTTCATTCGGAAGGAGGGGTTATTTACTGAGCCCTCGAGTGCGAGCCTGGGTCACCGAGTCTTGGCAAGATTTGCAGGAAGAGCTCCCTAGCCTCTGCACGGAGCGAGAGGGCGGTCAAGAGTTCCCCTGGCTTTTTGTGCGACCCTCACGCATCCTTTTCGTTCAGAAGGAGGGGTTGTTTGTCGAGCCCTCGAGTGTGAGCCTAGGTCGCTGGGTCTCAGCAAGGTTGCAGGAAGAGCCCCCTAGCCTCTGCATGGAGCAAGAGGGCAGTGAGGAGTTCCCCTAGCTTTTTGTGTGACCCTCATGCATCCTTTTTGTTCAGAAGGAGGGGTTGTTTTGCTGAGCCCTCGGGTGCGAGCCTGGGTCGCTGGGTCTCGGCAAGGTTGCAGGAAGAGCCTTCGAGCCTCTACATGGAGCGAGAGGGCGATCAAGAGTTCCCTTGGCTTTTTGTGCGACCCTCGCGCATCCTTTTTGTTCAGAAGGAGGGGTGGAATATGCCAGGCTACCCTAGTGGGTGCGAGCGGTGACACTTCCGGTGAGCTGTTATCGGGTAAGTCTGAGTGGAGGCCCGTGCCCCATTCGATAGGGGTCGGCTAGCGGTCCATAGACACACTCCAAAAGTACTAGAGGGCTTCTCTAGTGGGTCCTAGGGCCATTCGATTGGCCCCAGGGGCTCAATGCCTCCCTACGGTGGGATCCCATTCGAAGACCTCCCTACCGATCTCGAACATGACTTAGGGCATCCCGAGCATTCGCTTGCTTGGGCCTCAGCCATGTACAGGCTCACCCATAGTTGTCCCTGACTCTGTTGCCCTGGGGTGGCTGTCGAAACCCTCGGGGGCCCAGCCTTCGAACCCCTGGACCGTAACGAGCTCAGTGCTCAGTTCCTTCGTCTAAAAGGAATCGGGTGGGGGATGTTCCCCCCCTTGGCTGACAACATCAGGCACGCCTTTTGAGGCGGTTTTCTCAGGGAGGCGGAATGGCGCCTACCGCTGTAGTGGTCGGACGCGATGTTGTGTCAGCGGATGGGACATAACAGTTCACGCGATTAATAAGGAAAAGGTGGGTACGTGCGCGGTAAAATTGGATCTGGATTAACTATATCAGATTCGAGGGAAACTTCCCCGATTTCGTCACCCGTCCGCTTCGCCCCCTTCCTGCATAAATACGCAATGAGCCTCGCCCCTCCCCTCCTTACCTTACCTGCATTCACCTTTACCGCCCTCAAGCCATTGCTAGGAACAGAGAGCGCCGGGGAGAAGAAGGGAGAAGGGCGAGGGAGAGAGAGAGCAGGAGAGGCAGAGCGAGGTTTACCGCCGTAGCCATATTCCCCACCGCGCAATGGCCAGCGGCCCCGTCATCCTCCCGACGGATCCTTGGGGTTCATCCGATGTGTCCGTGGAGACGCTACAGTCGCTCGTCGACAATGGCCTTCTCCGCCCGGTTACTGACCCCAACATGCCGGAGTGGATGGCTCCGTCGGGTGAGCTGGAGCCGAGGCCACGTGACGGGTACATCATGAGCTTCGTGTCTTTTCACGAGCGCGGTCTTGGCCTCCCGGTAGACCGGTTCATGCGGGCGCTCCCGCATTATTACGGCGTGGAGCTTCACAACTTCAACCCCAACTCCATCGCGTAGGCGGCCATCTTCATCACCGTCTGCGAAGGATACTTGGGCATTGCCCCCCATTGGGAGCTATGGCTCCACCTCTTCCGGGCGGGGCATACCACCAAGCCAGTGGGCACGACGGGCATGAGGAAGGCGATGAGGGCCAGTGGCTGCACTCTCTAAGTGTGCCAAGACCGGCAGCACCTTTACATCCTGGCCCAGCTCACGTCAACCAATCGCCGCTGGTACACTAGCTAGTTCTACCTCTGCAACGACGACGGTAGGCTTCCCCCCTACACCGGGTGGGTCATGGAGAGCCTACCGGAGAAGTGGAGGTACGGCGTCCCATTAGTCAACTAGCCCAAGCTATAGCCGCTCCTAGGGGGACTGGAGAGGCTACGCGGCCACAGCCTCATGATGACTGTGGTCGTGGCGGCCTTCCACCGCCGGAGGGTGCTACCACTGATGGCTCGGCGGCGGTGCCTGTTCAACATGAGACCAGATGAGCCGATCAAGGGCATCTGGATGTCCGCCATCGCCCTCTCCGACAAGGAGATTCTATGTCGGGTGAGGGAGACAGTGGAGGGGTGGCTGAAGAGCGGTGGTCTGACCCCTATCGCGATGCGCCCGTCGCAGGGGTACCTCTCTCTAGTAAGTCATGCGCTGCTGCGGCCCCCAAGGCCTCCTTGTTCCTCATCGTTTTTCGGTCCCTTATTTGTGTTTGCCGTCCCCATAGGGGATGAGGGACGTGCGAGCCTCCCCGCCGCCCGTTCCCGAGGACGCAGAGCGGTGGGCGATGAACCGAGCGCACGCCGAGGGGCAGAAGAAGAGAAATGACACCGAGGAGGCAAAGCGCAAGAGGAAGATCCTTGAGCGCGAGGAGCTGGAGAAGCGTCGTCGGTAGCAGAGGCAGGACGGTCTCCTGGTGGAGGCATCTCCATCGCCATCACTGTCAACAGATTCTTTGGGCGGAGATGACGAGAGCGAGATGGGGCAGGGTCCCCTGGACCACCTCCCTGACATTGGGGGGACAGCGCTCGAGGCGTCGGTGAGTAGCCCGACGCTTCCAAGAGGAGGAGGAGAGGACACCTTGGGGTTGGCAACCGCCTACCCCGAGGCCGAGGCCAACACACCCGAGGCAAGGGTGTTAGGGAAGCACACCGTGAGCCCAGTGGTCTCAATGGCAGAGGTGGAGCAGGCGGCGGTGGGGTGACGCAACTGCCCCCACAGAGGGTCGAGGGGGCATCAGAGTCCAGCGAGGATCGGCTGGCACCGGCAGACATAGAGGTTGTGCCACCGCCACCGCCACCGCCATTGCAGAGGAGGGTCGCCATGCCGAAGCGGTTGCATCCCCGCTTGAGGTGAGTGTTTTGTCGGTGGAGTTGCAGTACCTCCTGCTCATCCCTTGGCCGCATGCTAACCTTGTGAATCTGTACCTCTAGCCAGAAGCGTCATGTGGAAGTGCCTGCCCTGGCGCCATGTAAGGCGCTCAAGGTGAGCGCTAGCTCCATCACCCAATGGGTGATGGAGGCGCAAACCACCATACAGCATGGCACGGCCTCGGCCAGGGCTGACCCGAAGGAGCCGGATGCCCAAGAAGCGGCGGCCAAGGCGGCCATGGAGCAAGCGGAGGAGGAGGGGCCTATGCCTCGCGAGGCCGAGGCCCGCGAGTCAGCTAGAGCCGAGGCGCCTTCAGTCGCCGAGGCCACCATGGCCGAGGCCCCCCGGACCTCCGAGGCTAAGGCGACGGAGGCCGAGGTGCCTAGGACCACCGAGGCCGTGGTGGCGGAGGCCGGAACCCCCGGGACCACCGAGGCTAGGGCGGCGGAGGCCGGCGTGAGCGCGGCAAAGCCAGTGGCCTAGGAAGTGGAGACGGAGGCGGGGCAAGCTTCAATACTACCCCCGATCTAAGGCCCACTACCGTCGCAGGAGAGCACCCGGGAAGTGGAGGTCCATTCAATCTCCTCCGACGATACTTCCTAGGAGAAGGAGGTGACGGATGCTAAGGCAGCCAGCACCGTGGAGCAGCCTGCTCCGACCTCTGGCGAGGGAAGCTCAGCCCTCATGCGGGTACAACCCGAGCGCTGTAGGTGGGATCACCTGCGTGTCTTGTGGCGGAGATGGGACAACCCTAAGGGGGAGCCTCTGTTTGCCCTTGAGGACACGGCTAAGGGGGGCACTGGGACACCTTCTAGCAATACCGCCAACTGGCGGAGCGGTCGCTATGGACAGCGCTGTCTGTCGTGGCCGATGATCTGCCCGGGGTCGCCCAGGTACGCGCCTTCTTTTCTCATGTGGTGTCATCTCTTTTTTGAGTTTTCTCACAGTGCATGACCCCTGTTCTGCCTATCTAGGAGCTCGAGACCCGGTCCCTCGGGAAGTCATTGTTTCTCTGATGGGAGAGGGACGTCTAGGACCAGCTTTAGCGGCAGAAGGGCTTGCTCGTCGATGCCAACGAGCTTCTGTCGGTGCGGAGCACGGAGGTGGAGGACCTCCACTTTACTGTGCTGATATGAAGGTAGAGACGGCCATGGCTCAGGAGCAGGTCGCCCCTTTGGCGGCGCGGGTCAAGGAGCTAGAGGAGGAGCTGACCTGGGTGGCCAGCGATCGGGACACCTTTAGGTCTCAGGCTGAAGAAGCGACGGCCTCTGCCAAGGCCCTCGCTGGGTAGCTGGGGGTGGAGTAGGGTGCGCACCTGCTGACGAAAGGTGCCTTGGCAGAGGCCCTCAAGGTGGCTGAGGCCCCCTGGACCGAGGTTGTGGTCTGGAAGGGAAAGGTCGAGGGTGAGTCCTATTCCCCTTGTTTTATTTGTTTTCTTGTGTTCGACCCCTAGCTCCCTGGTGTGATGCAAAGCTGGAGAAAGAGGCTTCTAGGGGGGTCGAGGCTTCTCGGGTTGAGGTCCAGGGCTAGAAGGAGAAAGCCGAGGCCTCTCGGGTCGAGGCCCAGCATTGGAAAGAGAAAGCTGAGGGTGAGTCCCATAGTCCTTGACGCCCCTATTTGGCTTATTTTCTTTCGTGCTTAACCCCATCCTACTTGTCTCGGGGCAGGGTTGGAGAAGGAGGCTTCTCGGGTAGCTGAGGCTTCTGTCGTGGTGTAGGTGGTGCTCGAGGCTGAGATTGAGGGGCACAACGCATTGTGGAGCGCCACTCATACCGCCTGCGAGGCCCTAGAGGTTGAGGGGGTCCAGTCAGGCAGCTCCCTTGGGAGCTGCTTGATCGCGTTGAGCGGCCAAGTGCGCGAGTGACTCCGAGGGGTGCTGCACATGGGCATCAAGCGTGCCCTGGCCGTCATCGCCTTGCACTACATTAGCATCGACCTCAAGGCCATCAGCGATGGCTACGTCCTGGCCGAGGATGACGAGGAGGCCGATGAGGAGGTCACAAAGCTGATGGAGGCGGCTGAGGGCCCCGGCACGGCACTGGCCAAGCTATTCGAAGAGGAGGTGGTCCCTCCCACGCTGTCCACCGATGCTGGAGACCCTGAGCCTTGACCTGGGCCCAAGAGGCCTTGTAAATAGATTAGGGATTACGTTACCGTATCATAACGCTGGTGGCCATCGAGGCCTTTTTAAAGTACTTGTGCATCTACGTTTCTTAATCGTTTTTTATTGTATTTCCGAGCCTCTGCCCTCTATCTTATCTCTGAACATATCTCTTGCAAAAAACTTCCTTAGAGCCTAAGCTGCCCCTCGGGCAAAAGGTGGTGAGGGAGTGCCGTAGCCCAGAGGCGTAGGCCATCTCATGACTCGGTCAGCCTTTTGGCCTTGAGATAGTCTTTTGGTCCTTAGGTTTTTTACAATCGATTTGTTAGAGCACGCTAGAGAGTTTGGCATAGAAATTTTTTTCGAAAAATGACTAAAAATGGAGCGTGGGACTTAGGGGGGGTCCCCCTTCTAGCCCTCGAGGGAGGCTCGGTTCTGCAGAGGCAGAGCCATGTCCTGTTCGAGCCCCGCAGTGGGCACCTCTATAGAGGCAAAGCCGAGTCTCCCTAATGGAGTTATCATATCGCTGAGGCCCTTGATGGGCTCGGGGGTTTCTCAAAAAATTAGAACAACTAAAGAACGCTTCTTAATTATATTTCGAGAAATAATGTATACAATGCTTAGAAATTTAAGGGTAAAAGCAACGTAGCTGTTCTATGTTCCAAGCGTTGGTAAGGATTTCGCCCTTCTCGTTGGCCAGCTTGTAAGTCCCTGGCTTCAGTACTTGGGCGACGATGTACAGTCCTTCCCATGGTGGGGTCAGCTTGTGGCGGCCCTTATTGCTCTGCCTCAGCCTCAGCACCAGGTCGCCCACCTTCAGGTCTCGGCTTCGAATGCGCTGGGCTTGATAGCGTCGTAGGGCTTGCTGGTACTTGGCCGAATGTAGCAGCGCAACGTCTTGGGCTTCCTCCAGTTGGTTGAGGGCATCTTTGCGGGTGGTGTGGTTACTTTGCTCGTTGTAGGCCTATAGCCTCGGGGAACCGTACTCCAAGTCAGTGGGGAGGATAGCCTCGGCTCCATAGACCAAGAAGAACGATGTGAACCCCGTGGCTCGGCTCGAAGTGTTCCTCAGGCTCCAGATGACTGATGGGAGTTCAGCGAGCCATTTCTTGCCAAACTTCTTCAACCAATTGTATATTCTTGGCTTGAGGCCTTGTAGGATCATGTCATTGGCACGTTCTACTTGGCCATTTGTCCTAGGGTGTCCTACGGCTGACCAGGCCACACAGATGTGGTGGTCATTGCAGAACGTCAAGAACTTGCGGTCGGTGAATTGTGTCCCGTTGTCAGTGATGATGGTGTTCAGAACCCTGAACCTATGGAAGATATTAGTGAAGAACAGCACCACTTGCTCGGATTTGATTTGATTGATCGGATGAGCCTCGATCCACTTGGAGAACTTATCAATCGCTACCAACAGATGGGTGTAGCCCTTGGGGGCCTTCTGCAGAGGCCCAACCATGTCTAGCCCCCACACAGCGAATGGCCACGTAATGGGGATGGTCTAGAGGGCTTGGGCCAGGAGGTGCGTTTGCCACGCATAGTATTGGCATCCCTTGCAGGAGCGTACTAGCTTGGGGGCATCAGCAACCACCGTCGGCCAGTAGAACCCTTGGCGAAAGACGTTTTCGACAAGCGTTCGAGGCACTGCATGGTGCCCGTAGGCTCCTATGTGCAAGTCCCAAAGTAGGGCTTGGCCTACCTTGGTAGTGATGCATCATTGGAGGATGCCAGATGGGCTTCACCTGTACAACTGGCCATTGCTGAGGACGTAAGCTTTGGCTCACCGCGCGAGTCGTCTGGCTTCGGTCCTGTCTGTAGGGAGCTCTCCCCGAACGAGGCAATCAAGGAATGGGACCCTCCAGTCTATGCCCTGGTTGGCCTCAGGAGGCTCTGCGTTGACTTCCATGACCTTGGTATCGGCCATGGGGGTCTCGGCGATCAAGGGGGCCTCGAGCCCTATGGTGGGCTCGACCGGTGGGCCCTCTTCTGCTACCGTGGCATAGTTGATGGAAGGCTTGTGGAGATCTCTGGCGAAGATGTTTGGGGGGACCGAGGCCCGCGCCGACGCCATCTTTGCCAGTTCGTCTGTGGCCTCGTTGAATTTTCACGGGATGTGGTTGAGTTCGAGACCGTCGAACTTATCTTCTAGGCAACATACCAACCTGTAGTACACCTCCATTTTAGGGTCATGGCAGTTCTACTCCTTCATCACTTGATCAACGACGAGCTGTGAGTCGCCCCACACATCAAGGCGCCGTACTCCAAGCTCGATGGTGATCTACAAGCCGTTGATGAGGGCTTTGTATTTGGCTACGTTGTTGGAGGCGGCGAAGTGGAGCCAAATCATGTAGCGCATGTGCACTCTAAGGGGTGAGATGAAGAGCAGACCCGTGCCTACCTCGGTCTTCATCAGGGACCCGTCGAAGTACATGGTCCAGCATTCCGCCTAGACTTGAGCAGGTGGTAGTTGGGTGTCGGTCCACTCTGCCATGAAATCAGCCAAGACCTAAGATTTAATTGCTTTCTGAGGCGCAAAAGACAGAGCTTCCCCCATGAGTTCGATGGCCCACTTGGCTATCCTAACCGAGGCCTCCTAGTTATGGGTTATCTCTCCTAGGGGGAAAGATGACACCATGGTCACCAGGTGGGACTCAAAGTAGTGACACAGCTTGCGTCGAGCTAAGACTACGGCGTAGGTCAATTTCTGGATGTGGGGGTAGCGTGTCCTAGTCTTGGAGAGCACTTCACTGATGAAGTAAATAGGTCATTGGACGGGTAGAGCATGCCCTTCTTCCTGCCTCTCGACTACCACGGCTGTGCTGACCACTTGGGTCATTGCGGCGACATAGAGTAAGAGGACCTCATCCTTGGACAGTGGTACCAGGACAGGAGGATTGGTGAGCAATGCCTTGAGCTTGGCGAGGGCTTCTTCGGCCTCAGGAGTCCAAGAAAAGCGTTTGGATTTTCTCAAGAGGCAGTACAGAGGCAAGCCTTTTTCGCCAAGGCACGAGATGAAGTGGCTTAGGGCTGCGAGGCATCCCATGACCCTCTGTACTCCCTTGATGTCTCGGATTGGTCCCTTGTTGGTTACGGCCAAGACCTTCTCTGGGTTGGCCTCGATGTCGTGTTCCGAGACTATGAACCCCAAGAGCATGCCTCGGGGGACCCTGAAGACACACTTCTCGGGGTTGAGCTTGATGCCCTTCTCTCTGAGGCATTTGAAGGCTATCTCTAGGTCATCAATGAGATTGCTGGTCTTCCTAGACTTGACCACGATGTCGTCCACGTAGGCCTCGACGGTCCACCCGATGTGTTTGCCAAAGATCTGGGTCATGCACCGCTGGTATGTGGCCCCTATTTTTCTGAGGCCGAATGGCATAGTCACATAGCAGTACATGCCGAATGGGGTGATGAAAGAAGTTGCGAGCTGGTCGAACTCTTTCATATTCATTTGATGGTAACCGGAATACACATCAAGGAAGGATAGGGTCTCGCATCCCGTAGTGGAGTCAATGATTTGGTCGATTTGTGGTAATGGGAAAGGGACTTTCGGACAAGCCTTATTCAGACCAGTGTAGTCTACACACATCCTCCACTTCCCATTTTTCTTCTTAACTAATACAGGATTAGCTAACCACTTCGGATGGGACACTTCCTTGATGAACCCGGCCGCCAAAAGCTTCTGCACCTCCTCGCCGATGGCCCTATGCTTTTCCTCGTCGAATCGGCGTAGGTGCTGCTTCACCGGTCTAGAGCCGGCCTGGATGTCCAAGGTGTGCTCGGCGACCTCCCTCGGTATGCCTGGCATGTCCGAGGGACTCCACACGAATAGATCGGCATTCGCGCGAAGAAAGTCGATGAGCATGGCTTCCTATTTGATGTCGAGGGTGGCGCTGATCCTTAGCGCCCGGTCGTTGGGGTAGGTGGGGTCGACCGGGACGAGCTTGACGGCCTTCGTGGGCTCAAAAGTCCCGGTGCAACGCTTGGAGTCCGACGCTTTGCTACCAAGCCAGTCGAGGTTGACGATGAGGGTCTCGGCTTCCACGAGAGCCTCGACATACTCGATGCATTTGACGTCGCAGTCGTATGCATGTTTGTACATGGATTCGACCATGATGATGCCGTTGGGACCCGACATCTTGAGCTTGAGGTAGGTGTAGTTAGGGACCGCCATGAACTTGGCGTAGCATGGCTACCCCAGGATGGCGTGGTAGGTCCCCTTGAACCCAACCACCTCAAAGGTGAGGACCTCCTTGCGGTAGTTGGAGGGAGTGCCAAAGCAAACAGGTAAGTTGATGCGCCCAAGGGGTCGCGTGCGTTTCCTTGGCACGATGCCGTGGAAAGGCATGGCATTGCCTCAGAGCTATGATTGGTTGAGCTCAAGGAGCTCTAGGGTGTTGGCGTAGAGGATGTTGAGGCTACTACCTCCGTCCATCAATACCTTAGTGAGTCGGGTGTTGCCGATGATGGGGTTGACAACAAGTGGATACTGCCTGGGGTTCAGGACATAATCAGGGTGGCCATCCCGATCAAAGGTGATTGCCTCCCAAGACCAGTTGAGGTACCAGGGAGCGGCCACCTTCACTGAGAAGACCTCTCGGCGCTCCCTCTTCCGCTAGCGCGCCGTGAGGCACGCTGAAGGCCCGTCGAAGATCATGAAGGCATTATGCACCTCGGGGAACTCGTCATCCTTGTCATCGTCCCTATCGTCGGTGCCCCTCTTCCTGGCATCATCGTCGGGGAGCCCGAGCTTGGTGTAATAACACTAGAGCATGGTGCACTCCTCGAGGGTGTGCTTCACCGAGCCCTGGTGGTAAGGGCAAGGTTTCCTAAGCATATCGTCGAAGAGCTTAGGGCCTCTGGGGCCTCGGGGATTCTTGCGCTCTGTGACCATGACTAGGCTGGCCTCGAGGACTTCTTGCTTGCCCTGGCGACCCTTCTTCTTTTTCTTGGGGAGGTGGGGAGCCGAGGCCTCGGGGGCATCGTCCCTCCGCTTCCCCTTGGCTTCGTTGTCAGGGAAGATGGCTCCGATAGCCTCTTCGCCCGAGGCGAAGTTGGTGGCAATGTCGAGGAGCATGGCAACCGAGGTTGGTACATTCCGGCCAAACTCCTAGACCAGGTCTTGGTAGGTGGTGCCAGAGAGGAAAGCCTGGACAATTTCTGAGTTGCCAATGCTTGGCAACTCGGTGCATTGCTTGGAAAAGCATCGAATGAAGTCTCAGAGAGACTCGCCCGACTTCTAGCGACAACTTTTAAGGTCCCAGGAATTCCTAGGGCGCACGTATGTGCCCTGGAAATTCCTAACAAAGACCCTGACCAAGTCACGCTAGTCGTGGATCTGTGAGGGAGGGAGGTGTTTGAGCCAGGCTCGCGCCGAGTCTGACAGGAACAGCGGGAGGTTGCGGATGATGAGCAGGTCATCGTCCGCGCTGCCTAGCTGATAGGCTAGGCGGTAATCGGCCAGTCAAAGTTCAGGGTTAGTCTCACCGCGATATTTCATGAGGTTGGCCGATTGGTGAAACCAGGCTAGGAATTGAGCGCCGTGGATGGCCCTACTAAAGACTCGAGGACCAGGTGGGCCAGGGGAAGGACTGCGGTCCTCCTCGTTGTCGTAGCGACTGCCTCGGTGCAGTTGGTAGCCTCGGACGGGCCCCTCATTGTCGTGGCGCCGTCGCCTGCCGACCACATTGTGGTCGCCTTGTCCCTCCTGTCGGCCACCAAGGCGATCGTGCACCGAGAGGGCCCTGTTGGCCGTTGGTGCCCGAGCAGGCTCGGGGCGAACCGAGGCCTCTCTACCCTACCGAGGCGATGCTGCGGGTAGTTCTGAGTCGGCTCTGCGCCATCTAGAGGTAGAGCTTTTGGCCTGCTGTACCGCGGCGGTCTCGAGAAGGTCTCAAAGCTTGCCGTGGGTCAGCCGCCCCTCCGTGGTAGAGGGCTCGGGCATAGTCTGGAGTAGCATTGCCGCTGCCGCGACGTTCTAGCTAGCGCAATTGAAGATAGGGGGTTGCTCGCCCCCTACGTCGCTGTTGATGCGGTGGTTGACATCGCGAGCCCTCCACTGGGCTACCCCGCGATCACCGTGACCCCGCTGCTCTTGCTCCAGAGTGTTTTAGAGCTGCTGTAGAAGGAGTCGGTCTTGTTCGACCTTGGCCTAAAGCTCACGGAGCTGCTCCAAGTCAAGGCGTCGATGTTCCTTGGGGGCAAGGTTCTCGTTTCGCACCACCGGGAGCTCGTTGTGTGGAGGTACGGCGCCGCTTGCCCCTACGGGGGGCGGGGAGTGAGAACCTGCCCCTTTGTCCTCATCGCCCGTGCTTGGCATACCGAGCCCGACATGGAAGCACTCACAAGTGGGGTCGTAAGTGCCCTCATCATCAGAGTCAGAGTAGCCAAAGTAGTAGTCGCTTGCGGCCAGGAAGTGGCGCATGGCTTCAGGGTCGCGCAGTCCGGAGAAGTCCGCTTCGGCCCATGCCTCATCCTCCTCTGAGGAGTCAGCATGGGTGTGAGTCAAGGTCATGGCATCGAGGTCAAGGGCGAAGCGTTGGTGGCGTCCTGAGGGCTCCGCGTGAGCGGAAGCGTAGGCAGAAGCATAGGCGGTGGTAGCATTACGCAACCCGAAGGGATACGGGGATGGTGTCGTCGCCGGGCTTTGCTCCACCGGAGTCGACACCTCAGGAGGTGGTGGGGCAGAGCTTGATGATAGGGCGTCGCTGCATGACACCAGCATCTTTCCCTTGTCCAGGCTCAGGCTAGACAGGTCCCCAACCAGGGACCTTGCGCCAATAGCTAGGCATGGGATACTGGTGGAGTGCGGCGTGTGGCCCTGAGCTTGCGCGGTGTCGGGGTGGTCCCGCCCACGTCGCGCTTGGTGGGCATGATGAGGGCGGTGGCCCTGGCGCCGCCTACGCCTGGGCTGCTGGTGTGAGGTGTTGTCGTTGGTCGGTGGGGCTCGGGGTGTGAGGAGTACCATGTCGTACTCAGATCCTAGAGACATAAACTCTAGGCTCCCAAACCAGATCACCGTGCCGAGACGTAGCGGTCATACGGGGTCTGCCATCCAGAACTTGTTGGGATGACAAAGCTGACACGCAGTAGAGCCCCTACCTGGCATGCCAACTGTCGATGTTTTGGACTGGCGAGCCCTCAACCAACTAGTAAATTTTTACTGTGTGTTCCTAATCCCAGATGGTGATACAAAGAGATACAAGGTTTATACTAGTTTAGGCAAGAGGTGCCCTACGTCCAGTCTGAGAGATTGATCTTGTATTCCTTGCACCGAGGTGCTCGTAGTAGGGGTTTACAAGTAGGGCGAGAGAGAGAGATAGTCCTAGGTCTCTGTGTGGAGCGATGTGAATTGCCTGAGATGTTGATCTCAGGCAGCGGGGAAGCGTGCATATTATAGAGTGTCGCTTGCGTGTGAGTGAGTATGTCTGTCCATGTTCGCCTATGTGCGTGTGCCCATTTTCTCTATCCGTGTCTCTCCGTCAGCTCATCCCTAGAAACAGCCCCGGTCCCTCCCTTTTATAGTTGAAGGGGGGACAGGGGTGATACATGGGGTTGCTACGTAGCGTCGTGCAAACAGAGGCGGCATGTCTGAGCCTTATAGCCTGTCACTATGGCGGTATGGTTGACGGAGTGGTCCTGTCCATAATGCACTGGGGTGAAGCATCGGTCACACCCGATCCTGTGCGACGTGGGAGCTCTAGTGATAGCTTGACGCAAGGCATGGCGGACGACGTGCCGGTCGCTGTGTGTTGACAGTATGAAGAGCCGAGGCTCGGTTGGTGCCGAGGCCGAGCCACCGTGGGGGCTTAGTGGGCGCAAATCCTGAGGCTGCCAAGACCCTAAAGTAAATTGCCGAGGCTTGGAGGGAGCCATCGGTTCTGTACACTGATTCTGAGGCTATAGTGACTCGGACTTGACTCCCCACATTACGTTGTTCCTGGAGCAGGGGTTAGGTAGCACAGTGCAGTGCGAGCGTCGGTCATGGGCACAGTGCCGAGCGCAGCGACCAGAAACCCCTGCCTTGTCCTGTCCTAGACGGTATGGTGTTGATGCGACTTCCTGTCTCATTGGCCGCTCTGCTGTGTCGAGCCGTCGTCTGGCTGATGTCGCGGGAGTGGTTGGTCGCATTAATAGGGCGTGATGTTCTGTCAGGAAGATCGGTCGAGGCAGAGGCAATGGGGCTATTGCCGAGCCGGCCTCGAGCGAGATGAAGAATTGATACCGTGTCCGAGGCCTTACATGCAGGGCCTCGAGCGAGATGGAAAATTGATGCCCTGTCCGAGGCCTTTCGTGCGAGGCCTCGAGCGAGGCAGAGAGTCGGTAGACCGCCCGAGGCCTTTCGTGCGAGGCCTCGAGCGAGGCGGAGAGTCGGTGGCCTCGGACAAGGCCGGGGGTTAGCCAATAGTTTGTCTCTTGGCTTTGATTTTGACGGGGTCTAAGTGATTTTTTTGGTTTTTGCTTAGGGGACCCCGTTTTATGGTACCCGACACCTTCCTATAGTGACACCTACAGAGTCACAGGCCACGCCAGTAACTGACCAGACCCAGACCGTTTTACCTTCACTTCTAGTGATAGAGGGTCAGACCCCTCAGAGTTCAGGGTCAAAGGATGATACAGCTCAGTTCCAGGTCTCTCACCGCACCTCAGCGCCCGACTCGACTGCTCCTGTCTCGTCGTTCGACCTTTAGGTTTTGGTGCTTGACGCCAAAGGGGGAGAGGGACCGAGTATGTTAGATTTAGGGGGAGTGTGTGAGATGGACACGATTCTTTTGGTCTTTCGTGTGTGATACTTTGTGCATTCACGTTTACTTTCATGCATTGTATTTTATACATGTGATGGTGAGACTTATGTGACAGGTGTGCTCTCTACATTGTTTTATATATGTCATGTCACTTGGTTATGTTCATTGCCTTTGCTTTCGCGTTTTACTCTGATTCAAATGAGCTTTACTTCATGTACTCATGCTTAATTCATATCTTTTGAGTACACCATGTTGGCATGAGTCATATAAGCATGCCTAACTCCCTTGTTCTTATTGTCAAAAGCTTATGTGAACCAAGCATGTTGACAACCTCACTTATCTCTTTTACATACTCGAGGTTGTGTTGTCATCAATCACCAAAAAGGGGGAGATTGAAAGCATCTAGGTGCCTAGTTGGGTTTCGGTGATTAATGACGACACGAGATTACTATAACTAACATATGTTTTGCAGAGGCAATTTGAGTTAGGTCATGGTAATGGAAATTGATTGGACAATCAAGGTTGTCATGCCCCTATCGATGGAAATTGTTTCGGTTTTCAAAGGATGGACGACAAGGTTAAGGACGGACTAGTTCTAAGTGTCATTTGGTGTTAGAGAGACACTTAGAATAGTTTAGGACTTTGTTTTTTCCTTTGGTCATACTATTAAGGGGGGTATGGACTAGTAGCTTAACCTAGGTGAGTCTAATGGATTAGGTGTGGTGCACACTTGTCAAACTTAGCACTAGGTAGCCCAGGAATAGCCCTAAGAATGATAGAAGTCAACTTCATTCACAAAGAAATTCGAATTGGAAGTAAATGGAGAGTTAAATGACTAACCAGACGCTGGTTTGGTTGTGACCAGATGCAGCTTGGAGAGTCCGATCAGTTCATTTGATCGGCAGCAGTAGTTAGAGTGCGACCGGACGCTGGACACCAGTACTCACCGGACGCAACGCTAGTTGTATCTGTAGCAGCATGGACAGGCTGTTGACCACGGATTAGACGTTGAACAGAGAAGTGACCGGACTCTGGGTGCCAGCGTCCGGTAAACATCAGTAAGGTTCCAGAGAGGGTTTTTGATGACTGGACGCGCCCGGTGGGTGCTGACCGGACGCAGGTTAGAGTCCGATCAGAGCAAACGACCCTTTCTGACACGCTGACGTATTACACTGACCGGTGCGTCCGGTCACCTTGACCGGAGCGTCCGGTCATCCTGATACTTGCTGAGTTGGACCTCAACAGTTATGTTTTGAATAGGGGAGTATAAATACATTTCCCACTCATCCATTTGAGGTCTCTTGCCCAGTTGTTCAGCTGAGAATCACCTTTGGAGTGTAAGGGAGAGCAAGAGCCTAGTGGGGTGATTGAGATTTGATAATCCAAAATTAAGGACCTCATTAGTGCATAGGGAGTAGCAAGTGTGCATCCACCTTACTCATTAGGCTTGTCTTGGTCAAGTGAAAGTTTGTGCTTGTTACTCTTGGTGATCGCCATCACCTAGATGGCTTGATGGTGATTGGGAGCTTGGTGATCATCCGACGGAGCTTGTGAATGACCCAAGTCACTTTGTGAGCAGTTGTGAGTGATTCACCGCGACGGAGTGTCAAAGAATCAGCCCGTAGAAAGCACTTGATCCTTGCATAGGTCAAGGAGGAGCTACACCCTTGCGCGGGTGCTCCAACGAGGACTAGTGGGGAGTGGCGACTCTCCGATACCTCAGGAAAACATCGCCTTGTTCATTTTCCTCTCTTTACTTTGAGCATTTATATTTGAGTAATTCATTTCATGTCTTTACATTCCTAGAATTATCATGCTAGAGAAGGATTAGAACTTATGGTGCAAAACTTTTGTACGGGAGAACAATAGAAACATATTTTAGACACAAGGGGTGAAATTGGCTAAGTGTAGGGCTTATTTATTGCAAAAATTTAGAATTAATCCAATTCAACCTCCTCTTAGACATCTTGATCCTTTCGGTGCTCTTTTCTATAAATCTAGTTTAAGATAATTTAACTTTGGACAACTCTACAAGTTGAGTTATTTTGGGCTGAGAGTACCACATTTGTGTCCACTAGGGAAAAAAAAGTTGTTCTTTTTTACCACAAGGAAATGGTCAGGGACTCAATGGCTCCGTTTGGCTTGCTGAATCTTGGTTGAAACTGACTGAAAAACACTGTTCTGGCTGAATTGTTGTGAGAGAAAAATACTGTTTCGACTAAAAAAACAAGCCGAACAAGCCGGGTTTTGGGTAAGCCGAACGGGCCATTATTGTTTTTACCGCGGTATTGTCATGACGACCCATTCCACTCTTAGACTAAACTAATAAACTGCAAAGGAGTGAGAGAAAGTGGTGGATCACCTTGTCGGGGACCTAATACCGGGGTACCCCAGAAGGTGGAACCGATAACCACCAAACGTAAAAAGCTTCTGGACGATGGGTGCCATGTCATCCTTTGTTCGAATGACAGAAGTTCGATTCCGCCTCGCCCGACACCCTTGGGACGGGCTCGGTCTCGCCCGAGGACCGAGGGATAATCTCCGTCCCGCCCGACGCCTTGAGGACGGGCTCGGTCTCGCCCGAGGGCTGAGGGATGAGTTCCGTCTCGCCCGATCCCGAAGGGGTGGGGTCAGCCTCACCCGACGCCTTTATGCGATAACCCTGCCTCGCCCCAAAGGCTCAAGGCTAATCACCGTCTCGCCCGACGCCTATAGGGCGGGCTCGGTCTCGCCCGAGGGCTAAGGGATAGATTCCGCCTCGCCCGATCCCGGAGGGATAGGGTTAGTCTCGCCCAAGAAATAGGGACTAGCCTCCGTCTCATCCGACGGCCCAGAACGAACCTCGCCCTGATCGATATCTGTCCCTCATAACGATGGGTACAGGACGAGACAAGACGTTTGGGTCAACCATGGCTCCAACGACCATACCCTGCACCCTGATAAGAAAAGAACTGCCAGGGAACGACAGGACTGACGCTTTAGACCCTTCCGGGCGCCGCAGAGCCCAAAGGGCATTACAGGCGCGTGCGCCTCACTCTGTAGAGTTGTAGGCGCCGCCTTCAGCTCTGGGACGCGGAACCCAACGAAGATATACGACAACCGCTACACTCCAAGAACGGATTTGCTATCTCCACGAACGACGGATACTCCATCACCGCGCTGTGGACCCGAGGAAGCAGGGGAGGCCCTCTTCCCGACCCCTCAGGTCCTCCAAGTCAGAGAGCCTTGGCCACTGCGCTACACCGGACCCCGACCTCGAATTCTCCCAACAGGAATCATGGGAACCAGAAGGCGTGTGGAGCAAGGCTGGGGGAGGCCCCCTAAGTCAAAACCACGGTACTACAGCCCATACCCTGGGGGCAGCATGCTGTGACTGATCTGACATCTTACAGAGATATTGACGACATCTTAAAACACTTATCTTCCTTCACACTCATGAGGAGGAAGGACCGGACCAAGTAGACATGAGCCACAAGGTAAGTAGAGTACGCATCCTAGAGCTCTCACCCTTGTAAAGCCAGCCCCTTCATCTATAAAAGGGGAGGCATATCCTCCATCAAACGGACGGCAAAAAATAGGACCGAACAATAGAACGCACTTACACACATTCAAGCAGCTACGAAGCTCTTGACCACCTCTCAGCCCTTCGATCAAGGGACTTGGGACAAGTCCCTCTCTCGGCAGTTTGTATCCCTTACTACAGATCGAACACGGTGCTAATAACACAAGCAGCAACAAACTGGACGTAGGGACGTTCTGCCCGAACCAGTATAAATTCTGTGTCCTTTAGCACACCATCCGAGCCTAACGCGCATTACTATAAATTTAACTGCCGGTGCTTGTACGAAACACCGACAGTTGGCGCGCCAGGTAGGGGGCTTGCGCGTTCCAAATCAGGTCTCGGATGGCCACCCACGCAATCACCTGGGCCCCGGGCGCACACGTGCGTTTCGGCAACCTGGATTTCATCGTCACGCTAGGAGGAGAGCTGACGCTGACTCACTCAGCCGCCCCCTCTCCCCCTTCCATCAACCTCAACCGTCTCAGGCTTGAGGGCCCACTAGACAACTCCCGGGGAGTCCCGTCACCCAAGGGGGCTTCCCACGACGCCACCATGTATCCGGAAAGGTCCGTATGGAGCACCCCGATAGCATTTCCATTCGGTCTCCGCAACGCTGCGGCGACCGCCGGCCGCCCTTGGGCGCTACGTGTGGTTCAATCACCCACGGATATCGAGTTCATGGGGGTGATTGAGCGCGATTCGGAGACCCTCTACGAGCTCCTCAACGAGAAGCCTGTATCGCTCTCCAGCTCAGATTCCAGTAGGGGGAGCCACCACCCTTCCCGGGAATGCTACATGACGCAGACCCCCGAGGGTCACGTCGAAAGCGCCTCCAGGGAAGAGGCCACCCCTACAAATAATCCTGACGGCAGATCCGGGGAGGATGGGACAGCCCCATCTCACCTAAGGATGGAGCAGCTAAGGGCTCGTCAGCAAGAGATCAATGAGGCCGGGCAAGGGCTCGCACGGGAATACGCGGACATCAATCGCGAGATTGAACGCCGCAAAGACGGGGGGCGCGCGCGCGCCACAGCCCGCACCGTACATCAAAGGATCCTCACCGACGATGGGGCCCTTCCTCACTTTGCTCGAGCCAGCCAGAACATCGCTGCAGCAACCGCCTTGCTGCATGGCCTCCCGGAGGCCGCAACGTCCGAGGATCGACGCGCTTATCGGGAGATTCGCACGTTGCTCGAGCGTGCGGCCGCGCAACAGGCGGAAAGTTCGTTGTCTCGACGACGCGAACCGGACACCAGCCAGCACGCACCCTCAGTACGTCCCACCAAGGATGCATCCGTACACCAAACACCGCCAGCCGGCGGGCAGCCCTCCGTCGTCCCTGTACATCAACGCCTCGGCCGTGGCCGCGACGTGCGCAGCATCATCGACGCTCGGAGACGTGCCCACGGCGACGAGGGAGAAGCAGCGCGCCGCGGCTATCATCCCCGACGTGGCGGGTGCTACGACAGCAACGAGGACCGAAGCCCGAGCCCCATCCTGCCAGGCCCTCAGGCCTTTGGCCGGCACATCCTCAACGCCGCGTTCCCTCTAAGGTATCGACCACCCACGAACATTCCTAAATATTCTGGCGAAACAAATCCCGGGCTTTGGCTCGAAGACTATCGGCTTGCATGTCAGGCCGGTGGTGCGAATGAGGATAACTTCATTATTCGCAATCTCCCGCTGTTCTTGGCCGACTCGGCACGAGCATGGCTGGAGCACCTGCCGTCCGATGCTATTCAGAGTTGGGCGGATCTTACTGAGATCTTCGTGGGTAATTTCCAGGGCACGTACAAACGCCCTGGAAACCCATGGGACCTCAAGAACTGCCGTCAGAAGGCCGATGAAACCCTCCGCGGGTACATCCGGCGCTTCTCCCGACAGTGCAACGAGCTCCCGAACGTCGCCGACGCCGACGTGATAGGAGCCTTTCTGTCCGGAACGACCTGCGAATCCCTGGTCCACAAGCTGGGACGCAGGGGCCCGCGAACTACCAAGGAACTTCTGGACATCGCCACCAGTCACGCATCTGGCGAGGAGGCGGTCGGAGCCATCTTTGATCGCTCCGACGGAAAGACAAGGCGGGACGAGGACGCTAGCGAAGGCGCCTCCAACCGTCCCGCCAAAGGAAAAAATAAGAAGCAACGGCGCGACAGCTCACTCGCGGCCGCTGCCGACCGCAAAGGTGGCTGGAAGCCCGCGGAGGGCACCCCTAACCACTTCGAGAAAATGCTCGAGGGGCCATGCCCAAATCACACCTTCCCGGCCAAGCACCTATACAAGGAATGCGGCCTTATGCGCAAATACTTGGCCGGGGGTCTGAACAAGGAGGAGCAGGGGAAGGAGCCTGTTCCCACCACTAACGACACGGAGGGGAAGGACGACACCTTCCCAACACCGACCGGTGCCCTCATGATCTTTGGAGGATCAACGGCCTACGACTCCAGGCGCCGCCAAAAGGTCGCGCGTCGAGAGGTCTATACCGCAGGACCGGCTATGCCTGCATATCTCCGGTGGTCGGAATCCGCCATAACCTTCGACCGGACCGACCATCCGGATGCCATCCCACACCCGGGAAGGTATCCGCTTGTCGTCGACCCGATCGTCGGTCCAAAGCGGCTCACCAAGGTACTGATGGATGGGGGCAGCGGCCTCAACATCATGTACGCCAAGACGCTCGACGAGATGGGCGTCGACCGAACGCGCCTCCGCCCCGTCCGAGCACCTTTCCATGGCGTCGTGCCAGGAAGGCAAGCTGTGCCACTAGGGCAGATTGACCTGCCCGTCACTTTTGGGGATCGATCCAATTACCGGACTGAGACCCTCACCTTCGATGTAGTGGGATTCCCGGGGACTTTCCACGCCATTCTGGGGCGACCGTGTTACGCGAAGTTCATGGCCATACCCAATTACACATACCTGAAGCTGAAGATGCCGGGCCCCCGTGGGGTCATCACCATCGGCACCTCCTTCCAGCGCGCTTACGAGTGCGAGGTCGAATGCTGCGGACACGCATCCGCGGTCATCGCGTCCGAAGAGCTCGCCACCCTCAGGGAGGAGGTCACTGAAGGGACACCCGACGCAAAGAAATCGTCCGGATCGTTCGAATCAGCAGAGGGTTCCAGGGACGTCCTCTTGGATCCCAGTAGCTCCGAGGGCAAAAAAGTCCGAATCGGGACCGCGCTCTCCTCCGCATAGGAAAGCGCGCTCGTCGACTTCCTCCGCGCCAACAAGGACATCTTTGCGTGGAAACCCTCGGATATGCCGGGCATCCCGAGGGAGGTCGCCGAGCATACCCTCCAGATCCTCCCGGGCTCCAAGCCGGTGAAACAACGCCTGCGCCGCTTCGACGAGGAGAAACGCAGAGCCATCGGCGAGGAGATAGCTAAACTACTGACCGCAGGATTCATTAAGGAAGTATACCACCCAGAGTGGTTAGCAAATCCTGTTCTTGTCCGAAAAAAGAGTGGGAAATGGAGAATGTGTGTTGATTATACTGGTCTCAACAAAGCGTGTCCAAAGGATCCATTTCCTTTACCCCGAATAGACCAAATAGTCGATTCCACCTCGGGGTGCGAAACCCTCTGTTTCCTCGACGCATACTCAGGCTACCATCAGATCGCGATGAAAGAGTCCGACCAACTCGCGACATCTTTTATCACGCCCTTCGGATCATTCTGCTACGTTTCGATGCCGTTTGGTTTGAAAAACGCTGGGGCAACGTACCAGCGCTGTATGCTTAGTTGCTTCGGAGATCTCATCGGGCGAACCGTTGAGGCCTATGTCGACGACATCGTAGTCAAATCCAAGCGGGCTGACCACCTTGTCGCCGACCTTGAGCGTACCTTTGCGAAACTCCGGGCGAACGGCATCAAGCTCAATCCCGAAAAATGTGTTTTCGGGGTCCCAAGGGGCATGTTGCTTGGCTTTATCGTCTCCGAGCGTGGCATCGAAGCCAACCCAGAGAAGATATCAGCCATCACGAGGATGGGCCCGATCCAAAACATAAAGGGGGTTCAGAGGATCACCGGGTGCCTTGCCGCTCTCAGTCGATTCATTTCACGCCTCGGCGAACGAGGACTCCCCCTTTATCGACTCCTGAAGAAAACTGACCGCTTCGAGTGGACAGCCGAGGCTCAGGAAGCACTTGACATGGTTAAACGATTTTTAACCAAGCCGCCGGTCCTAATTCCTCCATGCGATGGAGAATCTCTCCTACTATATATATCGGCCACCACCCAAGTGGTTAGCTCCGCCTTGATAGTAGAGCGAGAAGAAGAGGGGCACGCCTTCAAGGTGCAGCACCCTGTATATTTCATCAGCGAGGTGTTATCCGACTCCAAAACCCGCTACTCCCAGATCCAGAAACTCCTCTACACCGTCCTCATCACCAAGAGGAAGCTACGCCACTACTTCGAATCACACCCCGTGACAGTAGTGACGTCGTTCCCCCTCGGCGAGGTCGTTCGTAGCCAAGACGCTACGGGAAGAACCGCGAAGTGGGCACTCGAGCTGATGGATCAGGGCATTTCTTATGTGCCCCGAACGGCGATCAAATCTCAGGCACTGGCTGATTTCATCGCGGAGTGGACCGAGGTCCAGATGCCACCAGCAGCCGTCGATCAAGAGTACTGGATAATGTACTTCGACGGATCGCTGATGAAGAAGGGCGCCGGAGCAGGACTAGTCTTTGTATCCCCCCTCGGGGTCCACATGAGGTACATGGTTCGGCTTCATTTTCCCTCATCAAACAATACTGCAGAATACGAAGCGCTCATCAACGGCCTACGAATCGCCATCGAGTTGGGCATCCGACGCCTTGACGTCAGGGGCGACTCTCAGCTGGTCGTCAACCAGGTCATGAAAGAGTCGGGTTGCCACGACACCAAGATGGAGGCATATTGTCAAGAGGTCCGACGTCTGGAGGACAAATTCGACGGCCTCGAACTCAATCATATCCCCAGGCGCCTCAACGAAGCGGCCGATACACTCGCAAAAGCAGCGTCCAGCCGAGAGCCAGTTCCAACAGGCGTCTTCGCCAGTGACCAACACAAACCCTCGGTACGCTACACGGGGTCGGAACAAGCCGACGATGGCCCTTCTGCTCCGACCCCCAAGGCCGATCCGCCAACTGATCCTCCCGGCCCCGAGGTCATGGAACTTGAAGAAGACCCAGCAATGGAGTCCAATCCTCCCGATGACTGGAGAACGCTTTACATCGACTATCTCCTTCACGACGTACTACCAACCGACAAGACAGAAGCCCGACGGCTCGCGCGACGCGCCAAATCCTTCGTTTTTGTAGAGGGCGAACTCTACAAACGAAGTCACATCGGAATTCTGCAACTTTGCATCCCTGGCGAACAGGGAAAACTCCTTCTGAGCGACATCCACGGTGGGGCATGCGGTCACCATGCCGCACCAAGAACCTTGGTGGGGAAGGCGTTCCGACAGGGTTTCTATTGGCCCACCGCAGTGGCCGATGCCGAGCAAATTGTACGCACCTGCGAAGGGTGCCAATACTACGCTCGGCAAACACACCTCCCGGCCCAAGCTCTCCAGATGATCCCCATCACATGGCCCTTCGCGGTCTGGGGGCTTGACCTGGTTGGGCCACTTAAAAAGGCGCCCGGGGGCTTTACCCATTTGCTTGTCACCATAGACAAGTTCACAAAATGGATTGAAGCTCGACCGATATCCACAATCAAATCCGAACAAGCTGTGCTGTTCTTTCTCGACATCATCCATCGCTTTGGAGTACCGAACTCCATCATCACAGACAACGGCACGCAGTTCACCGGTAGGAAATTCGTTCGTTTCTGTGATGAACAACACATCCGAATCGATTGGGCAGCCGTCGCGCACCCCCGAACGAACGGCCAGGTCGAGCGCGCGAACGGCATGCTTCTTCAAGGCCTCAAACCCAGAATTTTCAACCGGTTGAACAAGTTCGGCGCACGTTGGCTCGCTGAGCTCCCGGCTGTGCTCTGGAGCCTAAGGACGACTCCCAGCCGGGCCACCGGCTACACACCCTTCTTCATGATCTACGGTTCCGAAGCCGTTCTCCCGACGGACCTTGACTATGGAGCACCAAGAATAAGAGCATATGACGAACAGGGAGCCGAGGCATCTCACCAAGACGCCATGGACCAGCTGGACGAAGCCCGCGACATCGCCCTCCTCCGTTCAGCTAACTACCAGCAAGCGTTACGGCGGTACCACAGCCGACAGGTGCGGGGTCGAGCCTTCAACGTCGGAGACCTCGTCCTCCGTCTTGTGCAGAGCAACAAGGATCGCCACAAACTCTCCCCGCCCTGGGAAGGGCCCTACATCGTCGCGGAAATACTTCGCCCAGGCGCCTACCGGTTGAAAACCATTAAAGGCGAGGTCTTCACCAACGCCTGGAACATTGAGCAGCTACGTCGTTTCTATCCTTAAAATAAGCTTACACTTTTCCTTATCAGTTTTTGTCTTAACAGAGCCCCATTCCTTAGTGACTGCCGACCCCTGCAAATCGCGAGGGGTCAGGCCTCACTCGGGGGCTGGCATGTGATCGTAACATATGTCATGTGTAATACAAATATTACGCTTGTAAAAAATCCCGTGTTATACTTGCAAACATTGTCTAAGTTTTCCATTCGCCTCGTGAATAAGTCTCGAGGGCTAAGATCTTGGGAACCAATTCTGAATACAACTGGTAGGACTGCGAGACACCCACGCCCCAGCGGCTGCAACCTCTTTGCTCACCAGTTCAATCAGAATTAGTTTGCCCACGTTCCTAGCCTCCTATGACTTAGACCATGAAAAGAGCTGGAAAGCGCTAAAATGACTTGCCACATGCGAAGGGTGTAATCTTATTCATTTTTTGCACGAATTCACTACTTACAAAGCGATGTCAGTACCAAAAAGGAACAATAATACTCTGAAGACTGTTTACTCGGGGGCTTCCCCACAACGTTATTTCATTACAGTCTTGGCTCAGCTCTACCACAAGTGCCGCTGCGATCGCCGCGCCACGCTCTCCATCGGCAACGTCGAGGGCATGTACACGGGCCAGTTTGTCCACTGCGGCCGCCGTGCCACGCTCTCCATCGGCGACGTCGAGGGCATGTACACGGGCCAGCTCGTCTACCACGGGCGCCGCACCACGCTCTCCATCGGCGACATCTTCGCTAGATTCTCGAAGGCGCCACCATCTATGACGCCCCCGCCGGAGCGTCCGGGGTCTACGCCATCGTCGTCAGGCGCAACCCCGGCAGCAACACCTCCGCCGGAGCGTCCGGGGATTACGCCATCGTCGTCAGGCGCGACCCCGGCAGCAACGCCACCGTCATGGTGTCTGGGGACTACGCCATCGTCCCCAGCCATAACCCTGACAACGGCGCATGGGCAGGAAACGCCTCCCGCCAAGGAAGGAGCGCAGCGAACGACGGCGCAGTCAACGACGTGCGACGCCCATCGACGCCTTTTCTCCTTCAGCAGCAGCGACTCCTCACCAAGGGCCGCGCGCACCATCTCATCTACGTTGGATAACCTCCGGCTCGACATCACGCACCAGAATCACGAGCAAGTTTGTAAGTCCTCTATTTCTCTCTCTGGCATTACTCTTCCACACTCAGGAACCACCGCGACGCACGGACGCGTTTGGCGGAAAGGAAGAAGAAGGAGAGATAGCGGCTCGGAGGCAGAAGGGGAGGTGGGATGAGAACTCCTCTCCCCCTCCCTATTTAAGGAGGAGGCGCAATAACTCAGGAAAGGCGAAAGGTCGGACGAAAAAACCCTCTCCCTTCCCCTTTTTTAATACGCAATCAATGCTGATTAATATCTGAGGGGACGCGCCGGAAGTAACGGGACGAGCCCCGGTCTACGAAGCGTCCCTCTTTGATCAGACTGAACACTGCCTGGGCATGGCCCGCCACTGACCTGCTTTGGACGCGGCGATTAAGGCGCCCACATAGGCAGACAATTTTTTTTTTTCGCCTCCCCATGCAGGACCACGGACGACTCAATGACGGGACCATTCAGATCTTCTGGGTCGACTGTTCGGCCCAGAAGACACGACGAACGAACGACCAAAGAAAGATAAGCCTCTCAGCTTTCATATTTTATGCGTTAAAATTTGTTCGCAAGATTCCGACCCCGTCAAATAGCAGGGGCGCGAACATCACTCGGGGGCTGTCGAGGATGACTACCAATCCAGACATCCTCTTCATCCGACCCCTCCGTACGCGTGAAACTAAGGGCGCGACATTCAGGCACAAAGCTTTGAGTAAAACTGGACGAACTAGCAAACCCTACGCCCCGATAGCTACGATGTTTCTGTTCACCAGAAAAATCATGCTCAAACGCCTCTCGCGTCTCTAGTTCCGACGTCCGCCTTTCTCAAAGAAGGAATCGGAGGGGTCCGCCTACAGCTGTCAGATTGCCCAAGTTAATCGAACGGCTCGGATCGTCACCGAGACACAAAAAAATGGGCAATTCTTACGCAGGTTTTTCCAACCTCGTCACAAACGTCAGGACCCGAACCCATCTGGTAGGAGCTTTTCCGCCACTCATACCACCAAGGTAACGTCACCGCCTTTATTTTCAATTAAATCTTGCATTCAAAACATTTCATATGCAAAAAATTGCATCCCAATGATTCGTGTCGCACCACGAACCGGCTGTCGCCTTATCCGATATAGGCAACAACAGGCTGAGGTTCGAAGGTCGGCCCGCGAAGGGCTCGAGGCCGCCTCACGCCGAACAGAGCCAGGGAGAAATAACCGAGACGAGCCTCAGCGGCCCTGCCCGACCCCGCTCAGAAGCAAACCGGGACGTCTCGACCTTTTCTCGTTCGATTCTAACCTCGAGCCAAACCCACAGAATCTCCATCGAGGAGAGGCCATCGGGCCCCCTGAGCTTATCGAACGACTCAGGCATCTGCCGGGAGGCGGGTTAAGAAGTTGTGGAGTGCCACCAGAGGGCTCTGCCGACCCCATCAGCAAATGATGGACCCGGATTCCGCACGAACGTACCCGTTAGCGAGCTCGTTGAGCACGGTACTCAAGCCGTCGAGGCAAGTGTCGTTCACTCAGCCCCTCCGATTGCGAAAACCGAGGACGGGGTAACACGCAAATAACGGCCGACCCCTATCAGACCCTGACAAGGCTCGGGGGCTCGGGCCAAACAATGCAGGGACAAAGGCCCTACCTTGCCGAGCCCATAGAGTCCCCAGTTAGGATTTCTGTTGGAAGACAGGGCGGGGATTATTGCGATGACGTCCATTGTCACCAAAACCACGATTCCGGTCTCCAGTAACACCCGACCCCAGGCAGGTGCGGGGGTCGGACCTTACTCGGGGGCTGTTAAGGTACGGCTACCTCCTCAATCTCCTCGCATTATAATCAGCGGCATAGTTCAGGGGAACATATTGGTAAGACCGTAAAAAATCAAAATCGCAAAAAATCAAACAAAACGAAATTAAGACGCAAAAGCGCGAAAGGCGTCCAGACTCGAAAATACCGACACTTGTCCACATATTACATATAAGCTGTTCTCAAAATTGTTCGACTAATTACTCCCGCGAAGGGAGAACCATTTCTTTCAGACTGTCTGCCAGGTTCTTCACAAGGGGAGCGACCATCTTCTCCATTTCCTCCAGCTCTTCATCCTCGTAGGTGGACGGAAAGCCTTCGCTCATCACCCTCAGGTTTATTTCCTTCTCATAATGGGCGTGGGCGACGGTGAAGGCCTGGGTAATCCCGGCGTGAAAGGCACTCTCCTCAAGTTGGCCCACCCGAGCCGTGATACCTCCGACACGAGCCGCGAGCGGGCTGGTCTCCACCGGCTCCGTCACACTCAGGGCGTTAAGGACCACCCCGACCGCAGTTTGTAGAAGATCATGCTCATCGCTCTCCGCCTGAAGGGCCCTGCGCGTATAGGCAGCCTCTTTCTCCAGCTTGGTGGCGGCGTTCTCGGCACTCAACTTTCCTTTCACCGCGTCATCAAGCTCCGCCCGGAGAGAGCGGATCACCTCGACGTCCTCGTCCACCCTCTGCTGGAGGGCTGTGGCCCTACTCTCGGCCTTCTGCCGGAGGTCCCGCTCCATCTCCAGCTCCTTCAGGATTTCGCCGGCCTTCTCATTGGCCGCGGCATTCCTCTGCAGCAGCTCGTCTCGCTCTTTTGTGAGTTTGGCAATCTCCTCTCCATCCAGTTTAGACCTCGCCGACAGGTCCTCGAACATCCCGTGCGCCTCCTCCGCATCTTGACGTGCCTGAGCCTCCCGCTCCTGGACGATGGCAAGCTGGGCGGCCATGTTTGCTCGCAGCCGGGCCTCCTCGGAGAGGCGATCCCGCTCCGCCTTCTGCTCGCGGAGGAATTGGGATTTTTTCCGGCTACGAGCAACAAGAATCTGAAGAAGAAGACTGATATCAGAAGTGCGAGAACCCACAAACACACGAAGAAAGAAAAAAAGAAAAGTCCAGAAAATACCTGAGAGGTAGGGATAACGATCTCACGGAGGGCTCCTCTGGCCTGGTCCAGGGCGTTCAGCATGGTCGAAATCCCGATGTCAAGACCTTCTCGCTCCATACTCTCGGAATGATCATCGAGCGAGAAAAGAGCCGACGTCGGGTCCTGAGCAGCCATCCACTGAAGCGGCGGCTCCCCCCGCGCAGGGGAGCGGCTTCCTCCCGACAAAGGGGCCGGTGGTGGCTCCCTCCTGACCCTGTGCGGCACCACCGCCGTACTCAAGGACCCTCCGGCCGGACCCTCCTCCGTCTGGACCACTTCGGGCGCCACGGGCGGATCCACATGGGCACCTGGCGGCGCGGATTGCACCACGCTCTCGGGTGCCACCCCGACCACGCCCAGCTGATCCTGGCTCGGCGCAGTCACGATCACCGGTGGCACACGGTCCTCGGCCGGCTCTTCCACGCCCGCCACGAAAGAAGCCGCTCGTTCAATAGCCTCCGCGGGCGTGGGAGCCGCCGTGGACGCCGTCGGTTCGGCCAACGCGGCCCCTACATCGGCACCATCCCTGCCCGAAGCAGGGGTGACTCCAGGCGACGCCGTCTGTCCCGCTTGAAGGGCGAGACTCTTCTTGGGCGCCAGCCCCAGGGGGTGACCCGTCCGCAGGAACCTACACAAAGGTAATAACCGATTAAGTCAAAATAAAAATGGGAAAAAGGTGAACACAGAGGAGTCAGGAGCTTACGTTGATGTCCTCGGCCGGCGGAAGCGTTTTGGGGACGGATCCCCAGATCCCTGTCCTGACTCGTCCGGACGGGACCGTTTCTTGCCTGCCCCCTGCTCTGGGGCAGGAGGGTTCATCTCGTCGGGCGCAGCGCCGGAGTCACTCCCCTCCATCGTCTCGTCGGGCGCGGCGCCGGAGCCGTCCCCCTCCCTCGTCTCGCGGGGTGTAGCACCAAAGCTGCTCCCCTCCATCACCTCGCAGGGCGCGGCATCAGAGCCGGGCGCGGCCCCGGTACTACCCTCTTCCACGATCGCCTCAGGGTCGGCGGCAGCAGGCCCAGCGCCCCCCGTCCACCGATCTTCGGCTGGCACGCCGTGCGAAGCGGCGGACTCGCCGGCCTCCACCGATCTCATTGATTCACTTCCCTCTGCGTGAAAAGCAAAGGGCCCCTGCACGGATGGGTGGCCACTTGTCAGCGTTTCCTCATCCTCCAGGACGCCCCAATCCACGTCGACGGCTACCTCGTCGTCGCCATCATCATCATCATCATCATCGTCATCCTCACTACTCACGTCCTCTCCCCGATCCTGTGCCTCCTGCTTCAGTCGTTTCGCCTTCTTCATCTCCTCCTTTGCCTTCTTGTCCCGCTCGGCCGCGAGTCGATTCGCCGCCGCCACAGCCCTGTCCTTCGGCAGTGGAGCCGGACTATCCTTGAAGACTAGCCCCCTCGGCTAGCCCCAACATCACAAAAGCAAGTATTAAAAAGGGAGATTCAGGAGAAAGAAAAGAGCGCAGGGGAGGAGGGCTTACGAATTCGAAGAACCCAGGCTCCGGCCGCATTGGAGGATGCCCGGGCACCGGATACACGATGTCGAGGACCATGCCGGCAGAATCCTTCGTCGGCTCCGTCGCCTCCTTGACACGCTGCGCCACTTCCGAATAAGGGAGCGCCTCGTCAACGAGCACCGTTCCCTCGAACGACATCCCTGGCATCATCCGATGCAGGGGAAGCACGCGCGCCATCAGTGGCGCCACCCTCCTCGCGTGGTAAGCACCGATAATCCCCGACCCCTTTACACCCCGACCCTTCAGAGCATGGAGGGCGGAGAGAAGGTCGGAGATGTGCTTCTTGTCTTTAGTCTGGACGCCCCAGCCCCATGACGCCGGAGCATCCGCAATAAGACGTCCGGTGTACTTCGGCAGGGGGGCACTCGCATCATCCCTAACATAAAACCATTGCGAATGCCATCCCTTGTTGGATGTGGCCAGACGCATGTACGGGTAGCCCTTCGATCGGGTATGGCGCAGGTGAATACTGGCACATCCCATCGGTGCGTCCACTTCTTTCCCCCCAATCTTCCTCTTCGACAGACTAACGCTAAAGAAATGCCGCCACAGATCAAAATGGGGATCGATCCCCAGGAAACCCTCGCACAGGGCAACAAACGCTGCCATATGCTGTATCCCATTGGGAGTTAGATGCTGCAGCTCTACCTCATAGTAATCTAATAGCCCCCGAAGGAATCTATGCGCGGGTACCCCGAAACCCCGCTCATGGAAGAGGGCAAAAGAGACGACATACCCTTCAGGCGGCACCGGCTCGCCCTCGTCGCCAGGAAGCAACCACTCCTGGACGGCGGATTGTGGGCGGAGAAGGCCACGGCGAACGAGGCCCTCCAGACGCCGGGAAGAGATGCTTGATCTGCCCCACAACTCCATTGAGGCAGTAGGGGGGAAGGGCAGGCGCGAGCTTAACGGCGGCTGGAACACGAACGCAGGCCGGTCGACGGCGGCGATGCGGGCGTGAGGAGCTGGGAAGATTGGCGGCGGATGTCTCAGAACGCAAAGGAAGGGGAGCGAAATACGGAACCCTGGGGGCGAACCCCGCGGTTTTTATAGGGGGCGACGGACACGAGAAAGGCAACCGTCCGCCTCGATCTCCGGGCCTGCCACGCGCGCCCCCGCGTCGCGTCGCGGGACACGCGCCCGCAGTCCCTATCTCCTTATCCCAAAAATCTCGGCGGACGGTTCGCCTTCCCCAAACAAATCCGGACTCTCTACCACCGGGGAAGCGCAGGCCACAAAGGCCTGTTCCTTTCTCTTTGGCCCACCTAGAGCCCAGAAACTCGCCGGCCGGCCCAACTAAGAAGGAATCCGCGAACAAACCGCCATCGAGGGCAGAAGCGCCAGTTGGGATAGCTCCGAATCAGTCCCTAGCGAACGGGACGCCATGACCCACTCGAAGAAACACCCAGTTGATGCAAAACTAAGTCCTTCAGCCTTACCCGCGAAGGGGCCGATACAACCCCCCGGGCGACTCTACTCAAGTCACCCGGGGGCTCGGGGGCTACACCCATCGGGTGCGCTCGCGCGCACCCTCCGGCAATTTAGCTTCGGCAAAATCAAAAAACACCCTCCAGGCGGTTCTGCCCGAATCACCTAGAGTCTCGGGGGCTACTGTCGGGGACCTAATACCGGGGTACCCCAGAAGGTGGAACCGATAACCACCAAACGTAAAAAGCTTCTGGACGATGGGTGCCATGTCATCCTTTGTTCGAATGACAGAAGTTCGATTCCGCCTCGCCCGACACCCTTGGGACGGGCTCGGTCTCGCCCGAGGACCGAGGGATAATCTCCGTCCCGCCCGACGCCTTGAGGACGGGCTCGGTCTCGCCCGAGGGCTGAGGGATGAGTTCCGTCTCGCCCGATCCCGAAGGGGTGGGGTCAGCCTCACCCGACGCCTTTATGCGATAACCCTGCCTCGCCCCAAAGGCTCAAGGCTAATCACCGTCTCGCCCGACGCCTATAGGGCGGGCTCGGTCTCGCCCGAGGGCTAAGGGATAGATTCCGCCTCGCCCGATCCCGGAGGGATAGGGTTAGTCTCGCCCAAGAAATAGGGACTAGCCTCCGTCTCATCCGACGGCCCAGAACGAACCTCGCCCTGATCGATATCTGTCCCTCATAACGATGGGTACAGGACGAGACAAGACGTTTGGGTCAACCATGGCTCCAACGACCATACCCTGCACCCTGATAAGAAAAGAACTGCCAGGGAACGACAGGACTGACGCTTTAGACCCTTCCGGGCGCCGCAGAGCCCAAAGGGCATTACAGGCGCGTGCGCCTCACTCTGTAGAGTTGTAGGCGCCGCCTTCAGCTCTGGGACGCGGAACCCAACGAAGATATACGACAACCGCTACACTCCAAGAACGGATTTGCTATCTCCACGAACGACGGATACTCCATCACCGCGCTGTGGACCCGAGGAAGCAGGGGAGGCCCTCTTCCCGACCCCTCAGGTCCTCCAAGTCAGAGAGCCTTGGCCACTGCGCTACACCGGACCCCGACCTCGAATTCTCCCAACAGGAATCATGGGAACCAGAAGGCGTGTGGAGCAAGGCTGGGGGAGGCCCCCTAAGTCAAAACCACGGTACTACAGCCCATACCCTGGGGGCAGCATGCTGTGACTGATCTGACATCTTACAGAGATATTGACGACATCTTAAAACACTTATCTTCCTTCACACTCATGAGGAGGAAGGACCGGACCAAGTAGACATGAGCCACAAGGTAAGTAGAGTACGCATCCTAGAGCTCTCACCCTTGTAAAGCCAGCCCCTTCATCTATAAAAGGGGAGGCATATCCTCCATCAAACGGACGGCAAAAAATAGGACCGAACAATAGAACGCACTTACACACATTCAAGCAGCTACGAAGCTCTTGACCACCTCTCAGCCCTTCGATCAAGGGACTTGGGACAAGTCCCTCTCTCGGCAGTTTGTATCCCTTACTACAGATCGAACACGGTGCTAATAACACAAGCAGCAACAAACTGGACGTAGGGACGTTCCGCCCGAACCAGTATAAATTCTGTGTCCTTTAGCACACCATCCGAGCCTAACGCGCATTACTATAAATTTAACTGCCGGTGCTTGTACGAAACACCGACACACCTATTCCTAGTTCCCAACACTATTGAGGAGGGCCATGGCTGACCGTGCAAACAATTATTAAGCAATATAAACAGGCAACAATATTTGTGGGTGCACTCTTTCCTGGATGCAAAAGGAGGCATAGAAAGTGTAACTTGTTGTCTACCCATTGGGCTTGAAAGGTTTAAGTACTATATATCTTTGGTAGGTAGAAGAATAGGAATCTCCTCCATATTTATACAATTTCCATGCATGACCAGTAATAATAAATACTCCCTCGGTTCCAGAATGATAATTATAATTCAAACCCGAAAAAATCAACTTATATAAATTTCGACCATATTTATTCAAATTATGAACAAGTTTAGAATATGAAACTTATATTAATGATTTTTTTATTCAAAGTGTCTCTGAGGCTATATTAATTCTTTAGCAAAATGACAATATATAGTAAGACAAATTAACGGTCAAAAATTATTTTGTCTGTTTGATCTTATATTTCTATGATCTCATAGTGCTTTGCAGCTTCCAAAGTCCTTGCCACGGTCTAAATCATCTGCAGACCATATGAAAACGAGAGGTTCAGCTCGCGATGCTATATAGCGACAAATCAACCCGATTGAAACTTCTGTAGAAAATCCTGGGTTTCCACGAATTTCAGTCAACGGAGCATGCAGATGCATATATATTAGCACATTTCTTCTCCGTCCGAAAGCAAAATTTGCCTGTGACGCGGAGACTGCACATGGTCTCTGCTGCCTGCTGGACGCTGTCACGGTCGACATGGGGCTCGATCTGCTCTTGTCAGTTTTGTAAACGTCAGCAAGTTAGTCTTACACGTACCTTCATTGTTGATTAAGAGTATGGTCAACATGGCTAATCACGTATTGTCGTCATGCCTAATCCATCCATGCATCCAATTCTAAGTCTCGTATGCTTTATTTTATGCATGTATCCATGCTTATTGTCATGGCAGCCAGCGTACGCAAATTTGACAGTGTGTTCATAAGTCTCGTCTGCTTATTGTCATATGCTTATCCATGCTTATCGTCTGTGTTTGTATACTCCCTCCGTCTATAAAAGAATACAATTATAGGATCCATGCCGGTCAGATAAGCTCAAGTTTAACGAAGTTTATATAATAAATAGTATTAGTATTTATGTCTCTCAATAAATTTATTATGAAAATATATTTTATAACTAATCTAATAATACTTATTTTGTAGAATAAATGTTTGTGCTTTTTATATAAATTTAATCAAAATTCAAACTCTTTGACTCCTCGAATTGCATTATTTTGTGGACAGAGGTGGTATATAATAATTCAAGATGGGATATAATATACATGGCTGAATATTTACACATATCATTTTCAAGGCTACTTACTGAACAGATATTTGACAGTGTGGTCTGAATCGGTGAAACAGTAATACTAATATATATAAGTGGCTAGCTACGGCCTACGGCCGACAGACGTACATGCAGGTCCAAGTAGGGGTTTTGACTTGAAGACAAATGTAACATCCTAGTAGCTCAGTTGTGAACCTGTAAATTGCGATCATATTCATGCGTGGTTGCATGAACCTGCTTATCTTAATTAGATCATTTTTTAACCGAGCTTGACGGCGAAAAGATTAGGGATCGTTCATAGGTATATAATAATACTCGCTCCTCATGTCATCACGGCTGATGTTTCCTCAAAAGTATGTCACTGCCTGAATTTACCGTGGTAAGTAAAGAAAGCAGTGTTTGGTCAGCAAATAGCCATGACTTCAAAATTTTGATGATTTCTGGTCATGTGTCTGCCTCTTATATCTTTAATAAATACAAAAGATACACGCGTGCGTGCATGACTGCTGTGTTGTCTTGAGATCTAATCTCTACTGTGTTATTATGGTATAAGGTGCTTTCAGTTTTGACACTCAAAAACACAATCTGGAAGACTGGGACTTTCAGTATGCCTTTGCCTCCTCTGGAATGAGATCAATTCAACAGTCTTCAGTAAGTTGGTAAGACCTGTTCTTCCAATGGAGATTCGAACTGCCTGCGTGTAATTGAACTTTTCTTCTCCATCC
Source organism: Miscanthus floridulus (assembly GCF_019320115.1). NCBI lineage: Eukaryota > Viridiplantae > Streptophyta > Magnoliopsida > Poales > Poaceae > Miscanthus > Miscanthus floridulus. The sequence goes on along the minus strand of NC_089583.1, from coordinate 6,601,875 downwards.
CTGTAATGGTTTAGCACGTGCCATTTTCTTGGTGACCGCATTATTGCGGCCAGCGTTGCTTTATCTTTCCAGCAGCTATATTATACGTATATACATCTCAAATGAAAGGCAAGAAATGTCAAATTTACTTCTTTATATTGTTCATAAATAGAAAGAATCAGTGCAAATTTACTGGCTCAGACGCTCAGTTTGCAGGATACAACAAGAATTTCCTGAATGAAAAAAAAAAAGCCAAAGATTGAACTTCTAAACATGAAAGTTCAGGTATACACTCACACGCTCAACACAGTTGTGCTATTTTATTTCAGCAGAGACAGAGCACACTTTTAAAGGGATTCAAGTTCAGAAGCTCATGCTGAAACTTGAACAAGAATGTAATAATGAACTAAAATGAGAATCTATTAATACAAGTATACACGGTGAACAAGAATGGCCACAGACGACCTAAGCCTTCTAAGCAATTCTCACAAAAAGGTTGGACATCGAGTATCGACAGGAATGTCCAAGCTGTTTTCTTCGGGTTCTGTGGTTACTTCCCTTACATCAGACACTTCAGAAGAATGGGGATTATCCCACTCAGTGTCCCCACTGTAGGGATATCGACTCCCTCGTCATCCAACTCAACAATGTTCTCTGTAACCGGTATTGGATCTGTATCACTTACGCAAGCTTTATCAACATTATCATCTTCCATGTGCTTTGAAGCAGTAGAGCAGAGCTCCGAGCTCTCTTCACAAACCTGTATTGTGCTAGTCTCTTGCCTGCTGAAAAAACATATAATCTACCATTAAGCTGGCTCTAAAAGAATCTAGTTTTGAGAAACTTCCAACTGGATGAAAACAAAAGAAAATCAAATAATTATGGACGCCAAACCTTTGTATTTGAGATTGTAGAGCATCCACAAGGGCTAGGAGATCCTCCTTTTCTTTGATGGCAGACTCAAGTCGGCTCATGGCTTCTTTTATCCGGACGTCAGCATCTGCTGCTGAGACCCTAGCTTTCTCTTCAGCTCTGACAACAGCTGCTTCTAGAATTACAGCATTTCCTCTAGCTTTTCCTAGTTCCGAGCGCCACATCTGAGCTTCTTGAAGAGCAGAATCTCTCTCTGTAAGCAAACGATCTCTCTCTTCAACAACAAGCTTTGCTTTCTCCTCCGATTCCCTTAACTGAAACACAAATAATGACAACTTCAAATTTTTCATTGACATGAAGCATGTTCATGGTGGTCTGTATCTAATTTATAATCCTGTAACAACTAATAAGCGTTAGAAGTTATGTGTATTGCATTCGATGGTTACCCTAAGCAAAGATGCTTCAACTTGTTTCTCATGGTCTTGTTTCAGACGTTCAAGTTCTGACGTAAAAAAAACTTCTCTCTTCATCAATTGAACGTGCTGCAGAAGCAGCAGTTTCAGCTGCTTCTGCAGTCTCCTGTAATTTATCCGCAATCTCATTGATGGTAGAATCGCGTGCACGAATATCCTGCAACAATTGGTGGAGTTCATCGTCTTTAACTCGAAGGGTCTCCTGTTGGTTGCAGATGCATTGCCATTGACACAAAAATAGAAACAAGAAAACAATTTCGGTATCCAATGATCAAACTATAACATATTATAATTTTAGAAGTATCGCTTTGAAGACAGACCACAAAGTTATTCATCATATCAGCAGTGAATGCTTTGTTATACATGATAAGTTTATTGTCAACTTCTGCATCACAGGATTACAAATCAGTTTTCAGTCAGTCAGTGAACTTTTCTGAAGTAATTTTGTCATATATATAATCCAGCTATAGCAACAGGGTGATGGAATATATCTCCAGTTAGTTGCAGCAAATTCAGTATGCCAGGAAATTGGTGGTAACTGACAGAATTCCTGTTGATTTAGCAATATTTATGCTAATTCGGAAGAAAAAAAAAGTTATCTATACAGAGTAATATAGTTTCTCACAGTGCATAAATAGTTTCAGCAACTATATGACAACCCATTTGCAGGATTTTTTTAGCAGTATTATGTACATCAGCATTCAGCAATTCTAGCATTCACTGCTCAATTACTGAATATTAATTCAGGTACTCTTATGTACAAGTAGTATATGGAAGAGCATACCATCATTATTGTGAGATCATCTAATTGACCTTTGGTAAGTTTATTTGTAGTTGAGCCCAAAGCTGCCCGCAGGGAAATCTTCATTGCAGCTTCTACCTCCTTTGTTGCTTCAATTGCGGTGGCATTGGCTACAGCCACAACTGTTGCAACTGTTCCCAATTTTGCAGGACCATTCTCACCCAATGAATTCACGGCCTCCTTATGAGCCTGTAGGACCAACTGAGTCGCACTGCATATGAAGCAAGAAAAATATTACTAGGGTTCAAGATCTGCAGATATAACAGCAGTACACAAAATGGGAAATGACAGATCTGTGCACATGGACATATCATACATCAACCAAACGAAATTAAAGGCAAGGGATATTATATATAATGAGGCTATTGTAAAGCCATAACCTATATAGTTCTACGTTATATTGCATTAATTTAATAACACATTATGCATGGCATGTTTCATCAATGAGAGAACCAAGTGAAACCCTTTGCATGATGCTAGAAGCAACTGTTTCTTTGTCTCACTTTGGAACAATAAGCACCAGTAGCACTAACTATTTACAGGAAGCTTTCCTAATCATTGTAGAGCACCAAATAGAGCAGAATTTACACATTTCTGATTCTGAATTTAGAAATGCCACACAGCAAAATAACAAGGTGTTTCACATCTGCTAATTTTCTAACCCCTAAAGCTGGGAAGTGTTTACACATAAAAAGTCTACTCCCTCCATCCTGGAATACAATGAATCAAAGCATTCAAAAATTTTCTAGAGGCTAAGGAGGAGGTTTATTTTCAGGATCATTCTCACCCGATGCTACTCCCTACTCCTTAGCCTTCTCTAAATCCACTGACCACAGCCACCATGCATGCACTTTAATGAGTAAATTCCATGAATTTCCATTTAAATAAACCTACTGCTAAAACATTTGTGTGATTTGCCATGTAATGTGTGTGGTAACTAAGCAAGCCTTCTCTAAATCTGCCAATCACAGCCACCATATATGCATGAACTAAATAGATCAGAGTTTAAGTCAAGGATGCATGTTCTTCCAATACTGACACTTACATGTACAAATCAAACAGCAACCCACTATAGACCCAGTTGTACAAGTGCAAATAGCAGATTCAACATACATTCAATTAATGTTTATGTAATCTTAGTCAGTCCAGTGGCAGGGAAGAGATAGTCAAACAGTAATGCAAAACTCATGGTTGAGGATAAAATTGGTTTCAGGGAAAACAAAAGTTAAAAAGATAAATATAAGCAAGAACCGTAGATTATCAAAGCTTACTGTACAGTGGATACCCATGCTCTTGCAGCGCTGGGAGTTTCTGCACAAAGAAAGTATTCCTTTTTCTGTGGAGTTCCAATATCTAGAACACTAGTCAAAGAACACATCGAATCAAATCTAGACAAAAGGAGAAGAGAGTAAACATGATAACGCAAAGACACCCCATAAGGATACAGAAACAGCATCCATCGTATTTTGCCAGTCCACTGCACCAAGAGTTTGCACAGGTCATTACAAAGTTTCCACAGTGTACATCCGAAAGTCATGACGAACTGGAACAGAAGTAGGTCCATACTGAAAGTTCATAGGCGATAGCGTCACTGTGCTTGCTGAATCAAACAAAATTACTCCCCTAACATCCTTGTCACTCCTACGGACCCTACATAATCCAAAAAAATTTGGTGTCATTCATTTGGTGTCTCAGGTACCGCCTCTTTGGCGAAAAGGGAAACAGCTCTACAGTTACCGTACTTGTATTCTATCTTCCCAGTTGTTGGATCAAGTATGACCCAGCGCTCATTCCACTTTCTTAGCTGATATATATGAGTAAAATGAAGAAACATCATAAGTGGAAGCGACAACATGGAATCCAAACAAAAATTGCAATGCTATGTGAACGGAGAACGCCTCAGGACTCGCACATAAACTATATGGTTTATACACTACTACACTAGCAAGGAACTGAATTTGCAAATAAGAGGAAATGACAGTTGACAGGTAAACAATCAACAAATGTTAACTAGAGGCTCGCAACGGTATCCACGGGTCAGCAATAACAGTACATTTTGGCTTTCTAGCTGTTTCCTGCAGTAATTTGTACTGACGCCGAGACAGGGAACATGAACCAAACTGGAATCCAGAAAGAAGGGGAAATGAAGGGAGCGGATTTACCGTGTCGGATCGCTTCAAGAGGGGGCCCTGGAGGAGGTGGCGGGTGGAGGTGGAGGAGAGCTCGCGCCGCACCCGGTCCAAGCTGCTCTGCATCTCGCCCACCACCTGCGGTCCGCTCGACGCAAGAGTGAGGAGCAAGAGAAATTCCCAGCTCCCGGTGAGATCCCAGCTCAAATGATACGGAAACGCAAAGGAAAAAGAACCCGCCAGCGTCGGCCGGTAACTGGCTCGATCCGGGGAGAGAAGAAGCGAGGAGATGCCGGACTCACCGTGCTGCTGCTCCCGTTCGAGGCCATGGCTGCCTGCCGGTGCCGGCCGGACAAGAGGAAGAAGAGGAACCAAACCAAGACCGACCGACGACTGCTCTTTCCGTGCGTCTGACTGAAATGATGGCGGATTACAGTGTACGTGTTCTGGCTCCAGTTACGTATTTTGTATTTCTCTACAGTTGGGGGCGGAACGGGAACGGACACGTGGTCATCAGATATGGATAAGCAGAAGAGGTGATCGGATTGGAGATGGACTTGGAGTCCAGCCGCCGCCGCCTTCCGTCTCCAAGACGTGGCCCGATCAATAAATAGATAGATACCCAGGGCAATCGATCTCACGACGCCGTGATAACACCGAGAGGAGGAGATCCCCATATCCAATCCGCCGCTATAGCAGCGAATCATCATCGATTTGGAGAAGAGAACTAGAAGCGATCATGTTGTTGTCTAAAAAAGTAGAAGAGAACATGTGCGGCGACGGCGGCGAGGACTGGATTTACCTGCTCTCACAGCAGGAGGCGGTGGAGGAGGATGCCGAGGCGGAGCAGGCCGTCGCCGCCACCGACATCACCGCTGCAGGAGAGGAGAACAATAAGCCATCCAAGAACCCGGACGACGCCGGCGAAACCGCCGCCGCCGCCGAGGAGGAGGAGAAGGAGAGCAACGACGACGAGGAGGAGGGCAGCGCGCAGCCGTCGTCGGAGTCGGACAACAAAGCAGCAGCGCAGTCGTCGGCGTCGTCCAAAGACGGTGGCGCCGTCGCGCAGCAGTCGTCGTTGGACGACGAAGACCGCCGCGAAGAGGAAGAGGAGGAAGAGTACCCGGACTGGTACACCCCGGAAGAACTAGAAATCGAGAAGGCGTTCCGGGCCTACATGGCGGCTTGCCAGCGCGCCGACGCCAAGATCGACGACGGCGAATACGAGAAGGAGAAGGCGTTCCGGACCTACCTCGCGGCTTGCCAGCGCGGCCATGTCATGGAGAACCCCTACTACGACCGCTACAACAGCAGCAAAGACGACGACACGTACGGCGCCGAGCCGGCGTACCCGTACTACGGCGTGTACGGCAGCGGCTCGTCGGGCCCCGGTTCTCTCGGCCTCGGCTCCGGCTTCCCCGGCGGGTACGGCCCTGCTACAGGTTCATCCGGCTACGGCGGCTACGGTGGCTACAGCTACGGCGAGTCGACGTACCCATACGTGCCGGCTGGATACCGGACGGTGGTGTACCAAGCGCCGCCACCTGCCTTCAGCGCCAGCTTGTACCCGGTGTCGCCGCCTCTGGCGTACGTGTACCCGGCCCCCACCCCCGCGCCCGTGTCGATCCGCCGCCCCGGCTCCCACATCCGCTACTATTATTAGTCATAATTTAAATTCAATTTTTTTTAGAGTAGCACAACACAAGATTCAGTTTTTTTAGAGTAGTATACAACACAAGATTATGGATTTGCTGTATCCATGACTTGCTACTTTGCTAGCTAAGATCGGATGTGTCGAATTTAATTTGGTGGGTCAAGTGTCGTATTGTTTTGTGTGCAATGCAAGCTGCGGTTTGGTCTAATTTTGCACGATAATTAACCACCTTGCCATTTGTTCTCCTCCACGGCACCATAGTCTATCTGGCCATTGTTTTACGAGGTAACCTCCAGACCCGATTCGTTTTGCTGAAAAGATATGGCTGAAAGTACTGTTCGTTGATTCGTTGTGAGAGAAAAACACTATTTATTTGTTGAAATAGTACAACTCATAAAACAAGCGAACGGGCCATACTTGAAACTCTTTCGGGCAATCTATGAATTCGAGTATTCGACAGGTTTAAACTTCAGATAGACACCGCGCGCAAGAATAATAAGTAACAAAAAATCGTGGGAACTTCTGAGCAGGCCTGAAAGCCCAGTTTTTTCAGAATTTGCTGAATGACATTTCAACTCCTTTCGTCAGATAACATATTCAACTGCTGAATGACATTTCAACTCCTTTCGTCAGATAACATATTCAACTACGAGCAAATTCATACGGATCACTAGAGTTAACTAAATTGAAGCTCTAAATCGAGATCGTTTCTAGGATTCAGCCTTTGGAGTTTGGAGCCCACAAATAATCTGCCTTTGATGGCCGATCGTTTCTAGGATTCAGCCTTTGGAGTTTGGAGCCCACAAATAATCTGCCTTTGATGGCCCCGAGGTACTCACGGCTGACGTGGTCCTGTTCGGCTGGACTAATTGCTGCTGTGCTGATTTATAAAGTTAATTTATTGTGAGAGAAAAACACTATTCCCATGGCTGAAAAGTATAATTGATTCTGGCTGATAAACTCAAGCGAACAGGGCCATGTTAGGTTTGATCTCCCACGCCATTAGGCCCAACGGCCTTTGGGCCTTGTTCTCGCGCCCTGATCGGGGGCGTCCAACCCTACATGGTTGGTGGGCCCCCGTCGCGCAGCGCTATAAAGGAAAGGTGGGGGTCGGGGCTCGCAGTACGAGGTTTGCCGCACCGCCAGTCACCCCACCGACATCCTATCCCTAGACCCGATCTTGAGAAGGGGCGCTGCCAGCGACGGGAAGCACCACCGACGCCAGCAACGCCATCCCGACGCACACGCCGCCTGTCGATGTTTGACCACCGATAGCCTGCCACGGGGGTACCCGAGGCAGTATGTTCGGGCTTCGGCGTATGCTGAACTCGATGATTAACGCAAGAGACAGTCGATTTATCCTGGTTCAGGCCCTCGATCGTAGATCGAGTAATAACCTTACGTCCAGTCGGCGCTAGCCTTTGCGTTGGATTGATCGTGATATGTTGTGTTGTACAATTGTCGTCTCTCTCTCTCAGGAGCCCTGCCCTCCTTTATATAGTCAGGAAGCCAGAGTCCTAGTCGGTTTACAATGAGATTTCCTAGTAGGATTACTTAATAGTTCTACTACTAAGATTACATGGGAAGAATCCTAGTTGGATTAGATCTTCTCTCTCCCTTGCGGGGTATCCTATGGGTCCCGCATCGATAAGCCCCCGAGCACTTCATGGTTGAGCTCTGAAAGTCTCGCTTTGCTCCTTCAAGTCTTGTTGAGTAGGAACAAAATGTCATCCGAGTGCTTTCTGGAGTGAAACCTTGTAGCGCTTCTTGGGATCTTCGAGTGGTGAGTGCTTTTTGAAGAAAAAGTACATCTATTTGGTTGTAGCCCCCGAGCCTCTTGCTATTTGGAACAAGGAGCTGGAGGATCTTGTCTTGAAGTTGCTCTTATTGTTCGTTGAAGTTTTATCAAAAAGAACTCGAATATGGCTTGTTTCGGGTTCTTTTTGTCGTAATGTCTTGAAGTGGTCTGCGTTGAGGGAGTCTTCTGAGTGTAGCCCCCGAGCCTCTTGCTATTTGGAACAAAAAGTTGGAGGGTCTTGATCCTTTATGTTGTTTAAAAATTTATGTTCTTAAGTAGTCCCCGAGACTTGGATTATGTCATCATCCGAGTAGTTTTGCGGCATCTTTTCCGTAGCGGCCCTTTAGTCTTGGATTAAACCATCATTCGAGTAGTTTCGCGGCATGCATCCTCTGAGCTTACGTTCGGGTTCTTTTTGGGTGGGTGCAATTTTTTGTAAAAATTGCACTCACTGAGTGTAGCCCCCGAGCCTCTTGCTTTTACTTGCAAAAGTTGGAGGGTCCAGGTTCTTGTCTTCAAAAAAAAATTCTGGGGCTATGTGTCCCACAGCCCCGTGCTTTGTCCGAGTTCTTCTCTTTAGAAAAGAAGTCGGATGAAGAGTCTTGACGTGTTGTCGTCGTTGTAGTCTTGAGTTTCTTGTATTCTTGGTCCTTTGTCTTTTGGTTCCGAGCCTTCGGGAGTAGTTGAAATGAAGGCCGAGCTCCCTAGCTTAGTGTTGATTAAGCTATGATGTTGGCCGAGCCCCCGAGCATATATCCGTGTTATTTCATTCAGGAAGAACTCGGATGCGAGGTCTTGGTGTATTCTTTGATAGTCTGTTGTTGTCAGATGTAGTTGTATGGTGGTGGTTGAGTGTAAATGCCTTTTGTTCATGGGTTGTACTGTGCTGGTATATTCTTCTGAATATGCCTGTCTTCGAGTACTGCTTCCTCTCGCCTAAGTCATCCATTATTGAGTCCTGTCTTTTCACTGTGTCCTTTGTTAGGCTTATTTCGTTGGTACTCCTAATCCATGTGTGCCGCTCCTTTGGTCTATAAATACTGTCCTGGAGTGCTTGTTTTCATCCATTGGACATTCTGTTGAAACCTTCGTGGTTATGAACATGGTAGTTTGTGAAGTAGAGCAGCCCCCGGGCATATTTTGTAGTTCTTGTGTGTCTTGTTGTAGCTGGAGGAAGTCTTGTGATAGGGATTAGAGGTAGGCTAATCCCGCGACAGCATTGTGCCAGGATGTACGTGGTGGTAGTTGGAGGAAGTCTTGTGATGTGGGCTTCGTTCCTTCATCCGGCAGTTCTGGGTTGATCCTCGTCGCCTGTCTTGAGACTGTCCGGTGCAGATCAACACCATATCCAGCATCACATTGGTCTTGGGTAGACAGATGCCCGCCGGCCTTCTCTGCTCCATGTTGCCCTGCCGTGCTGCCGATTTCCGCCTTGGATGCACTGCGTCCGTCCTTTGAAGAAAACAGTGTAGCTGATGGCGGTTTGTCCTTCCGAGTAGCAATTTGGGACACGTAGTCGTTCCAGAGCCTAGCCGTGTCCGTGTTCCTCTTTGCTACTTTGCTTTTCGTGGCGCCGAGTTCATTGGGTCTTGTAAGATTTGTAATCTTTCATTTTTAAAGTTGCTTGTAATATAACGAATCTTGTCTTCTGAGTTGTCTTTTACTTTTCTGCTGTGATCTCTGTCGTTCATGAGGTTACCGAGTTCTTTCTTAAATAACCGGGTTACTTTGTTCCTTGCGAGGTAGCCCTTTCTTTCTTCTTGGTTTGACGAGTTGTTCTTGTAGTCATCTGATAACCCTGCCGTGGTGCTGTGCGGATAAGTCTGAAATCTACCCGTTGGTTTGTACCATTGTGTGGATTCGTGCCCTCCGCCGTTTTAGCTGCATCGGTAAATGGACCGTTGCGTTCTCACACTGTGTTTTAACGGGCCTTGTGGGCCGTTTTTGTTACCGAAAAATCTATTTAAAGACCTTTTATCTTCCTTTCCCTTGCTGCCTAGCTCTTGCCTTTAAACCCTAGCTTTCAGAAATCCGCCGCCGTCTTCGTCGCTGTCACTCGATCACCTTCATCCTAGCTTCCTCTTCCCTAGTGCCTTCTTTGCCTCCGCTAGTTCATGGGAAAGAAGAAAACCGCAAGCAAGTCTCAGGCGACCTTTGTGGACGAGGAGTCGTCCCTTTCTTTGATCGAAAACCAGGAGTTCATGGCCATGAGGGCTGCTCAAAAGGTTTGGCCAGCTCCAACAACAAGCGAAGACCAACTGCGCGAGCTCGTTAGCGACGGCTTGATCCAAAGCAAAGTCATCGCTGAATGGAGAGTTCCGGGTGAGCATCGGGTTCCGGCTCTGGGTCCTGGTGAGATTGTCCTCTTTGTTTCCTTTATCCGCGCCGGACTTTGTCTTCCTGCTTCCGCCTTCCTTCATTAGTTTCTTGGTTATTTTAGGGTTAGTCTGAACTATCTAACCCCCAATGTTGTTCTCCATCTTTCTGTTTTTGTTCACCTTTGTGAAGCCTTCCTTGGGATCCCTCCTTCTCTATCTCTTTTTTGCTTTTTCTTTCGTCTGAAACCTCAACCCCGCCGTGAAGAAACCAGTGTTCTTGGCGGTTGCGGGATTTAGTTTCGCCAGGGTCTCAAGATTAAGTTTTTTTACTATGACCTGGTCGACTCCGTAAAAGATTGGTGTGCCGAGTGGTTTTACGCTGCCAATTTGATCCCTTCCCTCGTCATCCACTCTGGATCTGGTCCTGTGGTGAACAACCGATGGGACAAGAAGCTTGAGTCACCTGCTGAGATTCAAGTGATCCAGCCGCTCCTTGATAGGATTAGCATGCTGAAACAGCAGGGTTTGACCGACTTCGGTATCGTTTCGAGCTTTCTTCGTCGCCGGGTTCAGCCTTTGAAGGAGCGGGAACATCTTGGCTTTGAGTATTCTGGGGCCGAGGATCTCTCACGCATGGTCCCAGCTCTTGAGCTGATCAGTGAGGAGGTACTCGAGCGCCTCCAGAAAATGTTGAAGGGAGTGAGCGTCATTCCTCCTGCCGTCTCCGAGTTCTCAGCCAACAACCTGCCCTCAGCTGTGAGTTGTCTATCTTCTTGTTTGAGTACTTTATGTACCCTTGCTGCATCCGTTCTTGCTTAGCCTTTCTGTCTCGGTGTTTTATTCTTTTTCACAGGAGCTTGGGCGGAACTTTGTCGATCCGATCCCCCTTGATGCTCTCCCTGTCGTGGCGGAGACTGGGGATCGTCTAGCTGGAACTTCTACAATTAGTAAGTCCCAAACCTCTATAGCCCTTCCTAGAGTTTCTTCCAGATTTGTTGATGTATATGAAGAATATGTTCCTCATCTAGTCCCTCGCGGTCCTCGCAGTGTCCCAAAGAGGGGGCGAACGGATGGGTCTTCATCTGGCCTGCCTGTCTCCAAGAAGCCTCACAAACCAAGTACTCCCTCAGGTACTCCAGTCGTTGCTAGCATGCTCTTAGGTGAGCATATTTAATACTCTTTGTTCCTTTATTTTCCTGTTTCTCTCTTGAACTGAGTAGTTTTTATCCTCTTTTTAGCAGGTGCTCTGGTTTCCTTGGCTGAGGAAGAAGAGGATGATGAAGTACCCCTCGTTATGCGGCGGTGAGTTGTTTTTCATATTCCTGTTGTATTGAATTTCTCTTCTTTGTCTTGACTTTCATTCTTGAACTTTTTGAAGTAATTGGAGGTCGGGTGTGAGTTCTTCCGAGGCTCCTGTGCCAACTTCTTCTAAAGCTCCGGTGTCGAGTTCTTTGGTTGCCTCTGTCCCGAGCTCTATCGCTCTTCCAGTGCGGAGTTCTTTCATGGTTCCAGCCCCGGCTTCTTCCGCAGCTCCATTGTCGGCTATCCCGCTCCCGTCGCCGGGTGGCGGGGATGTTTTCGCTGTCGTGGTTCCCCCTGCGAGGCCTTCTTTTGGCTTCGCGAAGAAGAAAGTAGTCGGGTGAGTAAATTCTGGCTTTTATCCTTTTGGCTTCTTTCTTTCTTCTTCTGGTTCTTATCGGTGCTTCCTTTTGTCACTTTTCAGTGTTTCGTCTTCTCTCGTTTCTTCATCGACTTCTTCTCTGCCTCCCGCCGTGCCAACGAGTTCCGAGCCTTAGGACTCACAACATTCTGTTGATGAAGTTGCTGCGGGGGCTTCAGAGCTACCTGGCGAAGTTGCAGATTTGGCCACTTCGGAGGTGACTGTGGCCGTCGTGCCAGGTCCTTCTAAGGGTTTGGCTCCAGCTTCTCTGGAGGTTGCTTTGGTCGCTCCTTCTTCGCCCCAGCCGGCCTCTCCTTCCCCTTCTCTTGCTTCAGGCGGTCCCTCTTTTTCTGGTGGTGTGGTGCAACAGTTCGATGCCACTCATCGGTTATCGGAGCTGACCACAGCCTGGGGGAGCTTGTCAACCCTCGCGACTTCTTTTGGTGAAAAGCTCCAGGTAGGTTTTACTGCCGTTCTTTTTTGTGTGCTTGTTTTTCTTCTGTTCTCATGCCTTGTTTCTCTTTGCCTCTTTTCGCTCAGTCTTTCTCTCGTGATCATTCTGGCTTCTTTTTCTCATCTGAAAATGAGAGAAAGTTGTCTTCTGAGGTGGACGCTCTGAAAGCCGATCTCGACCTTCTCCGGGCTGAGTTGGAGACAGAGCGTCAAATGCATCGAAAGGAGGAGAAGATCCTTCGTGCCTGGGTAGTGGAGACGGAGAAGCAGAGAGATGCCGCGGTGGAGTCTGTGAAGGATGAATGCAAAGGTGTCGTGGGTTCTGCCTGTTTCTTCTTGTATTTTGACTTCTTTTTTCGCTAACTTGTTCTTGGATGTCTTGTCTAGTTCTCCGAGTTGAGAAGCAGAAGCTCTCGGAGAGTATCGATGAAATGAAGGCTCTTGTCCGCTCCAGTCATAATAAAGTTGAGGAGGTAATTACTCATGCTGAGGAAGAACTTGCCCTTGCTAAGCTGATTAGGCGCGGAGCTGACAGAGATCTTGTGCAGGCCCAAAAAACTATTGAAGGCTTGTCTGGGAAACTGGCGACGGCTACTGAAAATTGGAACGTTTTGTGGAAATCTTTTCGCTCAGTAGCCGATGTTCTTTGGACTCCAGCGGATGATGGGCAGTCTTGGGCGCAGTTCATTCCCCAGATTCCGACTCGTTTCCAAGAGTTCGCGAAGAAATGTGCTCAAGTATGTACCAAGAATGTGCTGGCCCAGGTCCGGGTCCTTGCTCCAGAGGCGCCTCTGTCCAAGATAGCAGAAGAAGCTGAAAGCCAAGAATACCTTGATGCCGTTGAGAGGATGGAGCCTTAGGTCGAAGGTTTAGCCAGTAGGGTTGTAGACAGTCTAAATATTGACATTTCTCTTTCTGATGACAATGCCTGATTCGACTGAGCATCCCCTTGTAATATTATACTCCTCTTTAAATGAAGATTCTTTATTTTTGTTGATGTATTCTTTGCCTGGGTGTGGTTGAAGTTACTTGACTTGCTGAGTACTTTGTCCTGTTTTCGTCTCTGCTCCGCAAAACAACTCTGTGCGTTATTCTGACGAGACCCCTCGATTTGTCGAGTACTTTTCTTTTCTTCCCCTTTTGTGATCCGTCGAGTGCTTTGTCCATGCTATGACTTGTTAGATGTAGATCTTTGTGTTGATAACCTTTCGTTCGCGCTATGTAAAAACGACTTGGCATAGAATGTTGCCTTGACGAACTTGGTGCTTATGCTTTTCTGAGGAAAAAGTATTCCTATCTGGATGTAGCCCCCGAGCCTCTTGCTTTTCGGAACGAAGAGCTGGAGGGTCTTTTGAAGTTCAATTTCGGTTGACTAGTTTTTAGCTTTTAGCTACCCTCATCGGCGGGCTTAAGCATCTTTTCAGCTATTTTGCTCTTGGCCGAGATGCTCAGGTATGTTTTCAGCCATTTTCCTTTTTGTTTCGGGTGTTAGCTTTTAGCTACCCTCATCGGCGGGCTCAAGCGTGTTTTCAGCTATTTTGCTCTCGGCCGGGATGCTCAGGCATGTTTTCAGCCATTTTGCTTTTTGTTTCGGGTGTTAGCTTTTAGCTACCTGTTGACACCGTTTTTTGTACGTGATGGTGATCGGAATGGACTAATCGGTGAGGGGGAGGTTACTGTGTACTTTGATAGCCGATGGAAGCCAGCTTGTGAAGATAGTTGCCGATAGCTGGTGATGGTCGATGGAAAGGGTGGTTTGGATTCGGGCATTGCCAATGAAGTTAGAGGTGTTATTGTCGATGCCGATGAAAGGAGGTTTGAAGACTACTGCCGATGAAACAGGGAATATACCGATGAAGGAAGGCTTGAAGACTACTGCCGATGAAATAGGGAGTATGCCGATGGGAAGGAGGACGGTGAGATTTCCATCGTAATTGAGGCGGACAGGGAAATAGATAGAAGTTGATTTCCTTTTTTATATTAGTTAGAGTATGATTCATGTAAGAGTCACGTGTTTCCTTAGATATGGGATTGGTGTCCTAGTTGTGTTTGGTTGTGTCTCTTTAGATCAGGGTATAAATATGGAGTAAGGGGCAATGTAAGAAATATATATCAATCAATATCAAAACCAACTTTTACTCCTATTTGCATCTACTTTTCGGCGACTTCGTCAATTTGCATACTTTTCTTTTTACGAGTTCTCATTGATTCGGCGAGCTGCATCGCTTCAGTGCGATCTTCGGCGATTCTCGAGTTCCGCGTGAGCACCTCTTGGCCGTGACTTCCGGGCGTATCGCTGTTGTCAGGACCAAAGTGTTCGTTTCTTCATCCTTGTCGATTAGCAGGTCAAATCGACTGGCACGCTTTGGATATCGATTCGGGTATTAGCCCTTTGTGTTTGCAGATCCACTTTTGCATCAACACATCTTTTGGCACGCCTGGTGGGACCAATCAATCAATATGTTCAATTCCGAGATCGATCCAGGGAACATCATCGCAGTATCAGAAGAAGATCTCAAGGAAGAACAGAGGCAGGCTATGGAAAAGGCTGTAGAAGAATACAAGCAGCTTTGTCTGAGATCGTTTAGTTTGAACAAGAGTGGACAAGTCATCCAGAAGCAAGATTTGCCGTTACCTCGGCAGGTTACCTTTGACTCCAATCCTGGTAAACTTCAAGAGATGGTTAATTCTGCAGTAAATCATGCTTTGATTAATCATTCCAATGTGCTATCCAATACTGTTCATAATGCTGTGGTTCGAACTCTCAAAGAAGGACAACCGGCACCACATTACGTTGGGCCTGCCTATCATCAACCAGAGCCGGCATCTATCAAAGCTCCATCGGCTCCTTCGGCCGTTGTGGGTACAGAAGTTACTTCCCCTCCAGTATTGGCAGGTTCACCTAATATACAATCTACGCCGATACAATCAGATCAGGTGTTACCGGGAGGGCGAGTTCAGCTTAATACAGATCTATCGGCATCAGCTATGTCAGGCCCTGTGACTCAGAATAGCCAGATTCCTACTAATTGGTGGGGATATGGCATGCCTCCAGAGTCATCTGCTTTCAATCCTAGATTACCTCAAGTATTTGATGCAGCAGGAAGAGCGCCTATATCATCGGCCGTTTCGCCGATGGCTCAAGTGCCTCAATATGCCGCAACTACTTCTGTACAACCAACTCCAGGAGGTTTCCAGATGCCTATGGTTCAAACATTCAATTCAAGTCCATCGGCGAGCTTACTGCCGATGCAGCAGAAAGCCCCTGCTATGAGTCAAACTGGGGTTCAGTTCATACCTCAAACCGGTTTTAATTATCCAACAATATCAGCAAATTACCAGCCATCGGTAAGTTTTGCACCGATGAGTTCTAATAATGATTGGTCAGGACAGTTACCTGTTCAACATACAGTTCAGCGAAATCAGCAGGTTGCAGGGATTCAATAAGGTCATATGCAAGCTGGTTTCCAGAATCAAGCATCGGCAGTCCAGCCGATGAATCCTTTCCAACAGGCTAATGGACCACAAGTAACGGCAAATATGCCGATTGCTGGAGATCGTGGGCCACAAAGATATGTGGAGGGATGTCAGCAGGCACCTGTAGAAATTCAACCGGTTCGTCAGCAGGAGGCTGATGCTTTTTGGGCCGATAAGATAGCAGAAATTATGAAGGATCAGTTTGGGATAAAGCCCAAGGTCAATACTTATTCTTATCGGACTCCATACCCTCCTGCATACGATTTAATTCCTCTCCCAAATCGGTACAAGGTACCGGATTTCACTAAATTCTCTGGGCAAGATGATACATCAACAATGGAACATGTCAATCGCTTCATTATTCAATGTGGAGAGGCAGCTAACAGAGATGAGTTAAGAGTTCGATTATTTTCATCATCTTTGTCTGGATCAGCATTTACATGGTTCATTTCATTGCCACCAAATTCTATTATTACCTGGGTTGATCTAGAAAAGCAATTCCACAAGTATTTCTTTGCTGGAATCCATGAAAAGAAGCTTACCGATTTAGTAAAATTGAGACAGCGTAATGATGAATCGGTAGAGAGCTTTGTACAAAGGCTACGAGATGTAAAAAATAAGTGCTACAGCCTGGTGCTAGATGATCGGCAGCTTGCCGATTTGGCTTTCCAGGGGTTATTGCCGCATCTTAAGGACAGATATGCTTCTCAGGAGTTTGAAAGCCTCAGTCATCTTGTGCAAAGGATCTCTGATCAGGACACTAGGGTTTTTGAACCTAAAAAGAACTGGAGTAAAAAGGTATCATTTGTTGAAGAGGTAGGAGATTCTGACTCTGATGAAGAACCAGTTATCGGCTTAGCTGAGTGGGTTAAGAATAAAAAGCCGATATCATGTCCCTTTGGTCAAAAAGAACCAGAAAAGTTTACCTTTGATATCACCAAGGCCGATAAAATATTTGATCTTTTGCTTCAAGAGGGCCAAATTAAGCTGTCACCTAATCATGTGATCCCATCGGCAGAAGAGTTGAAGAAGATCTTGTACTGCAAATGGCACAATGCAACTTCACACAGTACAAATGAGTGCAAGGTATTCAGGCAACAGTTACAATCGGCTATTGAATCTGGGAGGATTAAGTTTGGTACTTCCAAGGCCCAGAAGCCGATGAAAATTGATCAACACCCCTTTCCAGCAAATATGTTGGATGCCAAAGGAAAGACCAAGGTATTGACATCAGAAGCTGCTGAGAAAAACGCGTCAGTAGACCCCCAACATCGGATAACTACCGATGATGCAAAGAGTAAGGGTTTGCTAGGGGAAAGCAGTAGTTCCAAAAAACCTCCTCGATCTGGCATTGTGATTACTCATCGAAGGCAGCAGGAGGGTTGGCGTCAACATAATGACCGATATCGGCAACAGCAAGAAATGAGACGTCAGGAAGAGTGGAATCGACATAAAGATCATTGGAGATGTCCGTTCTTCATCCATTGCTGGGAAGAAGGTATTAAATTGCCAACTGTTGAAAATTGCCCTGAGTGTAATGGTTATTACGGAGTCAATCGTTCAGAAAGGATGTTTCAACGTGGTAATCAGGGTTTGTCTATCAACGAGCCGATCAGAGGCAGAGCATCAGTGCATGATCGGCTGGGGGGCAGACTTAGTGTACATGAGAGGCTTGGTAAACGCGCTGGATATTTTCCAAGGAATCAAGAGGAGCTTGAGGAGATGGCAAACGCAAGAGTTCCCGATGAGGAGATATTCTACAGGGACCCTAATATACGTCGCGTAGAACTAACTAGGACTTGTTATCAGCCGGTTTGGAAAACCAAGTTTCCTCGATGGTGCCCAGAGGGTCTGACAAAGACGCAGAGGAGGAGGATGCAGCGTGAGCGTCAGGAGGATTTATACCAGGAGGAAAATTCCTCCAATGAAAAGCCTGGTCATCAGCAGTGGCAGGTAAAACACAAAAATAAGGGTCCATCGGCAGATGTTAATATGGTATTCATGTTGCCGATGGAGTTTTTGGCACTATCTGATAATGAGGAAGAAGTTGTTCTCTCTGATCAAGTAGCTCAGTTAACACTAGATCCGATGATGGCCGTTTTTGAGAAACCTACCGATGACGAGAGACAGCATCTTAAGGCTTTATTTGTGAAGGGCAGAGTTGATGGGCAGCCTGTGTCTAAGGTACTTATTGATGGAGGGGCTGCGATTAATATTATGCCTTATGTGATGTATCGGAAACTTGGTAAGGGGGATCAAGACTTGACCAAAACCGATATGATGTTGAAAGATTTTGAAGGCAATGTGTCACCGGCTAAAGGGGCAGTGTGCGTGGAATTGACCATCGGCAGCAAAACCTTGCCAACGACGTTCTTTGTTATCAACGGCAAGGGTGCATATAATCTGCTTCTAGGGAGGGATTGGATTCATGCTAATTGTTGTGTTCCTTCTACAATGCATCAATGCCTCGTACAGTGGATTGGGGATAAGATTGAGATCGTCCCTGGTGATTATTCTTATATCATCGCATCAGCAGAATCAGATACTTATGAGCGAACTAAATGCATATCAGGAGAAGCTTGGGAAAAAGAGTTCCTTAGAGTTGCTGATTATGAAATTCCACCGATCCAAGCAGTCGGTTCTGAAGAGGAGTTTTAATGGATAGGTTTGCCGATGATGGGAAATTAGGTCAAGGGTTCACATCGGCAGATGATTTAGTAGAAGTAGATATTGGTGATGGTAATAGGTCAAGACCTACTTTTATTAGTGCTAAGTTAGATTCCGAGTGTAAGCAGCGAGTAACAGATTTATTAAAAGAATATAAAGATTGTTTTGCTTGGGATTATACTGAGATGCCTGGATTAGACCGATCGATAGTTGAACATCGGTTACCTATCAAATCTGGATTTCGGCCACATCAGCAGCCAGCGCGCCGATGCAACCCTAATGTACTTCCTGACATTAAGGCCGAAATAACTAAATTAATTGAAGCAAAGTTTATTCGGCAATGTCGATACGCAGAGTGGATCTCTAATGTGGTTCCTGTTTATAAGAAAAATGGAAAACTTCGCGTTTGTATTGATTTCAGGAATCTCAACAAAGCCACACCAATGGATGGTTATCCAATGCCGATTGCTGATTTGTTGATTGATGCTGCGGCTGGACATCAAATTATTAGCTTCATGGATGGTAATGCAGGTTACAATCAAATATTCATGGCTGAGGAAGATATTCCCAAGACTGCTTTCAGATGTCCAGGTCATGTGGGGTTGTTCGAGTGGATAGTCATGACGTTTGGTTTGAAAAATGCCGGTGCTACTTATCAAAGAGCTATGAACTTTATTTTTCATGAATACATCGGCACATTAGTGGAGATCTACATTGATGATGTAGTGATTAAGTCTGGAGATATCACAGCACATTTAACCGATCTGCGAAAGATACTGGAGTGCACAAGGAAGCATGGATTGAAGATGAATCCTAATAAATGTGCATTTGGTGTATCGGCAGGACAATTCTTGGGTTTTATGGTGCATCAGCGAGGCATTGAAATCAGTAGGAAGTCTATTGATGCAATTAACAAGGTGATTGCTCCTGCCAATAAGACTGAATTACAATCTTTGATCGGTAAGATTAATTTCATTAGAAGATTCATATCTAATCTGTCGGGTAAGATCAAGGCTTTCAGCCCATTACTTAGATTGAAAGCTGATCAGGAATTTGTATGGGGAGTTGAACAGCAATTAGCCCTTGATGAAATTAAGAAATATTTATCAAATCCTCCAGTGCTAGTTCCACCTCAACATGGGAAGCCTTTCAGGTTATATTTGTCAGCTGATGATGCAGTTATCGGTTCAGCTCTTATTCAAGAATTTGAAGGGAAAGAACGTGTTATTTATTATTTGAGCAGAAGATTAGTGGATGCTGAGACGAGGTATTCGGCTATCGAGAAATTGTGTCTGTGCTTATACTTTTCTTGTATCAAATTAAGGCATTATTTGTTATCTGCCGAATGTACGGTCATATGCAAAGACGATGTGGTCAAGTATATGTTGTCGATGCCGATATTAAGTGGTAGAATCGGCAAGTGGATTTTAGCATTATCAGAATTTGAACTACGCTACAAATCAACTAAGGCAGTTAAAGGGCAAGTGATGGCTGATTTTGTCACTCAGCATTGTAACATGGTGGATTCTCTGGGGATTGCTCCCTGGACACTTTTCTTCGATGGGTCCACATGTGGTGAAGGAGCAGGTATCGGCATTGTGTTAATTTCACCTCAAGGGAAGAAGTATGAGTTTTCATTGCCGATTGTTGCTACAGCAACAAACAATCAAGCTGAATATCAAGCCTTGATAAAAGGGTTAGAATTGCTGAAGGAGATACGTGCCGATGTTGTTGAAATCTTTGGTGATTCTATGCTAGTTATAAATCAATTGGCTGGAAGTTATGAGTGCCGAAGTGAAGCCTTGATTTCGTATTATGAAAAGTGTTTGCAATTATTGAAAGGATTTAGAGATTTTCGTCTTGAACATATCTCTCGATTGCATAATGAGGAAGCTAATCGACTAGCTCAGCATGCTTCAGGGTATCAGCCTATTCAGGAAGTGCTAACATCGGCAGTTGATACCGATGACTGGAGGAAAGAGATTGTCGATTATTTAAAGGATCCAGGTAGAAAGGTTGAGAGACGTGTAAGGTTCCAAGCTACCAAATATGTGCTCCTCGATGATGAATTATATTATCGAACTATAGATGGAGTTTTACTCAGATGTGTTAACAATGATGAATCGAAAAGCTTGATGAGTGAAATTCATGAAGGAGTATGTGGGGCACATCAATCGGCTTTCAAGATGAAATGGATGATCAGAAGGAATGGGTACTATTGGCCGACTATTCTTGAAGATTGTTTTAAATATTTTAAGGGATGCCAGGGGTGTCAAAGGTTTGGTAATATTCAAAGAGCGCCTGCGTCGGCTATGAATCCTATAATCAAACCATGGCCGTTCCGGGGATGGGCTATTGATCTCATTGGTCAGATTTATCCGCCATCGAGTAAGGGACATAAATTTATCCTGGTTGCTACCGATTATTTTACAAAGTGGGTTGAGGCAATTCCTTTAAAGAAGGTGACATCGGTCAATATGATTGATTTTGTGAAAGAGCATATTGTTTACCGATTTGGTATTCCTCAGACTATCACTACCGATCAGGGCACTATGTTTACATCAGGAGAATTTGATGAGTTTGCTGTGGGTATGGGAATTAAAATTTTAAATTCTTCTCCATATTATGCTCAAGCTAATGGTCAAGCTGAAGCTTCTAACAAAGGGATCATCAAACTCATTAAGCGCAAAATTGAAGAAAATCCTAGGAGGTGGCATACAGTATTAAATGAAGCCTTATGGTCATATCGGATGTCATGCCATGGTGCAACCAAAGTAACGCCTTATCAGTTAGTATATGGACACGATGCAGTGTTGCCTTGGGAAATTAAGGTTGGCTCTAGACGAATACGTTCTCAAAATCAGCTGACAGCCGATGAGTATAATACTCTTATGAAAGATGAGTTGGAAGATGTGGCGGGTCATCGGTTAAAGGCTTTAGTTAGTATTGAAGAAAATAAGAAAAGAGTAGCTAGATGGTATGACAAGAAGGTGAAAGTAAAAGAGTTTGCCGATGGAGATCTGGTCTGGAAATTGATTTTACCGATTGGGACTAAAAGTTCAAAGTTTGGAAAGTGGTCTCCTAATTGGGAAGGTCCATATCGGATAAATCAGTCTATTCCTGGTAATGCATATATTTTAGAAACCCTCGAAGGGGTTGTGTTTCCCAGAGCGTTAAATGGAAAATACTTAAAAAAATATTACCCTAGTATCTGGACAGATGCATAAGAGTATAAGTGCCGATAACAATACTATCGGCTGGAATTATGCAAGAGTATCAATGTCTTATAAAGTGCCGATACAATAAATAAGATTACACGTTCAGCAAGGACTGGATAGCTAATATCGCACGCAGGCGAATCTGGTCGGCTTCTTCCATTTCTTTGATATCGTCATCGGCAGCACCCTCCACAGGCTTGAGTTTCTTCTTCATGGCTAAAGCTTTGCGAGCTTGGATATCTCTTTCTTGCTGAAGGGCTTTGACGGTATTGGGTAGCTGGCTTTCTTCTTGTTGAGCATGAGTTAAGGCTGCATCGATTTCTTTCAATTCAGCCAATAGAGCTGCTTTCCTTGCCGATAGATCCAAGATTTTCTGCTTAAGTGCAGCACCCGAAGTCTGCAAGTTGACAATGCCCTTGTGCTTCTCATCAGCGAGTTGTTTCAGTTGTAGCATCTCTCCTTTAAGTTGAGCTTGAGCTGCTCTATCGGCAATGCGCTGAGCAGCCCGTTGATATTGCAGTTGACGGCTTTCTAAGTGAGCTGCTGGGAAGAGTATTTCTTCAACATCGGCAGGGACCTGGCCACGAATTGTTTTGAAAATTGCCTTTGCGGGGTCCGAGTCATCTACCAGTTGGGCGGTACTTTGCTGTAGCAAGTTCAGGAGGGTTTCCAACTTGGATTTAGTCTCTGCCGATATTGTTCCCAGTGCAAGGGAAGAACTTGTTTCCTCTCCATCGTCGTCAGAAATGTCAATGGCAAAGGAAAATAGGCTGTTCGGAGAATCTTGTTCCTGAAAGAAAGACAAGGAGATCAATCAGGGTTAGGTATGAGTATTGTAAAATCAGATAAGTTAATCGATTTACCTGTTTCAAGGCAATTTCCTGTGCTTGACTGGAGGAAGCAACCTGGAGTATGTCGTGTGGATCGGCTGAGCTTGCCGATGGGATATCCTCTGTGACTTCATCGGTGGTGGGCTCTTGAGGTGTGATGACCGATGACATTGGGGCAGATGTAGGGATCGGCATAGACCTTTGTCGTTTTGGCTGTGCTTCAGTATTTGTTGGAGCTTTGCGCTTTGCTTGGACATCGGCAACGATTGGCTGGGGGGTATCGACACTTGATTGTGAAGCTTGGGCATCTGGTACGTTTGCCGATGTACCCAATTGTTGCTGCAAAACAAGTGTAAGATATGATATTTAACAGATAAAATGTAAAGTCAAGAGGCTACCTCTGAAGGAGTGGTGCTTGATATCGGCGGAATTGCCGATGACGATCCCGTAGCAGCTCTTACCCCCTGATGATTAAGGTTAATATAGTTTGTGATCGGCATAAGTGAAAATAAACAAGGTTGTTACCTTAAAGGCTTTGACCAAGGTTGTAGCAGCGGCCGATGGGGTGGCCCTGGATTTAGCCAATTTGGATTTAGAAGTGATGGTCTTAGTAAGAATCTTCTGGTGAGTCAAAGCGGCTAAGGTGGGAGCGTTGTAGCCGATCGGCGATGTTGGGGAGACAGGCCGGAGGTTGAAGGGTTTCCCACTTTTGCTCACCGATGGTGCTGGGTTGTTAACCTGTTACAAGGGAATCAGTTACTGATAAATGAAAGGAAAAGCAGAAGGGGGTTCAAGGAAACTTACCGCGTCGTCAGGGATTGCATATTCAGAATCGATCATGTGCCGATATGTGTGAACAGAAGTCGCGAACAGTTGCTCTTTCCACTCTCGCCACCATTGCTTGTATGACTCAGGTGATGAAAGATATTGGTGTCCAGGTGGATATATCGACATCTGTGGTATCGGCATCAGGGAGAAAGTTGTACTACCTTGTTCCAGTCTGTTCCGCAGGTGATTGTTTCCCTGGGTTTGATCACATCGGCAAAGCAGAGTTTGATTGGCAGTTGCCCAAAAGCCAATTGGCGGGATACTGCCGATGGGTTGTAAAATTCATATGTAATGTTGGTGTTTTTCCCGCTGCCGAATGTGTTTACTGGAATTGCCCTGGGAGTGATGATAGCCATCATAAGCTCATTATCTTGATTCAGAGTGTCATCGGCAAAGTTGAAAAGGAGGGGGAATCTGTTTTCTTCGTCGATATAAGGTACCCAGGCCCTATGATCACGAGAAAGACCATTATAGAAGCTTTGAAAGAATCTGCCGATTTGGTCTTCGTTGGCTTCTGTTCCAGGGAGGACGATTATGGCTTCACCAAAATTGAGGGGTGAGCGTGTTGCCGATTCATCATCCCCGAGCACATAATCTTCAGGCAATTTCTCGTGGGAATTGTTGAGCAAAAAAGTCCCATTGCAAACGTTTGTGCATATGGGCATTCAGCCACATGTTGATGAACCACCACGGGCCTCCCAGGTTGCCGATGGGTTCGCCAAGCAGAAGCTTCTGAGACACTTGGTGAAGAAGATGATAAGTGGAGCTCAGAAGGTATCGGCCAAGAGGAAACCTTGCGCCATTAGCTAGAAGTTCAGCTGCAGGGAGGAAGGCGTTGGTTGGTCCTACTGATCGACCACAGAAGATAAATTTTTCTAACCACATATTCAGAAATGTGGCATGTTCCCTCTGGCTAGGTGTCCCGGTTTTCTGGTATTCTTGAATATATCCTGTCCAACCGCCGATGTTACGGGTGTTCACTCTATATTCAGGCTTTCTACCATAGAGGGAGCCTTCATCGGCAGTTGAGATGTCCAAGCCAGTAAGCATGTGGACATCGGCAAGGGTAGGAGTAGCTGGGCCATGTCCAAACATAAAAGTATTGGTTGTATCTGACCAGAAATAAGCAGCTGCAATTATCATTGATTCATTTTTCTGCATATCGGCAATAGAGAGCCTGATACATTGGTCTAATCTTCGTTCTGCCCAGTATACTTGCATCGAGTTATTAACTCTCAAGTACCAGTCTTTCCACCCCTTGGTGGTTTTGGGCCAAGATCGGAATGTGTCTTTCCACAAATTCAGAGAGAAATTTTGGGCTCTAAAGGGGATTCTGTTAACCTCTGCATTGATCAGATCGGTTGGATCTGGGTTGCCCATTGGTCCGAGGCATTGGACGTGCGGCTGATCGGTTGGGATAATTAATTTGTTGCGCAGTTCCTAAGGTTATAGAATCCAGAGAATAGAAAAAAGGGAAAAATCACCAACTGAATGAATTTGCGAAAAGATCAAAGTAAAGGGTAATGGAAGTGGAGCAAACCGCTGGGACGTTGAAGTTGATGGCCATGGTCTTGGGGAAACTTGAAGTTAGCACCGGAGAAGAGTTCTTCTTGGTTGAGGTCGCGCGGTTGTTCGTCGGAGTCGCCGCCGGAGAGAGAAAGTGCCAAGGATTGGAGGCTGAAGGTAGAAAATGAGGGTTTCGGAGAAATCTATTTATAAGCCGCCCGGAGTGAGGGTATTTTGGACTTATCTTCTATGTCGCGCGCATATAGGTCGAGACAGTTCAGGAGGATATAGTAACTGTTCGCGCGATAATCAGGGGATTGTGCAGATGAGTTGATGACAAGTAATCATGACTTAGAAGGGATATCGATACAGGATATTTTAATTCTGAAAATGGCAGCATTATCATGTTAAGATCTTGCCGATGGGTTATTGTTTCGGTATCTTAACCATAATCAAGGCAAGAGTGGTTGGCGATTGTGCGACATTTACTGAAATGCGTAAATCAAGATTAGATCTGATTGGATTTGATGACAAATCAAGTTTTGGCTTGGAGAATGAGTTACAATAATCGGGCAAAGGCAAGGTGTTATCTGGAGTAAATTTCGGAACATTAATGGTTTTATATTCCGAAATTGGGGGGCATGTGTTGACACCGTTTTTTGTACGTGATGGTGATCGGAATGGACTAATCGGTGAGGGGAGGTTACTGTGTACTTTGATAGCCGATGGAAGCCAGCTTGTGAAGATAGTTGCCGATAGCTGGTGATGGTCGATGGAAAGGGTGGTTTGGATTCGGGCATTGCCAATGAAGTTAGAGGTGTTATTGTCGATGCCGATGAAGGAGGATTTGAAGACTACTGCCGATGAAACAGGGAATATACCGATGAAGGAAGGCTTGAAGACTACTGCCGATGAAATAGGGAGTATGCCGATGGGAAGGAGGACGGTGAGATTTCCATCGTAATTGAGGCGGACAGGGAAATAGATAGAAGTTGATTTCCTTTTTTATATTAGTTAGAGTATGATTCATGTAAGAGTCACGTGTTTCCTTAGATATGGGATTGGTGTCCTAGTTGTGTTTGGTTGTGTCTCTTTAGATCAGGGTATAAATATGGAGTAAGGGGCAATGTAAGAAATATATATCAATCAATATCAAAACCAACTTTTACTCCTATTTGCATCTACTTTTCGGCGACTTCGTCAATTTGCATACTTTTCTTTTTACGAGTTCTCATTGATTCGGCGAGCTGCATCGCTTCAGTGCGATCTTCGGCGATTCTCGAGTTCTGCGTGAGCACCTCTTGGCCGTGACTTCCGGGCGTATCGCTGTTGTCAGGACCAAAGTGTTCGTTTTCTTCATCCTTGTCGATTAGCAGGTCAAATCGACTGGCACGCTTTGGATATCGATTCGGGTATTAGCCCTTTGTGTTTGCAGATCCACTTTTGCATCAACACTACCCTCATCGACGGGCTCAAGCGTCTTTTCAGCTATTTTGCTCTCGGCCGGGATGCTCAGGCATGTTTTCAGCCATTTTACTTTTTGTTTCGGGTGTTAGCTTTTAGCTACCCTCATCGGTGGGCTCAAGCATTTTTTTAGCTATTTTGCTCTCGGCCGGGATGCTCAGGCATGTTTTAGCCATTTTGCTTTTTGTTTCGGGTGTTAGCTTTTAGCTACCCTCATCGGCGGGCTCAAGCGTCTTTTCAGCTATTTTGCTCTCGGTCGGGATGCTCAGGCATGTTTTTAGCCATTTTGCTTTTTATTTCGAGTGTTAGCTTTTAGCTACCCTCATCGGCGGGCTCAAGCGTCTTTTCAGCTATTTTGCTCTCGGTCGGGATGCTCAGGCATGTTTTCAGCCATTTTGCTTTTTGTTTCGTGAAAACAACTCATTGGAAGTCATGACCAGACGTGCTGTGGATGAATATCATCTTTATTGATCATGAATATAAAATTAATACATATGTTGTTGAAGAGTATTGTCCTTTCATCGATTGTGAACATTGGTCCTTGTGGCTTGCATATCTATTCTTTGTTGAGTTGTTTTTACGCGTAGAATCTTCTTAGCTGGCTGATGTGCCATGTATTGCTGACTTCTTTTCCATCTTCGGTTATAACTTGTATGTGCCTGGTCTGGTGACTTTTGTGACAATGAACGGACCTTCCCATGGACTGAGTAGCTTATGTCGTCCGTCAGTCTTTTATATCCTTCTTAGCACTAAGTCTCCGACTTGTAGCGATCGGGGTTGGGTACTCTGGTTGTAGTGCCGTCTTAAACCTTGTAGGTATCTAGCTGATTGGAGGGTAGCGTTGTTACTCTGACTTCTTCTAAGCTGTCGAGTTCTAATCTTCTTGTGTGTTCTGCTTCTCCTCATCGTATTGTTCTATCTTTAGTGATGTCCAGATCAAGTCGGCGGGCAGTACGGGCCTCTGACCCGTAAATTAGGAAGAAGGGTGAGTAGCCCCTATGCTCTACTTATTGAGTTCGTAGCCCCCATACTACTTTCGGTAATTCTTCAATCCATTTGGACCCATAGTCCACTAGTTCTTCGTATAACCTTGGTTTTTAATCCGGCTAGTATGAGTCCATTAGCCCTTTCTACTTGTCCATTGGCTTCTGGATGTGCAATCAGATGCAATAGTCTATACTTAAACCACAGTCTTGTGCCCAGCTTTTGAATTCTATAGCTAGTGAAGGGGGAAGCCCTAGATCTGTGATGATTCGATTGGGCATGCCGAAGCGATGCATAATGTCTTGGATGAACTCGACTGCTTTGGTTGCGTTGTATTTCGCGAGTGGTTTGTATTCAATCCACTTGGTGAACTTGTCGATTGCTACAAAGATGTACTCGAAAGCCGCCTTTTGCTTTCTTCAGAGGGTCCTACTTGATCCAGCCCCCAGCAGGAAAAAGGCCAAGCGGGTGGGATGCAGATTAAGATTGTGAGCTGGCACATGAGCTTGTCTTGCAAACATTTGACAACCTTGCATTTTCTGACAAGTTCTTCTGCGTCTTTCAAAGCGGTCGGCCAGTAGAATCCGGTGCGAAATGCCTTGCCAACTAGTGTTCTT